>NW_025999961.1:8496252-8563968 GCF_001458135.2 Marmota marmota marmota
TATATATATAAAATAAATTATATATATATTATAAGATATATATATGTATATATATTAGGGATATATTAGAGATATAGCTCAGTGGTAGAATGCTTCTGGGATCAATCTCAAATAACACACACACACACACACACACACACACCCAAAAAAGTAAATAAAGAACTTTAAAGAAATACACCAAAAATAAAATATATAGGAAAACAAACATAAACATGTCTAGAATTTGTTGATTTTTCAAGAAACATGATCTCCCATATAGGAATAATATTATGGAAAAAATGAGAAAGGGAAAATTCTATATATTAGAGGACAACAGAATCATTTACCAAGCTGGTAATATCTCGTGCCCTACTGGGGATCCTGATTTCAACAAAATAACTTTGAAATAAATTATGAGGCATTATGGAAATAAATATAGATGAATAAATATTAAATGACTGTATTAATTAATTCTGTCTGCTATAATAAAAATGTTATAGTTTGGTGGCTTATAAACCGCCAATATATATATATATATATATTTCTCACAGTTCTGGTGGCTGAGAAATCCAAAATTGAGCATTGGTAGATTTAGCTCCTCAGTAAGATTCATCTTCTTTTTGGTTTGTAGTTGATTGCCTTCTGCCTATGTCCTCATATGGTAGAGAGTGAAAGCCCCTTGTGTAAGGTCATTAATCCTGTTTATGATGGCTCCACTCTCAAAGGTCAACTTCCTTTTAATATCACTTTGGGGGTTAGGATTACCATATTTGAATTTGAAGGAGACATAGAGTTTGAGCCCACTACACAATCTAAACTTTGATTAAATTAAACACATATTGATCAATTTGGAACAATGGAAAATGGTTTGTTTTATGTTCTTTTATATTTTCATTCCCAATGTCAATTTTTCTTTCCAGGACATATATGATTTATGGAATTTGTATTCATAGTTCTTTGCAGATCAAAGAAACTCATGGGAAGAAATCAAACATGATTGGCTCTGTGTTGATATTTGCTAATGTTGATGATGACCTTCTCTTGGTTTTTCTTTTTGCGAATGTCCATAGCAAAATATTACCTACCAAGTCCTGAAAAGCAGAAAGAAAAAGAAATTTAATATTTAGGCGGGGAACAAATACATAGAGCCTTATGCAGTGTGTGTGTGTGTGTGTGTGTGTGTGTATGAGTGTGTGTAGACAGGATTTATCTTGAAGATATTTGAGGAAGAAAAGTGAATCAACAGCTTTACAAATTAGAAAATATTGTTACCAACAATGTACATGTGAATTGGTTTAGTTGCAAACAGACCATCATAACCTTCTTTCATTCTGTCATTCCATCGTTGTACACATTTGTGTGCTGAATTTCCCTACATAATGTTGATAGGATGAGAAAGAAAATAATAAGCATCTAAAAATGTAGTGTAAAAAAGCCAAAGGGACTTGTTGATTTAGTGGCCAAAAAAACCCCTCAAGTCTTGCATTGGCAGTGAAGAGAAAGTTAAGCTCTTTATTAGCCTATGTGATTAACTTTAAAAAGAAGATTAGGCCCTCAAGGAAGGTATGTTTATAACACCCAAAGAAAGAGTTTCACCAGAAAACCTGTGACCCTAACAGGTATGAAAAATGTGGTAGCTGCTCCTCAGGATTTTCATTGCTATAACTCCTTTGAGACATCTAAATCTACCAAAATGTCCTGTTCCTCTCTATTAAGAATAATTGACTCAATAATTCTGAAAGGTAAAATACCATTTGAGATCTGTCCATATTTCTCTTCTGGCTGCTTGGACTATATCTAGGCTTAAATGAGAACATCAACCATCTCAGGGGCCACGGGGCTTGATAAAGAAAGAATGAACTACAATTTAAAGAAGCTATGAACCTAAATGACATATGGTAGCAGTAGCTTTGGGTGTATGTGTGGCAATGGATTAGAAGATTCTT
The DNA here is from genome assembly GCF_001458135.2 of Marmota marmota marmota. Classification (NCBI taxonomy): domain Eukaryota; kingdom Metazoa; phylum Chordata; class Mammalia; order Rodentia; family Sciuridae; genus Marmota; species Marmota marmota. The sequence goes on from NW_025999961.1 coordinate 8,498,178, forward strand.
CATCAAAGAGACTAGAACATAAAATTGGAAAGTAGAGGCTTTATTTATCTGATGATATCATCTGAAGAGGAAGGATTTAATACATAAGGAGATCTTGCAAACTCATAAGATGGCTTCTAGCACCATGATATGCACAATGTCTAAGCTGAGTAAAAGAGAAATGCCTCAATTATATCAGATGATAGAGTAAAAAGTTCAGGGAAGTGGGCATGCTAGATTAGATAAAAGACAAGCAAGATAATAATATTTTCTGATGGTCCAGAAAACACACAATTTATTAAGGCCACAAGAATGCACTGATGTGAAAGGCAGCAACATCACCAAAAATTCAATGTAGAATGCTTCTGGGATCAATCTCCAATAATCGCTTCCCCCCCACCCCACACATACACATACAAACACACATCCCAGTAAGATAAATGAAGAACTTTAAAGAAATACACTAAAAATAAAACTTATATGAGTGAAAACAGAAACATGTCCAGAATTTGTTAATTTTTCAAGATATATGATCTCCCATATGGGAAAAATATTATGTAAAAAAAAAGAGAAAGGAAAAATCCTATAGATTAGAGTACAATAGGATCACTTACCAAACTAGCATTATCTTTTAGGTTCAAGGCTGGAGGTAAAAAGACTCACAAAACTTGACTAATTGAAAACAGTAGGCATGAATTAATTTTGAAATATGACAATCCAGATGGTGACATTTAAATGACAACAACTAGAAAGCATTTAACCACAGCATTGTTGGAGTTGCAACCCCATGGACCCAATTCATAAAGACTCACTATGGTGGTCAATAGATCTCCCAAGGGACAAATAGATTGGTGCAAGACAAATGAACTATTTGGCTTAAACTAGAAAGATAAATCAAAGTTTGGTCACAGCAAATCTAAGGGAGATTATCTTGATAAAAATATTCCAAGCCCTTGCATAGTTTCCAGAATTGACCCGTATTAAGATCCAGGAGTTTCCAAGCAAAACAAACCTTCAGCACAATAACATACGTATACATTAATGATTTCTTCATTCTTTATCTAAAGGGAATCATAGGTTCAGTTAGGTAGCATATTGGGGAATGAGCTTTATTCACATATTTTTAGCACTATTATTGATACAGGGTCTATGTGATATTAAAATATGGACACATTGAGGCTGGGGTTGTGGCTCAGTGGTAATGCACCTGACTCGCATGTATGAAGCACTGGATTCAATTCTCAGGACAACACATGAATACAAAAGAAGATTTAAAAAATATATGGACACATTGGGAAACATTGTCATAGCCTTCTTACTTGTTGAGGGTATGAGGAAGTCAGGTAATAAATGGCTTATATGAACCACCTTGGTGGTCACTAACAATGAACCTGAATATTTAATAGGCATTAACATACTTGGAAATTGGCACACATTCAAATTGGATTCCTGATTGTGATTAATAACTGCCATGATGGAGAAAGCCAAGCAGAAAACTCTAAAACTGCTCCTTCATAACCTAAAATTTCCTAAAAAGTAATTATGCAAAATTTGTGTCTAGTGATCATGTCAAAGATGCGGAGATTCATTCTAGCCTGACACATCTAAGAAATCCATGGTTGGTGTTCCTTTTCCAATCTCTACTTGCCTTGCTTGCCAAGGAATTTTATTAGTTCATAAACTTGGGTTCAAGTGTTTGCCAACCAGAGGTAGAGATTTATGGCACAAGCTGATAGTTCTAATTAGGCTGCTTTTACTCTCAGCTTTGGTTTTATTTATCTTGAAGAAACTTTCTCACAATGAATCCTTCTGATGTTTAAACCTATATAATAAACGTGCTGAGCTTCCTCTTGGTCAGCCTTCTCCTACCAGAGGCAAGTTGAACTACCAAGCCCTGGCGTTTTGTGTCTACTTTTCTGTCTGATTTTCCCTTTCCTTACCCCCTCAGCAGGGTGCTTGTATCCCTGAATAGATGGTCTTGCAGGATGTGACAACTTGGAAAGCTGAGGCATGAGGATTGTGAGTTCAACTGAGCAAGGCTCTAAGAAACTTGCAAGACCCTGTTTCAATAAATAAAAATAAAAAAAATAGTTACATTTGGAGTTCAGTGGTTAAGTAGTGCCCCTTTGTTCAGTTTCTGGTCCCCCCAAAAAACTGGGGATTGAACTCAGAGGCACTCAAATACTGAGCTACATCCCACCCTATTTTGTATTTTATTTTATTTTTTAAAGAGAGAGAGAGAGAGAGACAATTTTAATATTTATTTTTAGTTTTCAGCGGACACAACATCTTTGTTTGTATGTGGTGCCGAGGATTGAACCCCGGCCGCACACATGCCACGCAAACGCGCTACCACTTACTTAAGCCATATCCCCAGCCCTATTTTGTATTTTATTTAGAGATAGGATCTCACTGAATTGCTTAGTGCCTCTCCTCTGCTTAGGCTGGCTTTGAACTCACAATCCTCCTGTCTCAGCCTGTTGAGTTGCCTGGATTACAAGAGTGCAGCACTGTGGCTGGCCTCTTTGTATTTCAAAGAAATCATATCCCCTTTCAAAGGAGTGAGGGTTAAATTTACATATCAACTTGACTGAGGCATGTGACCAAACTTTGTGCTGAGCCTACCTATGAAGATATTTGATAGCATAATAGATTAACATTTGAACAAGTAACTGAGCAATGAAGATTGCTGCCCATAATTGTGGGTCTCATTGAATTAATTGAAGACCTGAATAGAACAAAGTTAGAGTAACAGGGATCCCCTCCTGCATGGCTACTGATAGTACAAATCTTTCCCACTGTCAAAAAAAACCTGAACCATCTACTATTCTTAAGCCTGCTGATTTGGGGTGTGCAAATTATACCATTGGTTCTCTTGAGAGTTTGTACCTTGCCATCTGCAAGTCTTGGGACTTGTCATAATCATTTGAGCCAATTCTTGGGACTTGTCATAATCATATAAGCCAATCACAAATGTTTATTCTCCTACTATTTTTTTTTTTCTCTTCAGAAACCTAAAACAGTAGGATATTATCTGATGAGGAGATTCTTTTATAAAGAGCTGCTGTAGGTTTTTTCTTAGGAATGATGTTCCCTTCTCTTCAATATGCAAAATATGGTCTCTTTACATACTCCTCACCTTAAGACATCTGATTCAGGAAAGCAATACATAGACAATTGATTAACTGATTGACAGATTTATTGATTCAGGAAACCTCTGTGTTTCTAACTGTACATCACACATGCAATAGACCTCACCTACAAAAGCAATTATTCACTTTAAATGCTGTATAATATTGTATTTTAATATCTGCACTCTGGATTTTTTAACCCCTAGTATCTAAGCAATATTTCTCCAGGATTCACACTGTTTTTATTTTATCAGTCTCAGCCTGGACTATGTTCCAACAGTTTTCCTTCAGGGTAGGTCTTTGTCGTTCTGAAAAAGCACATTTGTTTTACTTTCCCTGAAACCTAGGGATGTATGCTGTCATATTTTGATCTTCGCTTTGATCACTGTGTTCTCTGGTACTTTTTTAGAAACATCTGAAGCCTGCACATTTATTATGGCATTTCAGATTGTTCTAGATCTTTTGGAGGGCAAGTTTTTGTCTGTCATTCCTGAGTCTTCTTATCTCTCAGGACTTTCTGTTTATTGTTTCTCTTCTTATCTGTTGCTGTGTAGCAGGCAGCCCAAATCTTAATTCATGGAATGCTTTAGCCACACCAGCTACTCTCAGAAGCTCTTGCAAGATTTAAGAACCTCTCATGTAGCTTCAGTGTAAGGATTCTGACTGTGGAAATATACAGGGGAGCATTTCTCTGATGAGCAAACTCTTGGGGGGTAACTGGCATTCTGTTTCCCACCCTTAGAATGCCCTACATTTTCTCTTAGGAATGTGTAAGATAACTAATACATGTGCTATGTCTAGCTGCTGTGGCAATGCCACTAGAGTTTTATCAGCCTCAAACTTGATCTTAGGCACACAGCTCCTGGGAATAAAGGAACTCTCTTGTTAGACACCACAATGTTCCACTAAGCCTAAACCTGTCCACATAACAGTAACTTAATACAATGGAATTTCTTGAGAGCTACACAAATCTCCTAACATCTCACATTGCAACTTAGTAATGTAACTGAGGGATAAGCTGCATAATGTTGCTGAGACTGATCCTGCCTAGTAATACAGTGAACAATATGTACTAATGATGCCAATGACCTAAATAGTGATTGATATAAATAAAGCTTGGCAGCTTGGCCTCTCTGCCATCTTTCCTGCCTCTGCAACTTGTCTCAGTGTCTCCTTTTTATTTTCCTTAGGCTTCGGGGAATGTGTCACCCATTAATTACCTTTGGTGCTAACTTATTTTGTCTATTTGGTACTTATAATAGGATCTAGAGAAATTTTTAAAATTGCTACACTCATGACTTTTGTAGCTTAGATTTAATTTTTAATTTTAATTTGTAATATTAAAATTATATATCTATTTATCTCTTCTAAAAATCTAGTTTTTTTAAATGTGTGTTTGTAAGAGTAAAAATTCATATTAATGAATTACATCATATAATAGTTGTACATTCTGCATTATATAATGCATAATATGCATCATTCATTATATATTTAACATACTACTAGATTAAATAATCTTCAATAATTTCCAACAGAAAATGTATAAAATTTATTTTTACTTTAATGACGTTTTTTTAAAATTTTTTTATTAGTTATAGATGGAATTTTTTTTAATGTGGTGCTGAGAATCAAACCTGATGCCTCACACATGGGAGGCAAGCGCCCTATTACTGAGCCACAACCCCAGCCCCTAATGCATATTTAATTAGTTCAATATTCTCCCTAATTAGACCATAAGGCAATTAAATTGAAGTAATATTTTATTTATTTTTATAATACAAGTGACTAAAAATAATAACATATATATCAGTAAACAAAATATAATTCAAAACAATGTTATAGTTCAAGCATAAAGCATCTACTATTTAAACTTCAGCATTATCAAAAATTAACTGAAGCAAAGGGACTTAGCCATAAAATCTAGAAAGATGAATTGGAAAAAGAGTCAAAATTATAGGTAAGATGATCCATACCATGTTGCTGAGGAATTAATATTCAAAATTTATGTGTAAATCCCACAACTGAACCAATTTTTTTGGTATATCCAGGATGTTTTAATCATTCCTGAACATGGGATGAAAGTTTTCTCTATAATTTCTAAAAAAATAGCATGTGAGAACAAAATGTTTTAAGTTTTTATAAATTTATATTTGACACGGAAATTTTACTTGGTAAAGCACAATAGCATAACAACTTTAACCTTATTGCTCTCCTCAAAACTTCTCTTTAAAAATATATTGCAGAGGAGTGATGGAGAGTAAATATCTGATTTAGATATTGAAAAATTTTCCATCCTGGTGTCATCTCATACCCAGTGAAACTTACTTAATCATGTGTAGCTTTAAGATGATATTTTTGCAGAAAAAGTAGTGTTGTATTTTATACAAAAGTTCTATTTTCTTTTTAATTATTATCAATATCTTTTTTTTCCTGCAATGCAGAAATAAACACAACCTATTACTAAATGTCCAAGGACAGTTTTTAAATCATGTGTGAATGTGTTTCTTTCCATCTTTGAAAGCTCATCTCAGATTTAAATTTCCATATCTATAGTTCCTCTGCCATTCTGTTGCAGTTTCTCTCAATATCTAACCACATTATTCTACTATAGAATGTTTGTGAAAAGCATTTGTGAATAGGAATTTCTTGAAAGATTTTGTAATTTTTAGTATAAGCACCTTTGAAGTTTATAAACAAAAAAGAAATGGTCTTCCTATTCTTGGAGGACAAACTCTAGCACATTTTAGCAATTTATTTGACTTTCACTGTTCATTTCTTCCAAGAAATCAATTTATCTTTCTCTGTGAAACCTCTGAATAGGACTCCATTGCCAAATGACTGGTGGCAGGGATTTCCCTGGCTAGCTGCCCTTTTGCTCTTTTTCCACTGCTGTCACTGGAGAGAAATGACCTTCCAATTGGGTATTGAAAACATGCTCTGACAAATAGTGCCATCCTTGTTCAAAGATAATTCACATGCATGTGACGTGGCATTCATATGTATTTTCAGGTTTGCATGCATGCCTAAATTTTCCAACATATGGATGTTATCCTCTAATATAGTACCTATATTCATATATATATATATATATATATATATATATATTTATTTATCCATGATTCTATAGCAGATTTTAAATATTGATTTATATGATTTATTTAATATTTATATTAATATTTATTAATATTTATTTTATATGAATTATTTAATGGAAAGAAATAGCCTCTGCAATTGTTCATTCAACTTCCTTCTTCCTAATAGAGATTATGGTTGGTATGGTTGCACAATATATGCTAGTATGTATAAAAAATTTGAAAAATAAAGATCTCATAGGCATTGAAATAATTACCATTAGTTACATGAGAAGTTTTGTAGACCAAGCTCCTCTTTCATATTTTACATTTTTTACATTTTTGTAGAATGATTTTTAAGAAAATATTAAAAAATCCATATTAATCTTACACATGAATGTCTAAGTAACACTGATTTTTTTTTTCTAATAAGAGAGGAGTATATAGGTGTTCCCTCTCTTAGTGTGAACATAAGGTTCTATAGAATATGCACTGGTGTTGCTCTAGTTCAAATATAATTATAAATGATCAATGAATATATATTACTAATTAAGACATAAAGAACAGTGAGTATAGAATGAAATATTTGAAAAACAACATGCTCTTAATTCTTCCAATCCACTGAGAAAATCTGTTAATATGGACAACCCCCTAGAGAAATCAGATTTCTTGCTACTAAGCATTGTCTTTGAGTTAGCCTTTTCAGTAGAGTCTCATGAATTGGTTTTTATATTTGTATCTTCTATTCCTCACTAGTATAAGAAAGAAAATATTTATGTTTAAGGATTGTACTCCTTTCTTTAGTTTAATTCCTCTCAGTTTTCCATTTCTAATATTAAAATGTTTAGATTTTCTCCATGTCATAAAAGGGTTACATGGTTTATATCAATGCTTCTTAAATACACACACATTCACACACAAAAGCATTTGCAATGAATTCCTCTGATATTGTGATTATATTATTGTACCTACCACTATCTAAAATAAGAAATGTGGAGGTGTAACCGATGTGATTCTGCAATCTGTAATTGGGGAAAAAATGGGAGTTCATGACCCACTTGAATCTAATGTATGAAATATGATATGTCAAGCGTTTTGTAATGTTTTGAACAACCAATAAAAAAGAGAAAAAAAAATAAATAAAATAAGAAATGTGTATGAATCTATAACAGTTGATATATCTTTTCATCTTTTGTATTTGTTTTGTTGCACTTTAGGAGATCATAAAATGCATTGAAACAAGGGTAGAATTTTTTGTTTCTCACTAAGATTGGGTGATTATTGTCAAAACAAACTATGTAATAAATGACCTTGAGAATGGCAAAAACTTAACAAAGTTTATGTTTCTATATTCAGGGTCATCCAGGGTAATCAACTCCTTTCTCAAAGTAATATCACTATTGACTAGCTAACAAATAGGCTGAAACACCCCCAAAGCTCTCCTTGTACATCATTTGGTGGCATTCATTTAAGGGATTCCAAAGTTTGCTTTTATGATATTTTAGTCAAATGATCTTTTGTTATTGCTATTTAAAAAAGAGTAGAATTAATAAAAGTCCTCCAGGTCCTATAGTGGTAAATTTGGATTTCAAATAACATTGTTTTACTAGTTAAAAAACAAATCTATACACAATGTCTGTTGACCTAAAAATCTCATTTAAGTGACTGTACATAGACATGTAAAAGCACAGTTACTCCAGGAATGTTCTTGGACCAATGTGGCACAGTCTCTCCATGTTTTTTGGTGAGTTTGCCTTGGTTTAAATTTTGGCTTCATCTTTTATTGCATATCACCTGGGAAAAGTTACATAATTTCCTAATATATTAGCTTCTTTAAATATAAAAGGAGGTAAAGCTAGTATTCTTATATTTTTGTGAAGGTTCACATGATAAAATGCATAAACCTATTGGATGAATTCTGTGTACACTGACAGCACACAATGTGTGAAAGTCAACTTGTGATCTAGATATGCATTTTCTTCTAGGATCAAGATAATCAAATAATAGCACTTAAAGCTTTAACAAAGATTTCTGAGAGCTCAAAAAAAAAAAACAAACATATAAGTTGGGCCTTGCAGAAGAGAAAGCAGCAGAATTTTCGTTTCACCATTTTGCCGTCATTTCTTTGGCACACAAAATTGATTTTTTCCTATCATTCAGCTAACATACCTTGTTTGCCTTTTGAAAATTTATGCTGCTATTAGACATCAAAAAGTGTGTCACATGGAAATGCCCTTCCTGGCAGGTTATGCTGTTACTGTTGAATCATCTGTTTGTGCTATCATTAAATACAAAAGCTTTGAAGTAAGACCTAAAGCCAAAAATTTTCACAGATGTTGCATGGAAATAAACTTCAAAAAGGATGCACAGTGCTCATGCACAGACAGGTAAACATCTGTGAGTGAGAAAGAAAGGAAAGCAAGAGAGACAGGGAGCAAGTCTCACTCACAGGCTCAGCTTTGAACATGCAGGCTCTAGGCCTTCTCTTTCAAATTGATGACTCTATATGGCTTCCTGCCTCTCTGCTGGGAGACTACTGAAGTCTCATTTTTTGAACTAATTTACATTGACCACTTCCCAAGCTCCCAATAGTTCCTCCTACAGTGAACTTTGTTTTGTCTAATGAGGCTCAGCAGTGAATAGGGATGACAAAAAGAAACTTCCCATTGACAAGCCCTGTCTGCCTGGGTTGAGATCCCAGAAGAGGCAAGACCAAGTATGAACAGGAGATCTCCTTGAGTCTGTAGGTTTGAAACTGGACATCTTATGAACACAATGTATTCAGACTAACCACATATTTTTATGAAAACATATTTTATATCCTAATGCTCCAAAATAGGGAAGAATAAGACTTTCAAGACAAGTTTTGCTCTTGATAATCCTTACACCATGAAATAAATGTTCTCTATTTTGAATAAGTCAACAGAACTCATATCAAATTTTTTACTTTGACATAATTTTTTGTTGTTGTTCTTTTTCTCTGTCCATTTTATCAGCCAGAGCCTTGGAGATACTGATGCCATCACAAAATGAAAAAAAAAAAAAAAAAAAAAAAAAAAAAAAACTAAAAATTATAGCTGGTCCATCTATCAGCATTGTAGCTTGATATTTCAAGGCCTAAAGCTTATTCAAAACCCCCAAATAATTTCTTCAAACAATGTTATAACTGGAGATAAACATCCCAGTTCCCTTTTAGTTTTCAGGACAATTGTCTTCTATTATTAGTTTATTATATGATTTATTTTTCATAAACACAAGGATCTATCAAATTCATAGCACTAAATCTCTTACTGCTTTGATCTTCACTTATGCTTTAAGGCAAAACAGTCCAACTGAAGTTCAGCTTTTGAAATGTAGATTCTTTGCCCTTCATGTACCAGTCAAACTTTCCTCACCTCCAAGCATTCTGGAACTGATCGATGGATGGCAAGCTCTGCCTCCAAATGCCTTTTCTCTTCTTATCCTCAGTAAGAATTTTTCAATAAGTAGAAAGAGAGTATTCTGCTACTGAAGCCTGGGAGCACAGCTTCTCAATTTATCAACTCTGATGCTGTTACCCCTGGCTCAGAGTTCCTATTATTTCCCTGCCTCTACGGCCTCTGTAGGGATTGTTTTTGACACAAGCCCCAAAGGCTTAAGGCAGAGAGCATGTGCTATTTAAGTCTACATTTGCTGAGTGATCAGTTAAGTGTAGTAGCAACTCTGATAATAACTAGCAACCAGAGAGTGCTGCCCTAAATTCTGAGTTAACAAAGAGCTATTAAGGTAAATCACATGACTCTGAAGATAAGAGAAAAATATGGCATTCTGGTTTACACTGATTGTCTTTATTATGTTATTATTTATTATTAATTTTCTTATATGTGAGGTTTGGTTTGAGAAATGTGGTCAGAGTTCTGACTATAGTATTTATGAGCCTTTGATTGAGGATATTAATGTAACCCTATACCCATTTTGATAGCCATCTGTTTATTTGAATTCAGTTATAAATTAATTTGAAAATCATATATGTTACTCAAAGTTTCATGACATTTAAATCAAATATATATTTTCATGTTTAGGAAAGACTGGAATAATCACTCAGTGTGGATTGCTTTTTCTCTAAATAAATCCTAAAAAAAAATAAGAACCCTAACCATGCTTCCCTTTAATAGGTTAAATATATGTATTTCAAGAGTAAGGGGTTTCATGAATTCTTTACTCTTTAATGTCTGGTGTTTTACTTTTGTAAATCATTTTCCCACAAAAGATCTGTTCATGCCATAATGTCCAGAATTTGTCAATGTTACATTTCATGTTAAAAGATGAGACAAAGTTAATTTCTAGATGGGTGTAATCCAGCTGGATTAGGTTATCCATGTGGGCTCTCAATACAGTCACATTTATTCTCAGGAGAGAAAAGCAAAAGAAGAGTTTTAGGCTGAACCAAAGAATAGAAACACAATCAAGAAAAAAGCAAGTTATGTGTCTCAGAGAAATTAGAGTGACACAGGCATCAGGGATAATCAGAGCCTCTAGAAATAGGAAGAAGCAAGAATATACTCTTCTTCAGCCATGACAGAGTGCATATCCCTAACAAAACATTGATTTATAGCTATTGGTCTACCTGATTGTGAGAAAATAAAATTCTCTAGTTTTAAGTCACTTAGTTTATAGTAATTTTTTTTTGCAATAGGTACAGGAAATCAATATATTGACATTTTGCCAATTGGCATATCCTTTGTATGTTCTGGCTAACTTAAGATCACAGACTCATAACATTGAAAGTAGGAACTGCATCTTATTCTTCTTTGTTTTAGACTCAGTAAGTAGTGCAAATGGCAGTCCAGAAGAAAGTTTCCTAATAGATAGTTGAACACAAATTTAATGAGAAAATTATTCTGGATACAGAACCTATACAATACTTAAGAATGCATTTATGAATAGGTTAAAATAAACCTCACTATTTTATATATATATATATATATATATATATATATATATATATATATATATATTCCAATAACTAATAAAACAATGAGAAGGATACAATAGTAAAAAAGTAGCAAAATTTACCAATTAAGTACTTATATTTGATTAAAAGAGGATACAATGATATATAGATTTTTTTTTACATTGAATCATTTAAAAAGTGACAGATATCTACAATTGAAAAAAATCTGAGTTGAATTGACAACAAAGACATTACTAACGGGTTTTATACATTATGTTGACTGTTTTTATGGTGTATAGTCCAACTCATAAAGAACTAGGATATTGTCACCTTCCTCAGAAGAATTTTTTAAAAAGGTAATCAAACAGAAAATTAGTTAACTCTTCTTATCGTCACTGTGCATTTGAAGCCACAGGACAAATTGCTGCCTCTATAACTACAGAGATATATGCAGGTGAATATAGACTATCACAGCTCCTTAAGAGAAGAAAACCCCAAGCAAAAAGGTTTCAATCCTAGCAGGAACACCTAATTTTAATTGACAACCTGGTAGAGTTCCGCTGGACTAGCTTGACAGTTTACATGTTCTGTGGAAATAGAAACTTCCCACACTGAAATGTATGAAGGGAAAAAGTGCTGCAGCCCGACTGCAGCAAAATAACCAGGGGGTGATGAGCAACTTGTGTACATTGATACAGCAGGAGTGGAAGCCGTTTATTGTAGGACAGGAGGGGTATATATACATTTCACACAGCTTATCTTAATTAACATAAACTAGATACAGCAGTCAACCAATAAGGAATCTCCACACTTAATGGCTTGCTGGTGCCACTTCACAAACCACTCCCCCTGGCAAAATGCCAGGCGCCATCCTGACTTGTTTACAGACCCTAACAAAAATGAATGAAAAGTAAAATGGAAAATAGTAACCTAATACTATAGGGGAAAAAATAGGCAGAAGGAGAAGGAAGAGAAAAACTACCAGAAGGAATATTTGGAGTAGTAATGGCAGAGAATTCTCCATAACTAATGCCAGACTAGAAACCAAAATCCAATCAGGGACACCGACCAATGGAAATAATTTTAAAAATGAAAAAGAAAAAGAAAGAAAATATATAAATAAGAAAAACGCCACCTGGGCAAGTAATATTCAAATTGATGAAAACCAAAGACAAAGAGTTGAATAAAGCAAAGAATGGGTATGAAACAGTTCACTTACAGAAGAAGAAGGATAGAGTTACAATAGATATATTTTTTTTAGATACTACAAAAGCAAGAAGAAAGTGACTTAAAACATTTAAGTTTTGAAAGAAGCTATGAACTCAAACCTCTGTTTCCAGAAAAGTTGTACTTCAAAGAGAAAAGAGAAAACAAAATAAAACAAAAAAAGACTTTCTCAAACAAACAGATATAGAGGAAATTTGTCACCAATTACATGCCTCACAAGTAGTGTTTAAAGAAGTTCTCTAGAGAGATGGAAAATGATATAGGTGAGAAAATTGGACTTAAATATGAACTGGAATAATAATAGAGCTGGAACAAATGAAAGCAAAACAAAGCATTTTATACTGAATTACAGGACTCTCAATTTTGTGAAAATAACTGTTAGAATTTTTCAAAAAGTAAAAGGAAGTCTCATGTAGATTATTATTTCAAAATCCAGAAAATTTTATTAATACAAAACTATAACTGCAGAGTTCATAAATTTATTTAACTGAACAATTGTTTCTTTTCAAAACAATTAGCAGAGTTTATATCAATAAAAGTTATTGATGAGGTACAAGAGCCATAACTAAAAGTACATTAAAGAGAAGACAAACAAACAAAAAAAAAGAAAATGGCAGCAGACCTCAATGGACCACCAGTGTTTTATTCAGCACCAGAGGGGCACATAATTGGGGGGAAAATGGTGGCAGGCCACCAGGAGGCTCTGGATTTTACAGCATCTTAGCAGAGCCAGATCACAAGAGGAGTTAGTTACTTTTGGCAGGCGTTTTGGGTGTGCAGGTCCAGGTCATGGTAGGAATTTTCTTGGTGGGGTTAATTTAGGGTGGGGCAGGAGGGCAGGTAGGGGAACAGTAAGGGAAGTTCTCTCTCCCTGAGGCTTATTGTTAATATCCTTCAATAACCAACTGACATGGGATGTTTATATTGCTTCTCACAGGACCCCCAGTAAATGATAATAAATGAATTTATATAGCATTTTCACAAAAGGTCTAACAATAAAAAAGAAGAAAATAATATATTACATATTTGCACCTGGCTATAATTAAGTCATTATATCAAGTCAGAAGCCAAGAAAGTTTTGAGATAAGAACTCAAAAGACAATTATTAATATACATACTCCAGAAAAAAAATTCCTACATTAATGAGATATAAATGAACATGGAGAACAAAAAACAAGATAATGAGGAAATAAACATGGAGATGAGGAAATAAAGATGGAGATGAGGGAGGAGACAGCACAGTGGAGTAAGTCCCATGTTGAGGATGAATGGAAGACCAAAGAAGAAGAGAGAAGGGCTAGGAAGCTGGAAGTCAAAATTGGAACTGTGCATTTCTCAAACAACAACAAAAAAAAAAAATCAGGGAAAGTTCTGTAGATCTAAAATAACATTTGATAAAAACTAAAAATAGTTAAGGAACATAAGGCAAAAGAAATGCTGAAGCAATTATCATGTCCTGGAAATCACAGTGGTGTACTGGAAGAACATCTAGATATCTAGCTGTGTGCAAGTAATAAGCACACCTGATATTGTTTTATATTTTTTCTCTGTACATACATTTTTTTGACCATTGTATTAAGTAAAGGTGAAGAAAAGAAGAGCTATTTGTGCTTCACATGGGAAATTAGGTTTTTTTAAAGGAATATTTTTCACTGAAAACTTTTAGCATGATTGATAGTGATCAGTGGCTATATGACTTCTACTGAACAATTTCAAAATTTTATAAATATATGCTTGCTAAAAATTATTTTACATAAAATGTTACTTCTATAAATTTTAATATAGCCAATTTATTTGCAGCAAAACTGTTTGGTTAGCATGCTATGATACATTGATATGATTCCTTCTTCATTTCTCTTAATCAGTTCTTGTTTCTATTATTTTTAAAATTTTACTCTCTTGCCCACTTCCTTACATCATCCTCCGATTGAAATCTCATTCTTTCTAAAAATATGGATGTATTCTATAAAACATAATATATGGAGGGAGCAAAATTAATTAAGATGATAACCACAAATATTAGGGGGTGTTTATTTATTAATTAATTTATTTATTCTTTTTTTTTTTTGGTGGTGGTGGTGCTGGGGATTGAACCCAGAACCTTGTGCATGCAAGACAAGCACTCTACCAACTGAGCTACATCCCTACTCAACTGAATAATAATTTTAAGATTAAAAGGAAAATGGGAAAATATAGATATGTGCTTCCTGGACTGTTAATTGCACTATACTTTCTTCTATTCTGACATATCAATATTTTTCTCTTCTTTACCTACAATTAGATTATGTTATTCGTTTGAATTCAATTTTTGAAACATATTGTTCCAAAATAGTGCCTTTCTCTTGCCCTTAAAATGATGAGTGCTCACTTATATTTTCTTGGGTCTCACTTTGCTGCTTCTTCTGATGGGAAACAAAATAGTTTGAGAAATCATTGCTCTCTTAGAGTGATTTTCTTCAGGCATTGTTTGAAGTTCTCAGTTGAATATAAAGAAAAAATTTATCCCTATAAGTTATTCACTTTGTTGCACACACACACACACAGAGACAGAGAAAAAAAACACACTCAAAGATGGATTGAGGTGGTACAATACCTTTGATCTTCATAGTTCTCAGCACTATGATGTAACATTTATAAAGATGTTGTGTGCCAATATTTCTTATAGAATAAATGAAGAATTTCTACATTAGGTTTTTTTACATTAGTTTTAATTAATTACTAATAGCAGATAAATAAATATGAAAATACTCTTTGAGGCCCAAACTAATATATAAAATTTCCAGATTAGGAAATAGAGACAAAGTTAAATAGTTGCTCATGATGACACAAACAATAAACAGGAGATGAAGCTGAAATTGGAACACATGTGCATTGAAACTAAAATTTGAAAGATCAAGAATATGTACAATAATGCATGACCCTGACTTGTTAAATTGTCAGAAGTAAATATGTTGGCATAAGCCTGTAGTAGATTTAATTATAGGTTCAAATAAATAGATCTATCCCTTCAAGCAGTATGCAGTTTTCACTGACAGGTCATGTAATTGTTGTTATTGAATTCTGCTCAATAGCTAAAGAAGCAGTCATCAATTTGGTGGTTTTAATATTTCATTTTCTATTAGATATTAGAATGAACATCGGAATGAGAATTGTGAACACAATTGCAAGTTGTATTTCAATCAACAAACAAACTTTGCAAAATGACATAAAATCAGGTCTACATGAACTGAGATATTTAATGAGCTCTTGATAAAGAATGTTCAATAATGTTAATATATTTTTTTCTCTCTGAGAATACATAAAATTTAATGAAAATCTCAATGGGTGCTTTCAAGCTTGAGTGAATATTTTAGAAGTAAGTCTGGAAAAGGACTGTAAGGTCATTTTCCATGCTTCTACTTGCTTCATGAGTCCTGCCATACCTGTTGTTCACTGGGATTTCCAATCCAGTAACATTTCTATTTATTTTCACTAAGGAAGCTTTTCTTTTTCTCATTTTCTATTGTCTCTTTCAAATTGCTTGGCTGCTGATTTCAATCACTGTCTTGCTAGTGGTTGAAAATATTTTGCTAGGTTCTCTGTCATATCTTGACACAGCTACCCTCACTCCAGTCATATTCTTCAAACACTTAGATGGTTTCAGTGACCGAGTACATGCTTTTTTTTCCATATTTATTTTTGCTCCTGGAATCAATACCACACTAAAAAAAAACAGAAGGTGATATTTAAAAATTCAAATCTGATGAGTCTATTTTTACAATCTTCATCTTTCTTGTTATGGGTACTGACACAATATTAATAAATCTATAATGTGCAAGAAGTACATACTTCCTGCATGGCCTATAAGGGTAAACACAAAACCCCTGCACTTGCACTCTCTGTTTCTTCTCTCTAACTCTATTTCATGCTACTCCAGTGCTATTACCTTCTTAATGTCTCAGGTTTAATCTTCCTTATTCTTCAACAGACCTTCTCATATTGTTTTCTGCCTGGTTGAAAGAATTTCTCACTACTGTACACTTGCAGATGTAGGCAGAATGCTTTTCTTCATTTACTTCTCATTTTAAATATGCTTTAAGAGTCTTTTTTCTTAACCTCACTTTTGTTAATCATATTTTCACAAGTTTCTAGTACATCAAGTATCTTCCTCAGATTGCTCTGCAGAGGAATATATTATGCAGCCTGATATGATGGACACATATACATCATACGTTAAATTTTCCATAAAATATTTTTAATTCATTTGTTAATTAATTTAGAAAACTCTGCATGAAATTTATATACTTGGAAATCAATATATTTTTATTATAAATATTTGTCCTTTAAAAATACAAATACTGCAACCAAAAAATACACCTAGGGTACTTATGCCAACTTCATCATAGAGATCAATGAAAATATTAGGAAGTGTACAAAAATAACTTTATATTTAATTTTTGCTAAGGTTAACTTTCAATTATGTATATTAATATATATACACACACACATATATATATTTTATAAAAGGCAATGTGACTTGATTTATAAAATAAAGTTAATTCTCACCTGACAGCTTATACCACTATAAGCTATTTTAATAATTAATATTAAAACAAAACTATTTTTAAATATGACTTTTCTAAGTGTAAATGTCATTCCACCTACCTCTAATGATAACAACTAGGTTTTATTCCATGTTTTCAGGAAAATAATTTTAAAATATTTATCTATTTGAATTGCATATAAAGAAAGCTTGTATTGAGACAAATAAAATGTTTTAAGATTTAGGGGTAAAAATAAAAGCAAGATATATGACCAAGAGTTAATTTAATACATATAACACTATGAACATTTTTAAAATGGGTAAAAAATACAAGCAGGTTCAAACGCTAAAAACTATGAAAGTGCTTGTCATAATATCAATACTTGTAGTATAAAAGCAAGAAGAAAGGATAAGAATACATTGGATGAAAATAGGACTGAAAATTATAGCATTTGCTTTACTTCAGCTGAAACCTTCCCTCATTTAACTTATGTTCATTCTACATAACTGTGCTTGCTTTTTAAAGTAAAATATACACATTTATGATATCCCTGCTTTTGCAATACAATCCTCTCTAGTTGACTTTTTAGTCCACTCTGACCATCTTTCCTTAAGTTTCAGAATAATATAAGGCAGAAAAATATATCTCCCACAACCCAACCCGATGCTGAATAATTTGCACATTTGGTTTTCACACCTTTGACACACCTTCTTACACTTGCTTTTGAGATGCTTATCTTCCTATTTAACTATTATTTAATACAGACTTGAGTGTTCATGATTTATTTATTATGAGCTTTTTATGGCTAAGGTCCATGCTTGGCAATAATAAGCATACAATCTCATTTGCTGTTTTGAACTCCAGGACACTGAAATACTGTTTAACCATCTTACTTTTTTACTTTTTTATTTTTTTAAGTCATAGGTGGACACAATACTTTTTATTTTATTTTATTTATTTATATGTGGTGCTGACAATTGAACCCAGTGCCACACACATGCCAGGCAAGCACTCCACTATTGAGCCACAGCCCCCTAACCATCTTACTTTGAGTGAGATATGGGGAAGCAAGGAGAGATAGATAGATAGAGAGAGAGAGAGAGAGAGAGAGAGAGAGAGAGAGAGAGATAAAGAAATTTATAGGTTTTTTTTTTTTTTTTTGAGAGAGAGAGAGAACTTTTTTAATATTTATTTTTTGGTTTTCGGCGAACACAACATCTTTGTTTGTATGTGGTGCTGAGGATGGAACCCGGGCTGCACGCATGCCAGGTGAGTGTGCTACTGCTTGAGCCACATCCCCAGCCCAAGAAATTTATAGTTTTATAGGATCATAGTTCTCTGGAAGAGAAAGTAGCTCATCATGCAATGCTTGAAGCACCAGGGTTGCTAACAGCGTAGACACATAGTAGGGACTATTGAAAGGCACCATCATTATCTTCAGATGGAAGGAATAGAAGAGCCAGTGAAAAAAAAGTTTAGGATTGGCACAGTGGAAGAATTTAAGCAGCTTGGGGAATAGGGGTTATCCCTAGATGAATGGCCTCTGGTCCAGAACAAGTAGGGTAGAGATATCATAACCCAGTGTATGAGAACATAATAAGGGGAGTGTTTGGGGGTGTATGTCTTTGACACCTTAAGAAAGGGAACTGACTGGTCTCTAGCTAGGTCATCAAACTTGGCCAAGATGAGTCAACACAATATATTACAATACAATTTTACAAATAAGTGTGGAAAGTGAGCCATAATAACACTTCTAAACATCCAGTGAAATATCTATAAGTAAATTATATAAAAACATTTTACCGTACAGCAAAAACAAGGCTTAAAATGTTAACTATTGGATAGGTCAGCCAATTATGATATTCAATATGTAATAATTACCTTACTAGTTTAGCACAATATTTTAAGGTATTCAATAGGGAATTATTTTAAAGTGATACTGCTTAAATAGAAAATTCTAAAGTAAGAACAGCATGTAAAACATAAAGTTACACATCATTATGTTTTGTTGTAGCCATGTAACTCATTATTTATTATCAATAATACTTCAAACTCCTCCTAAACAGGAGATAAAGAACTTGGATTTCTTGCCTGGAAATGCAGGCAAGAATAAATGTCATGCTCTGAAACAGTTAAATCTAGTTTGGAATTAATCTAATATTAAGTAACAGTGGACATTCTGCAATATTTTTTTTCAATTGTAGCAAAAAAAGTGTATTTTCTGCAAAGTAACTTGGGAAAGTAATATGCCTTCACCAAAAATTTAATTAAAAAATATTATTAGAATAAGTGGAAGGGCTAGTCCCTATCTTCCTTTCTGAAACCTCTAAACTATGTTTCAGTTATATAATTTAAAAAAAATGAGAAATGTATAAAGAGAAGTAACTAAACATAATTCTTTAATAATATGACACCTGTGAAGTGAAGGAAATTCTATGAGTTATGGAGAAGTGTGAGAAATAAATACATTTTTATTATTGATTAAACTCATTATCTTTTATGGGGAATTTTGGCCTTGGGAGATGTCTTCTGGATAACGCCGAATGACCAAGTAGAAATAGAAAGGGGTGAACAGAGGAAACACTGGGGAGTGAAGTGGAGCAAATTATATCTCATTCATACAAGATTATGTCAAAATGAACCCCAATTTTATGCATAAATATAATGCACTAATAAAAACACAAAAAAATAAAATTAAAAAAAATAAACTGAATAATTTCCTATTCATACTTGTCCAAATAATCTGAAGAAAAATTGGACATATCTGAGCTGGTTAAAACAGGAGTATATATTTCCTGATTGACATATGAAACAATATCAAAATGGTTATAAAAATAATCTCTTTGAAATATTATCATAAAAAAATGACAAATCCTTGAATAAAGGTCATTTCCTGTAGAGTTAAGTTTTTTTACAGATAGAAAAAAATATTTGAAAACTTATTTCACATAATAATTGAGCTATGGACTGATGAGTGAGGTTATTAAATGCAGTTTGATCAAAAAAATTAGAATTGTTAGAAACTTCAATTTTGTAAGACTTGATTTTTTGATTTTTGGAAAACTATACCTGTAATTTGGACTTTCTTCAAATTTTGGTGTCCCACAATGTAACACTCTATAATGCTTCTTGTTATTTAACATTCAAAGTTACATCTCTGTTATTAGTAATGTAGATTTTAGGCTTATAAAAGTGGCAGTGAATTAAAGGAAATCAATGACATACCTCTTTCCAGCTGAGAGACTTGGTGCCAATGGAGCCTGAACTGCATTCTGGTGCCAGATCTCTAGGGAGCTTCCTCCCAGTATTCCAAACAGCTTATGGAGAAGTACAGAAGAAGATATTGTATATGGATAAAAGGCAGAGACAACATTAACAGAACAGCACTAGTCCAATGAAAATTTTACTTCTTGTGTGTTCTGTTTGTTTTCACTCATTTTTTCTAATCTTTGGGAGTCCCAAAGTGGCTAAAAGTATTATTTGTTTTCTTTGTAATCCTCATTGATAAATTGATAGATATTAAGATCCTCAGAAATGATATTATGTTTTACTTTAATGTTTATTTTATTGTATGTTTTGGAAACTAACAACATTACAATAAAAGAACCTAGATGTTATATAACATGTCATATATTTAACTATAGCAGCTCAGCTTCTTACATGTTTCTGGTGAAATATTTTTGAAGTAACACCTTTTTATGATCTCACTTCTAAAAATGTTAATTTATAACTCACAAAATATTTTTTTCCAATTTAGAGTTTAGATATAAGAGGGTATTCTTACAAAAGTTTAGACATAAAGAGATTCTTAATTTCAGAATAACTGGGATTGTTATAAATGACAATAAAAGGACACACTATAAGGTATTTTCTTTAGAGAAAATCATAGAGTTAGGAAAGTGAGAACCCCTACAGATTAATGTTCTCAGTTTTCACTAATGCTCATAAGATTTATTAACTAAGCAGGACTATAGTTTATTTTCTTTCCTTTAATTTGCCATCAGTACTCATCAGCACTTCACATCTCTTAATGACATCCAGAGGGTATACTGTTTAAAAGTTTAACTAGTACCTAACAATACATTTATTATAGAATTGCACAAAATTTTCATCACTACAATACGAACTGCTTAGTTTGATTTTATGGAACTAATTTTCTGTTCAAAGGTGAAAACACCTCTGCAAACAGAAAACATCTTCATATACATATTAAACACCAAGATTTCTGTAGAATATTTTATGTTTTCTCTTAATTTAAATGCATATGTGTAACCAAATAGAAGTATGCTTTGTTTCAATTTACATAAATAAAGCATAATAATAATAAAATATAACCAATTTTTAAAATAAGAATTCAGTAATTCATGATGCCAATTTCTGTGCACGTTTCTGTATACTAGAAACCAACTTTATCTGCCTATTACTATGATGTGCAACAAAGAGCTGATAACCTCTGCTTTTGTATCATGCCAAAAGTGTATAGACAGAATCAAGCATCAGACTACAACAGATAAACCAAATTAAGAGATAATATGAGAAAACAAATAGACTTATATTTTCAAAAGTCTCTGTGTTATAAAATAATTTTAAAGAAAATACTGAGGTACACATATAGACTAAAGAAGATTGGAGATACATGACTAATAAACAAAAAGTATGGCCTTGTGATGACTTTAGTAGAAAAATTGAAGGATTTTAATAAGTGTCTGAAATTTAGATAATAGTATTAGAATAATATCCATTTTCCTGAAATTGATTATCATACTGTGACAAACAAAGAGAGATTTTTGTTTTAAGTAAATAATACATTAGTAGCTAGAGATAAAGGCACTGCTTTCAGCATTCTTCAAATATCCTAAAAAAGATGAAGGGGTGGGTAGACGGACAGAAAGATGGATGGAGATATATAGGTACAAGCTCTGACACAGATGTGGATAAAATGATAGAATTATAAACCAAATGAGTAAAAATGTTAACATTCTTGGCATATCTCATTTATATATAAATTTCCATCAGTTGACATTGTCTCTTTTCTGAAAACATTCATACACTTCCTGTACTGCAATTCTCATAACAAAATTTATCTGCTAATTTTCTTAAATTATGCTTACTTTCCCATGACTGCTATTTTTTTTCCTTTTTAGGTTTGTAACCATACATTTTTTATTTTTTTTAATTTAAAATACCATTTCTTTGTCAACTCTCTTGTATAATTTTTGCCCAAATTCTTAGGATACTGAGGATTCTTTATATGTCGTATGGCTTTCACTTGTTTTAAAGATTTTATATTTACAATAAGTATATACTGTCTCATTTTTCTTGGTAATTTTTATTACTTTTCTCTGATATGAGTTAATTTAACATTTTGACATAGTGCAAATTAGCTTTTTTTTTTTAAATTTGGAAACAAATGGACCTTGTTTTCTTTAACACTGTTTTAAATGGGTTTGTTGTTGTTTTTGGTGTTTTTTTTTTTTTAACTTTAAGTATGTTTGACTGTTTTATATTTTCTAACAGGTCTAGATATTTTAGGTTCCTTTATTAAAGTGGAGGAGTTAGTTCATTGCTATATATCTATGTTTACTAATCATTTGTCCATCGTTAAAAAAATCTAAAAATTTGGGGCTGAGATTGTGGCTCAGTAGTAGAGCACTTGCCTAGCATGGGTGAGGCACTGGCTTTCATCCTCAGCACCACGTAAAATAAATAAATGAATAAAATAGAGATATTGTATCCATCTACAACTAAAAAAACATTAAAAATTCTAAAATATTTATACAATTATTTCAATCTATTTTTTGTTTTGTTAATCTCTGTAAATTCCCTTTGACTCTTTTTATCTCTTTCCTATCTCTCTTAATTATGTTCTTGCTTTCCTTTCTTTCTTTTTTTTTTTTTTGAGAGAGAGAGAGAGAGAGAGAGAGAGAGAGAGAGAGAGAGAGAGAGAGAGAATTTTTTAAATATTTTTTTTGGTACACACAACATCTTTATTTTATTTGTATGTGGTGCTGAGGATCAAACCCAGCGCCCCATGCATGCCAGGCGAGTGCACTACTGCTTGAGCCACATCCCCAGCCCATATTCTTGCTTTTCTTTACAAACATATATGAGTTATATTTATAATACTATTTAATGTCATTTTCTGCTATATCCAAAGAATTTCTAGTCTATTTTTACTGAGTGTATTTTATCTATTTTATCTTGGTTGTAATTTATATTTACCTGCTTTTTTGCATATCTACTATTTTTTTTATTGGATGCCAAGCAATTTGCAATACTGATTATAGGATTTTTCTATATTCTTTCATAGTCATGAACTTGTTTTGTAGTAAGAAATTAAATTATATTATTGTATTGTGTGCATGTATGAATATGTAACAATAAATCCAACTATTATATACAACTAAAATGCACTAATGAAAAATATGGGAAAGAAAAATAGTTGTTGTTATCATTGTTATTATTAGGTACTACTGATTGAACTCAGTGGAACTCAATCACTGAGCCACATCCCCAGTCCTATATTGTATTTTATTTAGAGACAGGGTCTCACTCAGTTGCTAAGTGTCTCGCCATTGCTGAGGCGGGTTTTGAACTTGCCATCCTCTTGTCTCAGCTTCCTGAGCCAGTGTGATTACAGGAGTGTGCCATCACGCCAGACATGTTTTCTTTTTTTTTCTTTTAAACAGGCTGATTGTCTGAAGGTTTGCTTTTAAGCATTTGTGTAGTCATTCTTATGTACTTTAGCTTTTTATCTAATTTAGACTCACTTCTGAGATGTGACCCTTAGAGTTTCACTAGACTCAGTATTAAATGTTCTGTTTATTTTATTAGATCACTCCTCTCTAATTACCACCTACTCAAAGACATTGTTTTTGATTTGTATAGTGTCTAGAAACTGTGTTGTAGTTGTAATGTATCTGTTTATATTTTTCTTTTATCTAAATTATCTTTCTTGGTTTCAAGGGATTTACCATTTGAATTTTTTGTTAAATAGCTATTAATATAAGATGATCACTAAGAAGGATTTTGGAACTCTTTTCTTGCATACTTCATTTGTTTAGCTTTCTTTGCAAATTTTGGTGATGTTTTTCCTTAAATTTTTATCTTCGTTGTTTAAAATCACCACCATTGTATGACTGTATAGATGAGTACCTTCTACTACTATG
The DNA here is from genome assembly GCF_001458135.2 of Marmota marmota marmota. Lineage (NCBI taxonomy): Eukaryota > Metazoa > Chordata > Mammalia > Rodentia > Sciuridae > Marmota > Marmota marmota. The sequence continues at coordinate 8,522,211 of NW_025999961.1, forward strand.
CAAAACAGTTTCCTTTTCATCCCTTAATTTTTCTGTTATTGAGAGTTAGTGTCTATTTCTATGGAGAGGTATTCTATGAATTAAATACCAACCATAGTTTCTATCTGTTTTTCCTCATTAATATAGTTAGGTTTTTTTAAAATTTAATCTCAATAATTTTGAAATAATTTATTCATTTTAATTAGGTATCTATGACAGCAAAATGCATTTTGATTCATTGTACACAATTGCAGCACAACTTTTCATTTCTCTGTACATGATATAGCGTAGCACCATACGTACAGTCATACATGTACCTAGAGGCATCACATTCCACCGTCTTTCCTGATCCTATGCCACATCCCCACACCTCCCTCCCTTTGCCCAAAGTTCCTTAATTTTTCCTATGTTGACTTTGCCCCTAAAATTATGGATCAGTATCCACTTATCAGGGAGAATATTCAGCTTTTCGTTTTGGGGGATTGGCTTAATTCGTTTAGCATGATATCCTCCAACTCTATCTATTTACTTGCAAATGCCATGACTTTATTAATTTTTAATATGGATTTAAAATTCCATTGTGTATATATATATACCACAGTTTCTTTATCCATTCATCTCTTGAAGGACATCTAGGTTGCTTCCACAGTTTAGTTATTGTGAATTAAGCTGCTATAAACATTAATGTGGCTGTGTTATTATAGTATGCTGATTTTAAATCCTTTGGATATAGATCGAAGTGTGGGAGAGGTGGCTCACATGATGGTTTTATTCCAAGTTTTCTAAGGAATCTCCATACTGTTTTCCATAGTGGCTGCAGCAATTTGCTTTCCTTCCAGCAATGTATGAGTGTGCCTTTTCCCTCACATCCTCACCCATGTTTATTGTTGTCTGTATTGTTGATAACTGCCATTCTGACTAGCATGAGATGAAATCTTAGAGTAGTTTTAATTTGCAGTTCTCTAATTGCTAGAAATGTTGAACATTTTTTCATATATTTATTGATCCAATGTACATCTTCTGAGAAGTGTCTGTTCAGCTCCTTAGCCTATTTATTGATTGGATTTTTTTTTTTTTGGTGTTAAGTTTTTAAGTTTCTTTACATACCTGGAGATTAATGTTCTATCTGATGTGTGTGTGGCAAAAAATTGCTCCCTCAGTATAGGCTTTCTCTTAGCCTCACTCTTTTGCTGATAAGAAGCTTTTTAGTTTGAGTCCATTCCATTTTTAAATTCTTGATTTTACTTCTTGCACTTTAGGAGTCTTGTTAAGGAAGTTGGGGCCTAATCTGAAGTGATGAAGATTTGGGCCTACTTTTTCCTCTATTAGGCTCAGGGTCTCTGGAATAATTCATAGGTCTTTGATCCACTTAGAGTTGAGTTTTGTGCATGGTGAGAGATAAGGATTTATTTTCATTTTGCTGCAAATGGATTTCCAGTTTTTGCTGAGGGCCACAGCCGAGTCGGGATGATGCATGGCATTTTTGCCAGAAGTAGTGGTTGAGAGGTGACTCTAGTGAGCCATTAAGATGATGACTTTTGAATTCTGGCGGAGTTCCCCTTGAGTTCTGCTTGAGCTCTCCCCGGGGATTCCCGGAGAGTTCCCATTGGTTGGGGAAGTGCTGGAGGAGGGATATTTCCGGTTGGTGGTTCCTGGAGGAGCCATGTGGCGTTCCGGAGAATTCCCGGGAAGCATGTGTGGAGTGTGCTTGTGGAGTTCAGAAATAAAGTTTGTTCCTGCTTCAGTGGCTCGTGATTTGTGCCCAGCCAGACTGCGGCAAGTTTTCTCATTACCATTTGTTGAAGAGGCTATCTTTTCTTCAATGTATGTTTTTGGCACATTTGTCTAGTATGAGATAATATTATTTATGTGGTTTTGTCTCTTTGTCTTCTATTATGTACCATTGGTCTACATATCTATTTTAGTGCAAATACCATGTCATTTTTGTTACTATAGCTTTGTAGTATTGTTTAAGTTCTGGTATTATGATGCCACTGGCTTTACTCTTCTTGCTAAGAGTTGCTTGGTCTGTTCTGAGTTTCTTATTTTTCTGAATTAATTTCATGATTGCTTTTCTATTTCTATAAGGCATGATTATGGTATTTTAATTGAGATTACATTGTATCTGTATAGCACTTTGGAATGTATGACCATTTTGACAATATTAATTTTGCCTATCCAAGAGCAAGGAAGATCTTTCCATCTTCTACGGTCTCCATCAATTTTTTCTTTAGTGTTCTGTAATTTTCTTTGTAGAGGTCTTTCACATCTTTTGTTGATTCCCAAGTATTTAATTAATTAATTTCTTTATTGAGACTATTGTAAATGAGGTAGTTCTTCTGTTTTGTCTTTCAGAGGATTCATCACTGATATACAGAAATGCATTTGATTTATGGGTATTGATTTTATATCCTGCTACTTTTCTGAATTCATTTATTATTTCTAGAACTTTTCTAGTAGAATTTTTTGGATCTTCTAAGTATATAATCATGTCATCAGCAAATAATGATAGTTTGAGTTCTTCTTTTCTTATTCACATCACTTTAATTTCTTTTATCTGTGTAATTGGTCTGGCTAGAGTTTCAAGGACTATGTTGAATAGAAGTGATAAAAGAGGGTATCCCTGTCTTGTTCCAGGTTTTAGAGGGAATGTTTCAATTTTTTTCTCCATTTAGAATGATTTTGGCCTTGGGTTTAGCATAGACAGCATGTAAAGTGTGGAGGTGTGATTCCTACTATCCCTAGTTTTTCTAGTGTTTTGAACATCAATGACTTTTAAAATAGTTTATATCTGGATTTAATGCCTTGTGCCAAACTTCTTACTTATGACATAAAATATTTTAAGTAATCAGACTTAATGTTTTCTTTCATTATTGTTTTTGTCCTTTTCCTTCTCTCTTTCTACCAACTTTAATTATGATCATCCTAAGTGGGATATTTTCCATATTACATGGCTTCTGTAGATATCACAGCTGTTAACAGGAAATTGAACTGAAAAGATGCAATTGGTTTTTGCTATAATGCTATGAATTGTTATCTCAGAAAAGAAAACTGAACATAAATAAAACATACTCATCTTCTTTATTTTGTCAGTTGTTCCTGAAGCTACCCATAGCACAGGTTCCTTTCTTCTTATCAAAATGGACTTATGCACCTGTTGAGAGTAAATATCAGGGTGAATTTGCATCACTTTAACAAAAAGAAATCACCTTTTTGAAGTTTCTACATATTTTTAAAAATGCATAATATGAATGTATTGCATAATATACATGACGACTAATAACAATCCATTGTCAGGTACAGTTGCATAGAAGGGTTTCACTGTAAGCAACATCATCACAATACCCAGGATTCTTAATATTTTCATTTTTATGGAAATATTACTGTGGAAACCTACCAAGATATTGTTGTACCCAGTACTTTCGGTTAAGAAATAACTGAGATCATTCCTTTATTCTCAGATTTTTTTTTGTCAAGATTCAATTTTACTTTCCACTTTCATGGTGGCATATTAATTTACATACTAATTGGAATATTAATAATATATGCTAAGTTTGTATCCTGTTTCCATCTCCATGAAGCTTTATGTATTTAATATAAGTTTGCTTCTTGCTTTAATTTCAAATATTAAGAAACTGTATTAGTTTATTTGTGTTTCTACATTTTCCACAATGGATGTATATTAACTGAAAAATAAGAAAAAGTTAAAAAGTATGCCTTTCATTTCATAAAAATATTCTTCAAAATAATTTTAAAAAATGGTATATCTCAAGTCTTTTTCCATGTTGCAGCATGAGAATGGTTTTCATTTGTAAAATCCTTGAACAAATGTGCTCTCTAATGTTTCAAGATCTTCACCCTTGGCCACTTTGCTTTGTGGCCCTGTTATTTATGTTACTAGTTCCTGTGTTTCTAAACATCATTGTAGTATTTGTAAATAAGCAATTATTAATAATCATGTTTAAGGCAATGGATGTTAAAAGAAAATTATCTTTGCAATAATTGTTAATACCACCAATTACACACTCAGTTTATGCTGTGACATCCATTCTTTTTGAAAAAATAAAATGTTAATAAATATTAAATTTAATGTATATGCATAATATATCAATGTTCTGGAAACTGTGAAGTCTATTTGTTTGCAATTTAATATTAGAGTTATCTAGTATTAGATAACAATATCTTTTATAAGAAATTTTAGTTTGGAATCTATCCTTTGAAAAATAAATTCAATAAAAATGCAAGATTTTTGAATGAGTGAAATTAGACAGTGGTTACAGATTTCTCATTAATACAGTGTTGGGAAAAACTGCAATTTTAACAAAAAAAATTGAAAATCTGAATTTTCGATCTCTAAGATCTAGTAGTTGTATTTACTAAACTACTGATTATGTGTGTGTGCTTTGTGAAACTGATGTTTTGTAACAGTGAGGAAGGGAGAGTTATAAAAATGCTTTAACAAAGCCAGAACTTTCATAAAAGCTTTTAAATGCTTTGTAAGGAAAAACTTATTGAACTGAGGAGAACAACAATTGAATTATAATTATGTGCCTTTGCAAGCCAAGATAAATTCACCCTCTGTATAAATGTGGGAATAAAATGTACAGTTGAGTCTTTTCTTTGACTTTAGAGAATAAGTTCTACAAGTAGAAAGCTAGCTACCAGGTATATTTTACAAATAAAGTAGAAAAATCAGTAGAAATTATTAAAATAAATTAGGAATTTATATCCATTAATTTAAAAAATCTGAAAGAAAGAAAGACAACTAGAAAAGAAGGCTGACAGTCAAGGCTAAAGATTTAATTTTATTTGAACTCCATTGTTTCTATCTTCTTCATTAGGTTTACTCAAGTTTTTTCAAATTTTCAGATTGTTCACGAGTATTAATCTCTTTAGGAACATTTTAAATTTGCCATTACTACTCATTTTTCTGCCTCTGGACAAAATATATCATCGTTAACACTATCATTATCACCAATAACACTAATATCACTAATATCATTATCACTAATATCACTAATATTATTTGGATAATTAAAACCCAAAATGTTAAAAATATACTTTAATATATAATCATTATTTTTTCTAAAGTATATTCCTCATTAAGGATAGAGTGAAAGATTTATTTATTCACTTACATATTTATTTATCTCTATGTTAAACTTTACACAATCTCTACATTCTTTAAGCTTGAGTCATATCTCTGTTTAATATATTATCTGTTCTATGTGTCTGTGTATCTATTTTATGTTTATTTCTATCTCAACACATATATTTATATAAAACTCTGCATATGGTTATATCAGTACATGTACACAATCTATATATCGCCTATATTTCAATTAACATAAGAAGAACAAGTTATATATTGTGGTTTTTCAAATGTTTGCATTTGAATATGTTTGACAATTCTGGCTTCTTTTGTAATTTATTTTTAGAATTCACTTCTTAAATTTTATTCATAGTAATTTACTTTTTCTTTTTCATAAAAGTGTGCCTCATAAAAATTTCTTTATGGTCATTATTTTCTTTATATTCGAACATATTTTCTGTCATGTGCTTAATCTTTAAAAATCATTCATTTCATTAAAGAAAATCTGCTTGTCTTTCAATATGTCTTTTTTGTTAAGCGTTGTGTAATTCATCCTTACATGAAGAAAACCACGTAACTATTTTATATTTGTAATTTAAAGCCTTCTTTTTCACTTTTAAATCTTTAACTTGTGTGTGTATACAATTGCTTCTTTTAAATATTAAGCCCAATATGTAAAGTATAATGAATAATATCAATTCTCCCTGTATATATGTTGGTATAAAGCTACACAAATTATTGCATACATATTGAAAATTTTTTACTCTTTTCTTTATCATGGCAGTTTTCATATTTGTCTTTTATCAGTTTTTTTAATTACATTGCTAACAAGTATAAACAGATATTTTATGTTTATACGACTTTGGCCAAACTGAAAATCTCAGTTTGGGTACTTCGTCTAGGATTTACTGTTCACAGCTTTATCATCTATAAAGCACTGAAAGTTTTCAGACTTTACCTTCTACTTCTGTAGACTTTTGTTTGTTTTCCTTCTCTTCTGGCATTATTTTTTTAGAAATCTTATTATATTTAATCATGGCTCCCACTAAAATATGAGAGAGAGAGGAATTTGAATATTAGCAATCTCTCGTAAGGTCTTAACTTTCTCCTTCACAGGGCTGTATTTATAAACAATCATTCTCCTTGCATTGTCTTGTTGGTTGCCCCAGTATGCTATGTGCATTCTGCTCATTGTTATTACAAATCATATGGGTAAATCCCCACATTTTTCCTCAATGATTGTCTGTTTATCCTTCAAATCATTTTTTAACCAAAGTCATATTTTCATCCTGTTTTAAGCTTCTGCATTTAGTTATATCTTCTCTGTTTCAAGTCAATATTTACTGACCAAAACAACAAACTTAACAATTTATTTGTTAAGCGTTGCATTATGAATTTTAAGTCCTTTTTCCTGTTTGTTATCCTTTAACTAAAAACATCCTTAATCTTTCTCCAAGGCTCAAATTTCTGTGTTTCTTAAGAGGAAGTGTGCGTGATTGTATTTATATTACCTGTTGCATACTTCAGAAAAGAAAGATAAGAATGTTCAAGTACACAGAAGTCTTCACTAACTTATTAATATTGAACTTAAGGGTAATCTATTGCCTAGGGCATTTTATATCTATAATTCTAAGTGGCTAAGCAATTCCCTTTATGTAAATTTTAACTGGGATGAAATACTTATACAACATGCAATTTACCATTCAATCATTTTAAAGGGTACATTAAGTACATTCACATTGCTGCACTGCCACTACCATTATCCAATTCCAGAACTCTGCCTTATGCAAAATTATAGCTGTATTCCTTAAACAAAAGCTATGCATTTTTCTCTCTTCCAGCCCCTAGAAACCGCCATTCTATTTTCTCATCCTAGGAGTGTTACTATTGTAGGTACTTCATAAGCAGAATGATGAGAGCTTTGTCCTCTTGTGACTGGCTTATTTCACTTAGCATGATGTCCTCAAATTTCATCCACATTGTAATAATATGTGTTAGAATTTCTTTCCCATTTAAGTCTGAATAATATGTCCAATATGTGTATGCACCACATTTTATGTGCTCATCTGTTGATAGACGCTTTGGTTACTTCCACCATTTCACTCTTGTGAATAATACTGCTATTAACATTAATAAATTTATTTGGAACCTGATTTTAATTATTTTGGATATATTTCCAAATGTGGAATTTCTGATCACATAATAGTGCTATTTTTAACTTTTTAAGGAATTTCCCTTTTCTGTAGTGGCTTTACCATTTTACATTCCCACCAAGAGTGCACTGGTATTCCAGATTCTCTACATCTTCAACACTTGCTATTTTCAGGGCTTTGTTATTGTTGTTATTTGTGTGTTTGTGTTTGTATATGTGTTTTCACAGTAATCATTCTAATGAGTTTTCAGAAATCTCTCTCCATGATCTTCTTTTGCATTACCTAATGATTAATTATGTTGGACTATTAACCAATGTCTATCTTTGTGTGTGTGTGTGTGTGTGTGTGTGTGTTTTACTGGGGATTGAACCCAGGGGTGATGTAGCACTTAGTTATATCCCAGTCCTTACTAAATTGCCTGGGCTGACTTTGAATTTACAATCTCCTGCTCAGCCTTACAAGTTCCTAGGATTATAAGCCATTGTAAATCTCTTTATAAAAATCTTGTCAAGTCCTTTCACCATTTATAAATCAAGTTGTTTGCTTTTCAGATTTGAGTTGTAAAGGAATCTTGGTTTTCATTTAAGAATAAAAGTGTGTGTTTGTGTATCATGAGTACAAATACAATTATGTCTATGGCATTTTAACATGGTGATAGAGTATAGTAAATTGACAATACAAAATCTAAGTTGTACAAGTATGTCATTTAATCCAATGGAATATTAAATTTCCCAAAGAAAATAATAAATATTCACCAGGATGATATGTTAAAATTTTTTCTGCATCTCTGATTTACTATTATGTTTTTTTAAAGAAATACCTAACTTATTCTGTAATGAAAATAAAAAAGTTAGTTAAAAGAAAAAAATCAGAGAGGACCTTTAGGAAATCAAAAATGTTAAATTTTTTTTTATCTTGTTTTTTCCCTGTAATATAATATGATTATAGAAAACATTGTCAATAAGAACAATAACAAAATATGGCAAATTTGAATGTTAGAGAATGATTCTGAAATAGAGTGAGATGCAAAACATTTATAGAAAGGTAAAATTATTAGTATTTTGAGACTTACTAATAAAATCAAAGTACAAATCTATAAATTTTAAAGAAAAATTGCATTGATCCTCTCACCAAAGAGTTGCTTCTTTTCTTATGTCACTATGGAAAACTGAATCTTGAAAAGGCAATAAAATAACTACAAAATAATTCTTTTAAAACGGTTAAGGATGTAAAGGATAAATACATGCACATATGAGAATGTAAAATAATACATTTAATTAAATGTATTATTTTCTAAAATCTCCAATAGCTTTTTGTTTCAAGAAAACGAACATGTAAATAAATTGAGTGAAGGAGAAAAAGGCATTAATAAAAATCATAGAGAATCATAATTATAAAACAAAAACACGAGATTAGTCAGGCCTCACAAAGATGGTGTCCTTGGAGCAGGCAGAGCGGCTGACCCAGCCAAGCTCTACTCCAGGAAGTGAAAAGTTGGTGTCTTTGATGGCCACAGCAGTGAAGTTTCTACAGAATTCCCGGGTTCGCCAGAGTCCACTTGTGACCAGGAGAGCATCCCTTAAGAAGAAAGGGCTGACGGATGAAGGGATGGATCTGGCTTTCCAGCAGTCAGGCACTGCTGCGGATGAGCCCTCGTCCTTGGGCCCAGCCGCACAGGTGGTTCCCGTCCAGCCCCCTCACCTCATTTCGCAGCCTTACATCCCTGTAGGTTCCAGGTGGCGAGATTATGGTGCGTTGGCCATCATCAGGGTGGGAATTGGTACATTTATGTACTTGCCAGCAAGTATACCCCCAGCACATTGTAATTTTTTTTTAAAGCTTAGAATAATTAAGCTAGAAAACTATCAGATGTCTTTCATTGTTACCATCATCCATCTGTGAGCCCCATCAACATTTATGCTTAATTTGAGGCTATATTTTCCAAATGATTCTCCTAATGTAGTATTTCTGACTATGCAAGTATTATCTACAATAGGGAAATTTGTATGGTTGAGTAATTAAGAATGTAGGATTCCAATCCAAAATGCCTGATAGATTACTTCTCTGCCAATGATTCCCCTTGTGAATTGAAAACAGTTTCTTAAATTTCTTGATCTGCATATTTTTGCAATCAATAATAATGATAGATCATATTTATCATTGATGAGAGCAAATGACTGAGTTGCTGTCTCCTCATTTACCAGTTATTAATTATTGATAGTGCTATTGTCCTATTGATTTATGTACTTATATTTTAAATATGTGTGTTATTATTTTATTTTCCAAAGATTGTTTCCATGAGGATTTAGTGATTTAATACATATGTCAGATTTTATTTAATGACTATAAAGAAACACAAGGTAAGGCCAGCCACAGGATTTTTTTTAATAAATGATAACCATCAAATTAATGTTTTAGCTTTAAATAATAAAGTACATGATGAACTGTTTTCTTTCAATTACTTTTTTATTTGTGAATGTGTTGCCTCATTATCTTCCTTGTACAAAACTCTCACAGCCCTCTAAACCAAATCCATGCCCTAATGTCTGTGACTTCAAGCTGTATTTATGGATGATTATTTGAAGAGTGACTTTGGAGGAAAAGCATTTGTTTTTGCTAGTTTATTTAGTGTAAGAGAGAAGGTGTGTATGTAAAAATATTTACTGTGTACAAATTATGGAAAATGTTCACCTAATTATATTTGAGTTCTTTCTGATCTGTCTCGTAGTAAATATCATGACATGATACTCTATTTAAATCGTGACTGTGTATTACTGTGCATCTATTCTTATACCAGTATCATGAAGTATCCTTATGGTATGTTAGTTTGATAGATCATGTACATTACTAAAATTGTTGCTTATTTTATATTCTCTAGTTATTTTGCCAATTCTTCTATTATTTCAAAAGACATTAAATATTTAGAAGAGATTTATAGGCAAAGCAATATTTTTGTAAACATCATTCAAGACTTCTAAAATAATTTGCTGTCCTCTCTAACAACATCTGTCTTTTGACACAATGTTGTTTTATATTAATTCATGTAGAGAAAGAAAAATACTACATAAAATTGGATATACTTTGACATAATAAATCATAAAACTATGATTTTATTTAATGAGTAAGTATTTATTAAGGCTCCAAACAAGTTTAGGAAGATAAATGTTATTTTTTAATGAAGTATTTTCTATTTTTATATTTCTATCAGAAAACTATTTTATATTTCTATTTTATATTTCTATCAGAAAACTAAATTCTACGTGAACATGTTAGAACTTTTCAAAATATCTTTTTTTCAGAAAATAAATATAGTAGGAGAAAAAGAAAGACTGAAACAGAACCATAAAATGTATTATGCAATAATTCAAATAAATTTAAATACACTATTATTCTTAATATGTTTGTTTAAAAACATATTGTCCTAGTATGTAGCTGTCCGTTAATTTTCTTATACACATTTATTTTAAAAACTAGTATATGCATTGAAATTTTAATTTGAATTTACAGAGAAATTGAAAATATTTTACATGCTTCACTCAGATTGCCAAATTAGCATTGTACCATATTTGTTTTGTCTCCATCTTATCTGTCTTTATCATCTATCAGTTATCTGTCCATCTAACTGAGTTATGAATTATAGAGTTTAGTTGCTGGCTGTGGTGATGCATTCTTGTAATCCTTGCTACTTAGGAAGGTTGAGTCAGTATGGAGATGAAGGTTCTTATTCTAATAAATGTATTATAATAATTATAATTTTTATACTATATTTATTTTGATTATAAAATTGGCTGAGATTTGGAGTATAGAGATCTCTCATACCTGTCTTCTCTGTTCCTTTGCTATTTCTCTATCATTTTTTAAACCTTTCATTTCTTTCTTTTTCACAAGATACTCAAGATGCATATAATATATCTGAGCTTTAGTCCTGGAATTACCTGTAAGTCCTTGCCATGTTGGAGCTTTTTGGGGTTTTGTTTGTTTGCTTGCTTTTATATTTTGTTTTTTATTTTTATGATGGCAATGGTATGTGGAAATCAAGTTCTAAGTTCTAGACATGCCAAGTTACCTTCAGCCCTGTGTTTGTAGGGCACTCTTCTCTACTTCTGTCACCCACCAAATAAATTATCTGTCATATATCATTCATCTTACACTCATCTTTTTTTGCCATTTATCAGTCATTATCCAAGTATAATTTATTCATTTGTATCATGAAGCATCTATTATTAGCAAGGGTCTACAGTAAAATTATGAGTACGTTGTAATGACTCCGATTTCATGAAATCATAAAACTCTTCCATGTCCTCTCTCATTTGATTTTTACATCTTCCTTTTTCCAACATTAGGAAATATATTATGCAGTTTCTTCAATATATTTATCACTTGAACAATCATACAATAAAATAGAAAATGGCCTCAGAATTGGTCATTGCAATCACTGGAAAAAAATAGGATTGCATAGAATTCCTTATTTACTTATTTTTTTCTTTCATCTGAATAAAAATAGAAAAAAATCATTCTGTATCAGTGATAAGAAAGATATTACGTGCATTTGTTTTCTCTTCAATGTTATTACCTTAATCAAATATAAAAACATTGAATATTATTTCTGGAATTTCAATTCTGTTATCTTGTTGGGACAATATTCTTAATATACTCTTTTTTTATTAGCTACACATGAACTTAATATACTCTTAATTACTGTTGTTTTATAGTATATATTATATTCTGATTGTGTAAATTTCATTATTTTACTGATGTTAAGCTTGCCTAACCAATTTTAGGCAGTTTACATTTACTTTAGGATCACCATTCAAATAAGGAATTCCAGATAAAACTCCTGAAATTTCTTGTGCTTACTTTGGACTTCTGAATTATTTGGTCAGAATGAATATCTTAATATTGAAAGATCTTACAGCCTTTAAATTTTGAACATTTACCCACTTACTTAGGTAAGTAATAACAGAAAATATAAAATTTAAAATATTGTTTATTGTTCTTAAATGTATGAATCTAGTGAAGAAATCTGTTAATGGATTTAAATGGCTAAACAAATGAGGAACTAGTATATAATTACTAAATTCCTAGGGCATTAATGCTGAGAGACATATTCTAATAAATAGATTTTTAGAATACTTTTCTTCCTGTAATGTAATGACTTAGATGTGTTTTTCACCCTAGCCCTGATTACACAAGGAATGATTTATCATTATTTTTATGCAAGGAATAATTTTCTTCTGAGATTTCATCATAGGTGCAGTATGCTGCTGTAAAGGAATCTCCAATATAAGACTTAGCCACCTGATAGCAAAGGGAAGAGCTGATTGGGTGACTTTGGCTTCTCACTGCCAAGTTACAATAACACAGATCAGAGACCATCATGTTGTATTGCTTCACTGTTGCTATGGTGAAGCCTTGCAATAAACTACCCAAGAATTCAGTGGTTTGAAACAACAAACAATTGTTTTTCTCTTTCACATGTCTGTGTCTCAGTAAGATGGCTTTCCTGAAGGCTGTAGGCCAAGTGGGCTTGTCATTCTGTATAAGTTTCAGATCCATTTTGTGTCCTCGCACTCTTTTTGATCCACTCCAGTCCAAGAATGCTTTACTCATGGCTCATAAAGGAAGCACAAGTAACTGACTGGAAACAAAAATGCCTCTTTAAGCCTTGGCTCAAAACTGGACTGTTAATAAATTCTATCCAGAGCAAGTCATGTGAATGCACACAGAGTTGTGAGTGCACTATACAGACCCATGTGTGGCACTAAAAACTGAAAAAGAATATGAATATATAAACCCAGTATGAGAGGAGAGTGAAAAATAATAAGTGAACCCCTCTCCCATGTTTTCTTATTTTGTCCAGATCGAGTAATGAGTGAAGAGGAAACAACTCAGGAAGACAGGAGGAGACTCAAAAAAAAAAAAAAAGTATCCTTCATTGGGGAAAAAAATTCCGTTCAAAATCTAGTTCACAATTATTATGTGGTAAAGATAGCATACAAAATCAACATAAGAACAAATTTGAATTAAACAGGGTCTTTCTAGTGTATCATGAAGATTATTTTAATTTAAATGAAATGAGGGAAAGTATTTCAAGTGTTGGGGATCATGCATGTTGATTTCTAAAGACCTCATTTCTTGACAGCTGAAAGTAATTTAGAGGATATGGAACACATATGTTTTAGACTCCTGTTGCTCCAATTTGAAGTTCCTATGTCATAGAGACGTTTGCTCCAAAATTGGAACTAAGGACGTTTTTTAAGAATCAGACTTCTGAAAAGAAAATACTGAGTTTCACTTTGTGTGAATGAATTGCTTTTCTCATTTTGAGAAACTATATAGTGCAGGAATATTCACTTGAAAAATAATGGAATGTATATTGTCAGTTTATGAGCACAAATAACTATTCAAGATGATCATTTTGAAAAGCTTAAATGAGATTAAAAAAAGAAAAAAAAATAGAAAAAGACAAATATAGAAATGGATTACATTAACTTTTTCCTATATGTATTTTTAGATCATATTTAAAAGTAACTCGTAGAGTGCATAATACTTTAAACATATCTAAATAGGAGCAGAACAAAGAGCTTATTCTTAATTTAGGTTCTTTATTCATTTCTCTGGTTTAAAAATTTTCAAAGTTCCTATGCTTTTGTAAAACTGCATATAACTAATTTACTTTCTACAGAACCATTCACAAAATCTTTTTTTTTATAAAATAGGCAAGAATATGAGATCATAATTGTTTAAAATTTGGCTATAGCAACAAACATATATTTTTGTTGCAATTTTATATAATATTAGAATAATTTTTTTTTTAAAGAGAAGATATATTTCGGGCTGGGGTTGTGGCTTAGTGATAGAGCACTTGCCTTGCATGTGTGAGGTCCTAGGTCCTGGGTTCCATCCTCAGCACCATATCAAAGCAAATAAATTCATCAGCAACAATATTTCATTTACTATATTAATATTACTTTTACTTCTCATGAAATATTAAGTACAGTTTCAATAAAACATTCATCAAAGCTCTGGATAAAAAGTACTGTATGCATCACTAATATAAATGTAATTTTACAGATATGATATGTGTGTACTAGCACAAGACTATTTTATTTCATGTAAGTAATGAGTTCTATACCAAGAAAAGTTGGTATAAATAATAATGTGCATATTTTTGCCTGGATACTGTTTTAAGTTCATCTGTAAGTACTTAGCAATGTGATTGCTAGATTAGATGGTACAAGTATGTTCATTTTTATAAGAGACTGCCACATTGTCTCTCACAGAACTGCACCATTTCACCTCCTCAGGAACAATGAGCCAGAGTTCTTGTTACAACACATCCTACCAGCAGTTACAGTTGTCACTGCTTCGGATTTTAGCTATTCTAGAAAGGAGGTAGTGATATTTAATTCTTGTTTTAAGTTTCAATTATTTAATGACATATGATGTTGAGGATTTCTCACGTTTATTTTTTATTTCTATAATTTATTTTGTACGGTTCATATTAAGATTTTCCTACTTTGTGATTTTTTTTCATTTTGGGATTTTAATAACTCTTTTTGTGTTTTGCTTGAAAGTTATTTATCGTGTATATTTTGCAATTATCTACCAACAAAATGTGTTCTCTATTTTCTATCTTAATGGTGTCTTTCATATAGCATATATTTTTAATTTTAAGGAATTTTAGTTTTGTTTGTTTGACTACATAGAGATATCCCATTGTGTTGCCATTAGATGAAAATAATATCCTTTTCCATTGATTTCCTTTGCTTTTTGTTCAAAGATCAGTAGACCATATTTATTTTCTTTGTCTGGGGTTCCTTTACTCTAGTTCATTGATGTACTTGTATATTTTTCACTGATACCACACACTTTTTTTTTTAATTACCGTAGACTTATACATCTTTATGCCAGATAATATTGGTTCTATGACTTTCTTCTTCTTTAAGAATGTGGTGGCCACTTTATTTGCCTTTCCACTTATTCTTTAGAGAACATTTATTTTTGACACAAAAGAAACCCTTGAGGTTCCTATTAGCATGTCATTGAATCTATAGGTATAATTGAAAAGGAATGGAATCTTGATAATAGTGTACCTTCCAATACATAAGCTTAGATTATCTTTCAGTGTTCTTAGTTTTCTAAATTTTTTGGTCACTTTTCTTCATGTATCTGGTTTGTTAGATTTATCTGTGTGTATTTTTGGCACTAATTTAAATAGTATCATGTACTAAATTTCAAATTCTAAGAGTTTGTTGCTAGTATATAAGTTATCAAATCATTTGTATATTAAACTTGTATACTACAATCTATCTCTAATTTCTTATCAGTTTCAGGAATATTTATTGATTCTTTGGAGTTTCTCGTATTGCTAACGGGGCCATCTATGAAGAAAAACATCTTACTTCTTTCTTCACAATACATTTTATGCCTGTTTACTTATTGCAAGTCTTTTAGTGCAGTATTGATTAGTAGGGATGAGAATGGACATCCTTTTCTCTTGCCATAGCTTGATTTCTAAATATTCTCCACTAAAAGGAAGCAGGAACCAGTGAAGCTTATTTTTCCTGCTGTGGACTAAGAAAGATTAAGATTAACTTGGAAGATATCCTTTTTATTAGAATTACTGGGAATGGTCAAAAAGTGGTGGAAATGTAGGAAAAGGACACAAAGACCAACTGAAAGAGGCTTTCATTGGCAACACTTGGGGAAATTTCAGCCTCAAAATAATGGAGAAATTAATTATGTGTTCATTAAATAAATAAGGACCCATCCACCACCACTGTTATAAATAAGTGAATAGAAAAATAAAGCAAAGGCAACTCTTTACAGTAAAATAACTGTATGTAAATGAAATGATGTAGTGGTGAGGTTTACTAATCTCAGCACTTGTTAAAACCATGGAAGGCAATGAGAAGAGATATAATACATTTATGCAGTCTTAAGTCCATCTACACAAATTATTTACTAAGGACAATGTTAAAAAAACTATATAGGTAGATATGGTAGATTTAACTTAAAACAAGTGACTTAACGTCACTAAGCCAAATCACGTGGCTTCTGTCGTGATTCACCAAGATGGACACATAATATTTGAAGTAATCTATCTATCTTATCTAATTGTGCCTATCCCTGATGAAACATTATATACTGTAAATCCTAATTGAAGGGCATTCTAACAACAACAAAAAATAAGTATCTCTTATTTTTCAGAACTTTCAAGAACAAAAGACAAATATTGCTAAAGAATTTGTTCATATTAAAGCAGACTGAACAGATTAAAATATTAATATAAAAGTTAATGTTTTGTAAAACATTATATCTTAGAAGGGAAAAATTGTGACTAAATGATATTATTGGTTAACTGATGAACTCATCTAATATTTGAACTAGATCATATTGTATTGGTGTTACATTTCCTAATTTTAATAGTTGTACTGTGGTTATGTAATAGAATAATATTGTTCTTAGGAGATATACCCTAATGATTGAAGACAAAGGGTTCAAATTATATTTGATTTGAGAAGAGTGATGACTCTGGATAAAGAGTGTATGGTATTTTCTTGAACTAATCTTGCAACCTATCTATAATTTTAAAATTTTGAGTGAGGTTTTAACTCCACTTTCAAAAAACAGGTTGAAAATATGATACATCCAGGCATAGTGTTTTTACTCTAAGTGCATGCAGGTGATTCTTTTTGGGGAACAGGGACTAAAGCAATTGTATTGTAACAGAATCTAGGCTGTGATAAGTCTTCACGATTAGAGCAGATAGTGGTCATCTTTCAAAGGGCAAAGCCCTGATTCTAGTGGCAACACACAAATCCCAGAATGCTGACCTCTGTTACTTCCCTGCATTGCCTGACTCAGGATGAGATATGAGTGACTGTGCAACTCCTGTAAAGGATAGGAGGATGTCCAATTTGGCAGAGGCAACAACCTAACAAAGAGGAAGATTGCACAGTAACTGACAAATGTTGAAACAAAATACCTTCTGTCCATTTTTTTTGTTGTTGTTGTTAAGAAACGAGAGTAGGTCTTCAGCAGAAAATGGCATTCTTCACTTTTAAATTCATATTGATATAATGGAGTTGATGGCTAATCAGAAATAGACCAGGATAAAAATCTAGGTTAATTATAGATCTTTTATTGCTTGAAGAAAAGAACATTAATGATAAGGATTTCAGCTTCAAAACAAATAATGACAGCACTTAATAATTCATTAGAGAAATAAAGACACATCAGCCATTAGTGCTATAAATAAATAAATACATAAAAATAAAGAGAAGGAAAGATGAATCGTTCTAGTAAAATATTGATAAATGTTAAAGAATTGATGCAGTTGAATAATCATTAATGCTTGTTAAAACTATGGATGGTAGTGTAGAGAAATAAGATATGCACATAAGTCTTGAAGCATTTCTCTACAAGTTTTTAATTCTTTTTTGAATAAGATGTAAGCACTATCTTTTATTTTGATCAGAGGAATAGTAGCAGATTAACTGATTTTAATGATACAAAATTCCTGTAACATGGTCTGTTGAAAAGTTTGCTCCATTGTGAGAAGACAAGCATACAACTGACTGTTAATGATATGACTAGCTCTTTTCTAACAACCTGTAGTATGCTATTTCTTGTTCTGTATTCACTGACAAAGTTTTAATACCATAAGATGCTTAGTGTTCTAAAATATTGCAATGCTATGATTTGCAGGATTTTGGGCACTATGACTTTCTTGCATGCATAAACTCTGTTAAAAAAAATGGACATAAAATGATGGAAAGAGATGTTTAGAACTATAAAGTACTTAATATTAGCCTTGGAGTGCCGAAGTCCGGCTGCAGCAAAATAATGGGGGTGGGGGGGCGGGGGTGATGAGCAGCTTGTGTAGATTGATACAGCAGGAGTAGGAGCCATTTATTGTAGGACTGGAGGGGTATATATACATTCCACACAGCTTATCTTAATTAACATAAACTAGATACAGCAGTCAACCAATAAGGAATCTCCACACTTAATGGCTCGCTGGCATTACTTCACAAACCACTCCCTCTGGCAAAATGCCAGGTGCCATCTTGACTTGTTTACAGACCCTAACATTTCCCCCTTTTGTTTAATTTAAATAACGAACATAGTGATTTTTACACAAACACCATAAATAATATGCTACAAGCAGAAGGGGAGGATACAAAATGCCACAATACCAAGCCAATTGATGGCTCCATACAAGAAGCCCTTGGAAAACATTATACCATCAATGACACCGTTAGCAAAGATACCGAGTTACAATTTGTTGTAGATTACAGTTTGTTGTCTCAGTCCAGGTAAAGCAGTGTCTCAATAGATTAACTCACAGTCCAGGTAAATCACAGTCCAGGTAAGTTCACAGTCCAGGTAAGTTCTGTAGGCAGCTAGCCTAAGCTGTAGCAGCAGAAACAGCAACAGCTCTGAAGTCTCCTCTGGTTGTCAGCAACACTGGAAATTCTTCCACTTTCTTCCTCACCTGCACTGGGATGAAGGCAGGAACTCCGGCAATGATGCTAAAGAAAATCCTGTAGTATTCCAGCAGGCACTAATAAAACAACTTCTGAACAATACAGTACATTATCTCAAGGTTTTTTACATTTGAAATAGGCCTTAATGGTGCTCATTACTCATTAGCCTCCAGATATGAGAGAACCATTGTATTTATTGACATTGGAAATGACCAAACTTCAGGGACTCCACAAGTCTTCTGCCACCAGCTGTAGCATCTGGGGAAGCCCCAGATGGCCCCGGGGAGAGTCTGGGGAGTGTTACTGACTCAAACTGCCACTGGGCACAGGGAGCAAGAGCCTGCTAGACTGTGCCTCCGGGTCAGGTTTGGATTTGGGCTCTCGCAGTGGTGTCCCGCTCCCCGGGCAGGGAGTGGGGAAGAGCCTGCTGCCACCTCTTGGAAAGTCCTTGCTGCGCCATGACTGGCTCACACACGTGGCAGCCGCCACGCTGATTCACGCACCCTCCAGTAAGGAAAAGTATTCAGTACTAGCCTTTTGCTGCAACATTTTTCCTGATAATCCTTCCTCTTCTGAACTTTCTTCTTTCTGACTAGAGTTCTTGAGCTTTTATCAACACATGCCCTAACTATTCTTGGTTCCACTGGGGTGCCTTCTTCCCTTAGTAATTTACTTAATACCCCTTCTATATTTTCATCACAAAGACAATACAACATTTCAAGACAAAACAAGACACAAATATACTGTATCAATCTTTTCCATTTTCTCAAAATGGCCATTTTTCCTCGCCCTATCTGCCTAGGCACAAGCAGATTTGCTCCCGTCCTATCTAGGGACAGGCAGCATTTTCTCGTCACTTACCCCCGAGTGTCCCGGGGCTCCCAGTACGGGCCACCATCTGCTGCAGCCCGGCTGGCTGGGCAAACTAACCAGGGGGTTATATCCTACCCAAGTCATTCTACATAATTTGCAAGTCCCAAAGTCAAATAAGAGTGTAAAAGCCTCTGTTCAAAAAGCAAGAAGAAAATCCCTTTTATGGTGCTGAAGCATAACACATTTTTCATTCTTCTGGGGTCTCTCCCTAGTCCTGTAATGGTAGGAACTCTCTTTTTCATTGTTGTTGCTTTGTTTTGTTTTGTTTTAGGCTATTTAATGTCACATTCTGCACAGCATGGGAATATGTCTTGGGCAGTTGCAAAACCACACAGGGGATTACCACTTGGCACTCAGGTGGCCTATTTGCTCTTCAATTCCCCTCTTATTATGTGAGACCAATGAATCATTCTCTGGAAAGGAATTGGGAAAATATCTTTTCCAGTCTCTATTCCAATCTATGGCAGAAAAGCAACTTCTAAGAAATGGCAAACTCTGAGCAGGTGTGTGCTAAGTACCTGACATGTGTATGACTACTGAATGCAGGTCACAATGGTAGTTCCATATAGGAGTTGAGATATCCACCATTATGCCCTACATTGCTGTGAGACTCCCTTGAGGAGCATGGCATTGGTGGCTGGGCAGGGACATGAAAATTAGGCCAAGGGTGTGGCACAAGCAGATAGCCATGAGAATATATCCAGGGAGGGGCAGAGTATGCCTAAGATAGGGCTCCAAGCACAGGTTTCACTTTCTCCTTTGATTTCGCTTTCAAAAGATTCAAAAATAAAATTATTTATTTATTTACTTATTAATTATTTATTGACATTGATTCCAAAATATCTCAAGTATCTGGCCCTACTCAGGGCACAAGGACCTTCCAAATCTTTGTGATTTTACCCCTTCTAACCTGTCACTGATTTTTTCTTCTTATTTGCTGTTTTATTTGACCTCTCAGTACACTCATACACTGCACTTCCAAACTCCTTAGTAACTTCATAATTTCCTCCTCGTATAAATATATTTTTCAGGATGAAATTATCCCGACCCCAGCCCAGAACTCATAAAATCAGTCAGTCTGGAGGTAAGGAACAGAGAGGATCTGGCAATCTGTGTTGTTAATAAGCACTCAGATGTGGATATTCTATCTGTATAAGAACCAGTGCATTTGATCTTAATTCTGAGGAAAAAATTGAAAATATCATGTCTTTGAAGAATTGGATCTGATAAGCTCAAAGACTAAAATGCATAAAGCTTTAATCCTTTTAGGAAAAATTAGAACACTAGATGAGAACAAGGAAGAGTGAGGATAATGAATTTCTGTGACATGCAATACAAGTACTACAAGACATAATTAAGAGGATATAGGTGACTTAAGAGGAACATGAAGAATTTGATTTACTTATTCTATTTTTCCAATAATATTCTAGAGCTTAATAATGAATGGTGAAAGCAGACAGAAAGGGTGCCCTCAAATCAGGTGTGTTTTTGAGAGGCTGTATGAGTTTTCAAGAGACTTATTCTTATTTCTATTTTTTTTAGAAATAAGAATGGTCAAGGTTTCTTTTAAGAACCATCTCCAGGTTGTGAAGCCCTGTGTGGTATCATAGCATGAGTGAGTAATTCCACTGGGCTGGGCTGACTGTCACTGGAGTCAATCAATTTTAAAAACTACTTAGACCTGGGTGAAAAAATAGGTCATTTGTATAGAGTTTGATGTTTTCAAGAATGTTAGCTGCAGGAGAGAGGAAGAATATATTTATAGGAGGAGGAAATGTTGAAGTTACTAAGGAGTTTGGAAGTGCAGTGTATGAGTGTACAGAGAGGTCAAATAAAACAGCAAATAAGAGGAAAGAAATCAGTGACAGGTTAGAAGGGGTAAAATCACAAAGATTTTAAAGTAGCCTTCAGAATTTGGGAATATGCTGATCTCATTTTTTATCCCAGAAGATTGAGATGAATAGAAATACATCTTGCTATCTCTAAAGCATTGATTAGATGCATATCACAGTCAGATAAAGGCTGATCTTTATCACAAGTATATGCAGAGGGTTCATTTGGATAAAGCAAAATAGAAGCAGAAAGACAGAGTGTTCAAAGTACAACAAGACACAGTGAAATGCCAATATCCAAAGAGGAATGTAGGGTACACCTTGAAGAATTCATTTTCAGGAAGAGGGGATTTTAGAGCTTATTGTTCATCCAAAGTCGAAATCCCCATTGTGATATTCTGACAGAGGATGGTTACAGAGTTTAATAGGTTGTAAGTGCATCTCTTCCCTTGCTGGGCAGCTGCAATTGCTAGATATTTACTCAATATATTGAGATTAGGTTACTTTTATTGAAGTTTTACTCATTGATTCTATTATTGTCTTCTAAAGCAACATGAAATAATTATCATATTTTGTTTTTCTATGACACTGTCAAACAATGAATTATAGCTGTCATGTTTCCTGCTAAGACTTTTCTTCTTCAATATAAACGTCTTCAATTCCTTTACAGATTTAAGCTGTGTTTATTCTGATTCCCTGTTCATCAGGTCACTGTTTAATTTTATTTAAATCAGTTAGATGTCTTTATTTACCTGAGAAGGAATGCACTATTGATAGACACTAACATCTGATACCACTTCACACTGAAATATTCCATTTGAGTTCAGATAGAAACCTCAGTTCAAAAATTAGCTATCTAAGTCAGTGTTTTAAGTCTCAAGTAGCATTGAATATTTTTAATCACAGAATAGCTGTACCTTAAAAGAGAAAATAACAAGTACAATCAAAATAATTCCAAGACATTATTTTTTCTTTTGTATGAAGAACATATTTTTTGTTTTTGAAAACATAATTGCATTTCCTCACATCAGCTGATTATCTTTGAATGATTCTATAGCAAAACATATACTCTTTTAAGAAGTCATGTTATTCATTTTTTTAACCAGAAATGCACTTTTTATATTCTCAGTTCTTATAAAAGCACTTAAAATTTTGGATTAGTTCAATATCAGTTGCTTCCAGTTCAATGATGAAAACAAATTGTTTCTAATATCTGCCTATCACCTCTTAAAATTGATAAAGTTTTAAATGGTTTTTAATTAGGCTGTTTATTTATATTATAATTTGAGAAAGTAAAAGAATAAATATAATATGTAATGACAAATCTTCCAAAAAACAAGTACCCAGAAAATATCTTTTGTGAAAGAATGAGGTTTGTCGCGTCAAAAAATTCTATAAAAATTCTCCTGAATGTTAGTGACTAATGCATGAGACAGAATTTCCTATGTCATTTTCCCCTGTTCCTTATTTGATATTATAGTTTGATTTTTTACATAAGGGTCTCTATGTTAGCATCACTTTGCTTCACTCTTATTTTTTGTGGGAAAAGATGTTAAATCTTGTTCATTCTATATAGCCGACTCTACATTTAAATAAATAAATAAATAAATAAATATNATATATATATATATATATATATATATATATATATATATATATTAATCACCATCAATATCTATTTGTGGGTTTTCTGTCATCCCCATCATGAAATGATGGAAAGAGTCATACAAATTTCCAGTTCTGCCTTACACATTCCTAGGTGGACATACCTGAACTTACACCAATCTATCTTTTAACAAAAAAATTTATCTGGTCAGGTGTGCTGATGCATGCTTGTAATCCCAGTAGCTCAAAAGACTGAGACAGTAGGATTGCAAGTTCAAAACCAGTCATAGCAACTCAGTGACATCCTAAGCAACTTAGCAAGGCTCTCTATTAAACTGAAAAATGCAAGTGGCTCAGAGTGTGCCTCAGTGGTTAAATGAACCTGGGTTCAATTCTCAGTACTAAAAAAATATTCCTCTCTCTTCCACCCTCCCTCCCTCCCTCCTTCTCTGTGTGTGTGTGTGCATGCACACACATATATAAATCACAAATATATAAACATACACACACACAAGCACATATATTTTTTATATATTACAAAACATGGCCAAACTTATTGCCACCAATCTCTAAAATAACAAATAATATAAAATGAGCAGAACTGTCCATTACTTAAATGTAGCTAAGAATGCAGTCATCCACACATAAGAGCACATGAAATCTATAGTATATGTCCCTATCTCCTTGTCAAAGTTAATTCTTTGATACACATGGAGACAGTTTTCTCTCTAAGCTATTTCTTCTTTTTCAAGTTAGTCATAGCATTTTATTTCTTGGGGAAGGGAACAGGATAAGTCAGTGGCAGAATGATTGGAAGCTTCCTTTACTATGTTCAGATTTTCTCAAGATGCCTATGAACAATTGTCTGAGTACAGGGCATGCACATTTCCACTGAAGGAGCCTCTTTTCTATGCCATCCACTCTCTGTCTTAGCCATACGAAGGGTGAATGACATTTTGTAGTGATAATTTAGCAACATATGCTGGGTAGACCCTAAAAATATAAGAATGTTCTTAATTGTAATTTTATAACTTAATATACAATGAGTGGAGGCTATGAAGTAGAGATGCACATTCCATGATCAAAACAGAAAATTGATTTTACAAAAATAATTTACAAATACCCATTGCCCAGAGTGTATTATAATAGTGTTAAAGTTTACTACCACATGTAAATACTAAGTGTAAATAGAAATTTACTGTCATCATCATAATTATCAGCTTCATACTGCCAAAACAACAATGCCAATGAGAATACACTATCATGTATATAGCCTTGCTTTAGTCAATTATAATGGGAATAGGTGGTTATTCTTCAACATTTCTCAAGTTCTCCATGTGTTTAGCTGTCACATAATAGGCTGTTACATTTTGAATCAGTCTGTGACAACTGGCCTCTGTAAGAACTACTGCATTTTTTTCCATTCAAATTCAAAAAGGTGTAGTGACACTTTTACTAATCAGATGTTACCCTACTTGTGTGTTTCTGGAAGTCATTTCCAGCAGCTATATGTCTTCCCACAAATTCCAAGAAAAGTGGAATCATTGTATTCTTATTTCCTTATTTCTTTCAATGTTCTGTGTACAAAAAGGTTCTGGTCAGAATCAACTCATTAGAGATTGACTGAATGAATTAAAGGCAACAAAGTCCTGTATCACTGTAAGGACACAATAAGGGATAGCTGAAAGGATGAATGCATGGGTATGTGCAAGAAAGTAGTGAGGACTGGGTCCAAAGTTGACATTACTGAATGTCTTAAGCTTTAGGTAATATAATTCTCTTCAAAGAAAGAAATAACAACGAATAAATATATGATCTATTTTTTTACTTGCTTTAAACACGGCTAAACTTTAAAGTTTTTCTAGTATTTTTTTAAATCAACAAATCATAATCATATACATTTATGTGTACAATATGATATTTTTATATGTACTTACAATTCACAACGTCAAAATCAAGCTAATTAGGGTATACATCACCTCATTTATTAATTTATTTTATGATGAGACATTTTAAATATTTTGTCTTAGTTATTTCTTACTGCATGGCAGACCTTTGTCTTGGCAAACATTTTTCTCTTCTGAAGCATGATATAAAATGATAGAGATTTACATGAACTGATCTGTATTGAAATTATTTTGAAAAAGTAACCAAAGAAAATAATTCCATGCACTTGAAAGCATTTTTCTCCAATGTGTGTATATGTGTATGTTTACACATATACATTATCTATTTTCTCCCACAGTGGGAAGCATGACTGGCACAAATATAGTTTATAATCAATGACCTTTACCAGTATAAAATACAAAAGAAGTCTGAAGAAGTAATAACATATGTACCTTTATAACTGTGTGTGTATGTGTGTGCGCACACATCTGTGTCCTCCAACTCTAACCACAATTTTTTTATAGACAAAAAATAACATTTGGAATATAAAGCACTGAGGAATACAAATTCTTTGTACCTGTATTTACATTCAGAAGGAGAGGTTCTCAACCTTTAGGGAATGGGCTTTTATTGAAGACCAATTATCTTTTCCTCTGTGACTAAGTGATAAGAGAAAGAGTGTTCAGCCCTCCACTTCTACCTCTGTACAAGCCTACCACTGGAAGGTGTCTACCAAAAAAACTACTTTCAATCAAATCTCCATTCTGCAGTGTGTTCCTAAGGGAAAATGACCTACAGCAATTGGTAAAGGAAGTTGTCCTAGTGAGCAATTTCTAAAGTAAAATTTAGGAGCTAGGTCATCTTTAAGTTGGGTGGTATTTAGGTGGTAATTGAAATATCTTTGTTCCATCTTAAGTGACAAAATATTAGTAACATCAATAATATTCCCATTCAATTCACAAATCTGGCCTCTAGAAAATGACAATACTAAAATGAGTGTGTATCACAAACTGAACCAGGTAGTAGTAGCCTCATTTGTAGATGCCATGGGAGATGTGCTATCTATGTTAGACATGTCAACCTGGTCTCAGCTTTAAAATATGTGAATATTGATGAGATGAATTGATTACCCCAAGCCTATGTTAGCTTTTAAACTTCTGTCCTAATGTTATCTAAGGAAAGTAGAATTTCAGAATACTCTGCTCATAGCCACACTGGTAGTAATTGGTAAATTTTGGGGAAAAAAATCACCAAAATTGACACAAGTTGACATGTTATTCTGCATATGTTTATCATATACTTATGCATGTCAAAAAGTCTGGCTGCTCAATGGTCATCAGATATTTGTTGCCTCCTGGAATCAATTATAAGCACAGGAGATGATGCCCTTGGTTAAGGGCAATTCCTGAGGAGGCATCAGTTGTGAGTGTTGTCAGATAATATTGTCATCAATGAGAGGGAAAGGTTCTCAGCATTTACAGGTGGAAATGGTCCATATGAGTATGTCTAATGTTCACCTGTGTCAAGTCTCCATGGCTGTGCACATTTCTGGCTGTGAGTGTGCCAGATTATAATTGCACAACCTCCTGTTTAGCACCTGTTATTTTCATTTTTATATATGTGAATGTGTCAGGAAACTCGTCATTGGCATCTTTGATGACAATTGCAATGGAATATGTTTTTTGATGTGTCAGTTTGGGGCCATCCATTTTCAAAAATAAAATTTGACTAGTGAATTTCTCACAGAAAACTCCAGATCTTAATTGGCTTAAAAGCCTTATATTTATAATTGATGATATAAAAGTTCTTATACTTTTATCCTTAACTGGCTAAAAATTATTATATTTGAATGGCTGAAAGAGATCTTCTCCCTTTTCACAGGATGACACATTGAAAATTCATTCATAATATTTCCAAATCCCAAATAAAATTGTCCAATTAATTTCTATAGTTATTGAAATGGCATTTTCTCCTGTTGATCACACAAGTTAGCAATACTTTTTTCAACTTGAGTATTTTTTATTGGTACATTATAATTATATATAAAAGTGGAATTAACCATGCCAAACTTGTACATGGACAAACAAAATTTCATCAATCTAATTCCCCTCCTTCCTCCATCTGATCTCCTTGTTCTACTCTACTGGTCTTCTTTCTATTATCAAAATTTTTAATTAGTACATTATAATTATATATTAAAGGTAGGATTCATTATAGTCTATTCATATACAACTTAGTATAAATTGGTGGATTCCAAAAGAATAGTAGAATACTCACTCTTTCGTGGCTTTTACCCAGAGTTAAGTTTTATCATCAATTTTACTTAATATTAACCTCTCATTTCTATTTTTAATTCCTGTAATAATTTTGTTGTTATTCATTCTACCTGTTCCTTTGTGATTATTGTTAAATCCCTTTTTAAAAATTTTAGTGACTTCTTTCTCCCACACTAAAGATAAATTAATATAAAATTAATTTTTCAAATCACTTCTCTATGCTAAGTAAATTTAATATTTCTTCAAAGATATCAAATCACGAAATCAAATATTTTGCAGAATCTAACTGAGCCTTTGCCTATGGCTTTTGTTCTTGTTTGTTCACGTGACCACGCTTCTTAGCAATTCCATATTCTTGTTTTCTACTCATCCTACCATCCACTTTCATCCAAGCATGTCTGTCACAGAATTATCTTTACCCATTGTTCCTTTAAACATGCTCCCTTTCAAGGAAAAAAAATCCTATTTTTCTCTTCAATTGGATGTTCTTTTTTCTTTCATATCTAACAGCATTTTCAACAATTTTATATTTCTTACCACATTCTAATTTTATGACAGTTTTAAATGTGTGCCTTTTCTTTTTTCAAAATTTAACTTTTTTGAAGACAGAAATAAATCAATTCCTATTTACACATCTCAAAATATTTACCATTATTGATTGGACATGCTTCTTCATCTTAATAGTGTTTATTGAGGGAACACGTTGGGAAATATTTCAGAAGGTGGCATTACTAAAAAAAAAAATAAAATGTGTTTGATTTTTAACCCTTAAATGTGTGGAATCCTGATCTTTTTCACAGCCTCATAAATAGGCATTATCTTTTCCAGGGAAAATACTAATTCTTAGATAAAATTACACCAGAATTCTATAATTAGAGAGAGATGGACATAAGATATGAGCAGATTAGCATGGTTCCAAATTTCTAATGCATGTGTTTCAATATCATCACTGTGTTAAAACACTTCCTGTATAAGAAAACAGTGGATCACAAAAGACAGTTGAGTGTGAAATAATAAGAGCTCTCCACTGTAAATGGAGAAAGTTATCAGGTCTGTAACAAGAGAGCAACCTACACTTTCTCCCTTGGGTCCACCCTCTACTTCAAGTCAGTTCTCAAGAGAATTGTACTCTCATAGTGATGTTTTCTATTCTAGATATTATTTTCTAAAACTCCCATTGTAGATGATTTGTGTAATGTACATTGAGATGCACTCAATATGGAAAAGTAGAATGTTTATAATATAGCTTATAATCTTCACTTATTGTGAATCAAATACAATATTGAGATATTAAAGTTTCTTAAAGAAGGATATTTCTGGCATTAATAGATGACAACATAATACCGATGTTCATGCTTTTTAAACAGAACATTTTCAGCAAACATTACACATGTCCTTTCTGTGAGAATGAAGATGGATATATGGTTGACAATATATTAGTAAGAAGACGTAGATAGATGTCTTTGGTTTCCACTTGAGGGGCTTCCTGTAGCGTTACTTGTGAAGTCAGGCAAGTGGCAGTCAATTATCTTCATTTTTATTTTTCTGGGATTGTTTTTAATCTATCTTAAATTCTAAGAAAACAGTGGATCACTGTTTTCCCAGATAAAGTATTATGGTTAACAGTTGTAATCTTCAAGTTCTTTGAATATATCATCTTATACTCTCCTTGTTTGCAAAATTTGTTGAAAATTCATGGATAACTTCAGAATTTCCCTGGGTAGTAACAGGTCAATCTTCTCTCACTGCTTTCTGAATTTGATGCTTATAGTGTTCTTTTGCCAATCTGATTATTACATGCATCAGGGTACTCTTGTTTGGGTTGCTCTTGCTTGATAACTTTTGAGCATTATAAATTTAGATGCTGATATCTCTCCAAAGATTTTGGACATTTTCATCCTATATTTCTTTCAACATTTTTTTCTGTCATTTTCTCTTACTCTTCTATAATTTCCATAATGTGTATAGTAATTCTCCTCATTTATATGATGTATATAAAATTGTATATAGGATCTATATTAAGTAGGTATCTTATAATTTCTTCACAACTTTTCAGTATTTTTAATTTTGCTCGTCTGTCTCATTACAAATGATATTTCATTTTACTGATTACTGCTATATGATCATATCTTTTACTGAAGATCTTTATTGATATTTTCACTGTTGTCATGTTCTTCAGTTTCTAGAATTCTGTTTTTTTTTTCCTATGAATATTTTTGTTTTTATTTTTTATTCTAATTTGTTATATATGACAGCAGGATCCATTAAAATTCATATTTTACATATAAAACACAATTTTTCATATCTCTGGTTGTATACAAGGTGTATTCACATTATTCATATCCTCATACATGTACTTAGGATAATGATGTCCATCTCATTCCACCATCTTTCCTATCCCTTTGTGCCCTCCCTTCCACTGCCACCCCTTTTCCCTATCTAGAGTTTGCCTATTCCTCT
The DNA here is from genome assembly GCF_001458135.2 of Marmota marmota marmota. Classification (NCBI taxonomy): domain Eukaryota; kingdom Metazoa; phylum Chordata; class Mammalia; order Rodentia; family Sciuridae; genus Marmota; species Marmota marmota. The sequence continues at coordinate 8,551,863 of NW_025999961.1, forward strand.
CACGGTCTCCATCCCAACCCCACTATGAATCAGCCTCCTGATTCAGAGAAAACATCTGGCATTTGCTTTTTTGGGGTTGACTAACTTCACTTAGTATTATATTCTCCAACTGCATCCATTTACCTGCAAAGGCTATGATTTTATTCTCTTTCATTGCTGAGTAATATTCCATTGTGTATATATGCCACATTCTCTTTATTCATTCATCTATCGAAGGGCATCTAGGTTGGTTCCTCAGTTTAGGTATTATGAATTGTGTTGCAATGAACATTGATGTGGCTGTGTCACTGTGGTATGCCGTTTTTATGTCCTTTGGGTATCCCACACCATGGAGTGGGATAGCTGGATCAAATGGTGGTGTCTCCTACAAGTTCTCTGGAACAAAAAAGTGACTCCAAGATCATGACAGGTAAGAGCTTGGAAGGTTATTGAGCCTCTTTGAGTAGAATTGAGACGTGCAGGTATGCTTTCAGGAGTACAGATGACATGTTCTCTGAAAAGTCCTTAGGAAAATAAGACTGCTTCCTCATCCAGCCTGGGAGGAATTGGGGTCAGATGACAATGTTATTGTAAGATTTGTAGTCAAATATTTTCCTCTAGGGGCTTGGAAGGGTGTGTTTCCCTGTGAGTCCGTGGGTGTACAAGACAGTTCCTTGAATGTAGCTGAGAGACTTGAGAGCCAGTTTAGAGGGCCTCTTGTAATCCATGGTAAGACTGAAATCAGCATTTTTGCCTGTGTGGGCACAGATGAATGAGTCCCTGAGTGGGCCTGTGGGTAGGCAGGACTTCTTCTGTACTGTGACTGGAAGAGACAAGAGATAGACTATAGGGACACTTGAAGATCATGTGCAGACCAAGGCTGGGGGGCCTACTCTCAAGAGTATGGACAGGTCTGACTACTTTTATGTCTCTTAGATGATGTTGGTTGCAGGACTAATATCAGATGCCATGTTAGCAGAATCTGTAAGGAGATGAGGCTGTTTTGGGGTTTGTAGTTGGAATCAAAATTAGTGAGCCTGCCATCTGGGTGAAGACCTGCCCTCCTTAAATGGACTTCCATGGTCTTGGGATCCATTGAGGTTTCTTAAACCCCCACAAAGATACTGAATTCAATCTCCCCTGGATACTGAAGTTCCCACAAGGACACTGTATTGCTGTCAAATTATTCTGCAATGGGGAGCCGTGAGCTGGTGCGTGCCTATTCCGCCATCTTTCCTATTTCCTGTATGGTATTACTTTTAACCTATATCTTCCTTATATGTGCTATTAATTCAAGATATTTAAGCCTGATCTCTTCATTTGGTCTCCATCTTAACTGAAAATATAGATCACATTTTTAATGTACTTTTAGCATTGGTTAATGCTTACACTTGCTTATTGTCCTATATTTTTCTTTTTCTCTTGGATTGCTTTGTGGGCAAGTAATTCTGCACAGTAATTCTGAATTATTCTACTATTTACTTTGTAATTCCTTGATTATACTGTTAGTAGTTTCTCTTAGTCTCATTTTTTAATTTTTCAGAATCACTGTTTTTAGTTTATTCAATTACATTTTAAAGAAATAAAAAATAGGAAAATATATTTCATATCTATGTAAATATAACATATATACAGCTTCATTTCTAATACCATTCACTTTTTAATGAAAATGTAAATTTTATATGAGATTTTTTCCTTCTTTCAAAAATATTCTTTTTAGTGTTTGAGCATACACACACTCACAGACCTATGTGCCAGTAGTGATTAATTATCTCAAATTTATGAATCTAAAATAAACTTTATTTCAGTTTTATTTGAGTAATATTTTTGCTAAATTCTGAATTCTAATTTTTTTTCATTCAGCTATATATAGAGAGTGTGTGTTTCTTTCCCTCAGCACATGTTTTTTTATGAAAAATTTGTTATCATTTTCTTTGCTCCCCATCTGTATTGTTATTCTTTTTCTGGCTGCCTTTATAAAATTTTCTTTATAACCTGATTTCAGTTACTTATGTTTTGCCCTGGAAATATTTTCCTTATGTTTCTTTTGTTTAGCTTCATTGAGTTTCTTGAACTGTGTGGCTTATAAATTTTATTAAATTTAGAAAAAAATATGCTATCTTCCAATATTTTCTGTCTTCCCATCTGTTATTGTTGTTGTTGTTATTATTATATTATTATTTTGGGTATAGTTCACACTAAGATCTTTTCATTCATTTCATCTTTTTCTAATTATGATGATTCTCTTCTCTCTTTTATCTGCAACATATAACCTGTTTCTATCTCATATTTTTATTCTATCAGTTTTTGTCTTTTTTTTAATTTCAGATATTAAATTGTTAATCTCTAGAGTTTCTACTTAGTTTATTTTCATAACTCAGTGTTATGTTTTGGGTATGAGGCATCTCCCAAAAGTTCATGTGTGAGACAATGCACAAATGCTCAAAGGCATAATGATTAGATTATAAAAGGCATAACCTAATCAAGGAATTGATCCATTTGATGGCTGAATGATTTGAATGGATTACTGGGTAGTAACTGTAGGCAAATAGGGCATGGCTGGAGGAAGCAGGTCACTGGGGCATGGTCCTGAAGATTACATATTCTCCAGCTCCTTGCAGTCAGTCTCTCTGTCTTCTTCCTAGGTGTAATGACAGAGCAGCTTTCCTTCTCCACACACTCCCTCCTTGATCTTCTGCCTCACCTCAGGAACAGAGGAGTGAAGTTTACTGAGCCTCTGAAATGATGAGCCTAAATACACATTTCTTCCTCTAGTTGTTCTTGTCACAAGTGTTGGTCACAGCAACAAACATCTGACTAACACACTTGGATTTCTTTCTTATGTTTATCACGTTCTTTGCATCTTTGAACATATATACAATATCTCTATTTTGAGGTCTGTTTCTATCCTAATTCTGTAGATTCTCTCATTTGCATATCTTTCTACTGATTATCTTAATTATCTTGCTTATGAATCTTATTTGTTGTTTCTTTGCACGCTGAATAATTTATTTTTTTGCCTGAATTCTAGATGTTTTGAATTCCATGTATTTTTTTTTTTGGCGGGGGGAGAGTGCAAAATTATGCTTTATTTCTTCAAATGGTACTGGATTTTCTCTGCCTGATATTTTATTTCCAAAACTTTGTGTTTTGAGTTAAAACCTTATATTGGAAGGCTCATATCAGTGTTTATTCTCAAGTCAACTTTGCAGTGTATTAAATGAGTGATTCTGTAGATTCTACCTGATTATATTATAAGTTCAAACTTGTCTTATTGAAAATTATAGCTATATAAAAGCTTTGGTGAATTTTGATCATTGTTTAACCAAAAACTGTTCCTTGCAGTTCTTTCCTCAAGGAAGAATCTTGGAAGTTTTCTCCCACAGAAGTGTAATCCTTTCTTTCTGGCTTTCTGCTCTTATCTCAGGAAATTATGAGATATTTTCTCAACTCACTGAGAATGTGTGGTCTATTCTGTGTCCTGAGGTGTGGCCTGTAAACTGCCTTCAGACACTACATCAGGACAAATTATTGGGTTCACCTCATTAGTCCTTCCCTGAGGAGTCACAATCTTGTGCTACCTGTTGTCCCTTAGTACCAGAGTTGTTATTTTATATGTCTTGTCAATAAGTGGTTTAGCACAGGAGGGCATTTCCAAGAAAGTTCACACTTTTTTAAAAACGTTTATTTTCCTCTTGGCTTATCAATGAATGTCAGCACATACATATGTTGTTAATATGTAAAACCCTAGTGGTCAGTTTGAGTCTTTTATTTCAATGTACCTCCAGTTTTACAATATTCCTAGTGCTTTCTAGCAGCTTCCAAACTGGCTTTTATCTTCCACATTTTTCCGGAAAGTCAATTTTCTACTGTTTTCAAAGCATCCCACTATATCTTGAATGAAATAAGACTTGTCTCTATAAATTTTACATGATTTGGGCTGGGGATGTGACTCAAGTAGTAGCGTGCTCGCCTGGCATGTGATCCTCAGCACCACATACAAACAAAGATGTGTCAGCCGAAAACTAAAAAAATGAATATTATAAAATTCTCTCTCTCTCTCTCTCTCTCTCTCTCTCTCTCTCTCTCTCTCTTTCTCTCTCTCTCTAAAAAAAAAATTACATGATTTGGCTCAGCTCTGTGCTTCTAACCTATATCTGCCAATTCCTTTCCTATACTGTAATCTCTACCTGTCCCTGGGGTTTTCTATCTGGAATGGTATTCCATGTGATAAATTGATATCATACCTGTTAGTTGTGAGGTGTCCCCCCAAAGCTCATGTATGAGTCAATGCAAGAAGGTTCAGAGGTGAAATGTTTGGTGATAAAAGCTTTAACATAATCAGTGCATTAATCTCCTGATAGAGATTAAGTGAGTGTTAATTGAATGCAGATAGGTTGTGGCTGGAGGAAGTGGATCATTGGATGCATGCCTTTGGGGTCTATATTTTGTATATGAAGGGAACCCTCTCTCTCTATGTTACCTGGGTTCCCATCTGCTTCCTTACACCACACATTTCCACCATGATGTTTTGCCTCACCTCCCACCCCAAGGAATGGAGCTGTCTATGGACTGAAACTTCTGAAACCTGAACCCCCCAATAACCTTTTCCTCCTTAAATTGTTATTGTCAAATCTTGCTGTCCCAGCAACTAAAAAAGCAGACTCAAATAGTAACCTTGTCATCATTTAGCACATTTTTAACACCCCCTCCTCAGAGATCTTTTCAACAACTTTATCAATACTCTTCTGGACCCTCCTTGATTCTGTGTTGTCTTTTCAATTGTTCTGTTTTTCTTATTTTTAAAAAATGATTATTCAAATTTTATTTTGTATTATTTTCTTACTACTATTTGCATTTCTTACCACAAGTAAATTTAATTAGAAAAGTGACATACTTACCTTGCACACTGTTGTATGCATATTAACTAGTACCTAGTATAAAGATCACTCACTCATGTTTATCTTAAAATTTTGACAAATAAAGTGCCCTACTGATATACATTTTTATTAATTTTTATTTTTATATGATAGTGGAATGCATTGCAATTCTTATTACACATATATAGCACAATTTTTAATATATGTCTGGTTGTATACAAAGTATATTCAAACCAATTCATGTCTTTATACATGCACTTTGGATAATAATATCCATCATATTTCACCATCCATTCTAACCCCATACCCCCTTCCTTCCCTACCACCCCTCTTCCCTATCTAGAGTTTATCTATTTCTCCCATGCTCCCCCTCCCTATCACCCTATGAGTCAGCCTCCTTATATCAGAGAAAACATTGGGCATTTGAAATTTGGTTTTTGGAGATTGGCTAACTTCCCTTATCATTATCTTCTCATACTCCATCCGTTTACCTGCAAATGCCATGACTGTATTCTCTTTTATTGCTGAGTAATATTCCATTGTGTATATATGCCACATTTTTAATCCATTCATCCATTGAAGGGTATCTAGGTTGGTTCCACAGTTTAGCTATTGTAAATTGTGCTGCTGTAACATTGATGTGGCTGTGTTCCTGTAATATGCTGTTTTTAAGTCCTTTGTGTATAGATGAAGGAGAGGGATAGCTGGGTCAAACGGTGCTGCTATTCCCAATTTTCCAGAAATCTCCATAGTGCTTTCCATATACATTGAAGAAAAAAACACTTTGATGTTTTTTATTACATTGAGAGAGATTTTCTGCCAGAGCAACCATTTGACAACTCACCAAAGAACGCAAAGATGAACTGCTGTATTGGATGAGGAGGGTGGCTTTTAATGAATAGTGGAGTAATGGAATAATACTTTTATGTGATTCAAAGAAAATCAGAGCTCAAAGTCAGATCTATGTCCAAAAGTGAACTCAAATCTCATTTCCTTTGGAAAAACAATATCCAGATTGATTTTGGATTCTGAATATAAAAATCCCTTACCTAAAGATCTATTTTCATATTGGAAATCAAGACACAGCCACATTAATTTTTATAGCAACACAATTCACAATAGCTGAACTATGGAGCCCTTCAACAGATAAATGGATAAAAATGTGGCATATATACATAATGGAATATTAATCAGCAATAAAAGAGAATAAAATCATGGCATTTGCAGGTAAATGGTTGGAGTTGGAGAAGATAATGTTAAATGAAGTTAGCCAATCCCCAAAAAACAAAAGCAGAATGTTTTCTCTGATATAAGGAGGCTGATTCATAGAGGGGTAGAGAGGGGAAGCATTGGAGGAATAGATGAATTCTAGATAGGGCAGAGAGTTGTAGGGGAAGAGAAAGGGCATGGGGTTAGAAATCATGGTGGAATGTGATTGACATTATTATTTAAAATACATGTATGAAGACACAAATTGGTGTGAATATAATTTGTATACAATCAGAAATATGAAAAATGTTGCTTTATGTGTGCATTAAGAATTATAATGCATTCTGCTGTCATGTATAAATTTTAAAAAATCATTGGAAAAAAAAGAAAACTTCAAAGATACTTAGTTCTTTCATTCAAGAGTAAGATGTTGCTGACTCTTGTGACTTGCACCTTTAATCCCAACTACTTGGGTGGCTCAGACAGGAGGACTGGGAATTTGACACCAGCCTGGCAGCTGGTAGCATAACAAGACCTCCAGTCAAAAACAGCCACAATGGAAGATGTCTCATTCTCTCTTTCTTGCAGACATAATTTAAAAATTAAGGTATGATTTCTTAAGATATTAGGAAACAAAATTTCTCAGTGAGTTAGAAAGCAGTAATGTGAACCAAAAAGAGAGACAGAGAGAGAGAGAAAGAGAGAAAAGGATAATGGTATTATAGTAGTTTGTGATGTAGCATCTCTGGAAGAAGTGTTTCCTTATAATAAGATGTCATTTTGCTTATGTGTCTGTTATCCTATGCTGATGAATGTCTGAGGCTGAACAGATTTCCTGACTGAGTTCATTACTATCTTCTGAGTTTGTATGAATGAAAGGATGAATACTACAATCCACAAAAGAAATATCAAACATTGTAGAGCAGTGCTGAACAGAATAATAATACCTTACAACCAAATATTAATTGCATAATACTAGTGACTGTAAATCAAAATATCAGATAGTATATTATGACTGAAAATACAAATAAACTAGAATTCTTTCTAATCAAACAATATTACATAAATTATTTAAGTGTGAATATATAAACAGATTTTATTAGTACTAATCTTATAATTCTTGGAAAACTTACAACACATGGAGAAGAATTTTATACACAAAAGCACTTAATACTGTTTATCAGACATAGCTTTTTTTTTCTTCTCTTGCATATATATTTACATATGTGTGTATATATACCTATTGTTATGTCATGGAGGAAAAGGATGAAAATCCAGCATGAAAAAATAGATGCAAAAAATCTACTTTTTGCTTTTCTACTCTGTTTAATTCATTTATGTTTGTTATGCTTATGATGCATTTAAAATAATAAGAAAAGGAAAAAGAACTAGAGAAATTAAAAAAAAATTAAAATGGCCAAAAGCAAAAGGAAATTAAATTTATGTGCTATAAGAAAACATTGCTTATGTTTCCTTTGAAATATAAAGCAATTTTTGTTACTTATATTTGCTTTCATATGTAAAAAAGGAGCCACATTATGTGGTGGTTCTTTGGGTTGTTCCTAACTTCTCTGTAGAGTAGAAATCTTGAGCTTATTTTCTAAATAGTTTTTAAATTAATATGGGTAATAGAATGAGTATCCTTATTTAAAATATGTGAAACTGCAAGTGTTTCAGATTTCAGATTTTTGCTGATTTTGTAATATTTATATCCATATAATGAGATATCTTGGGGACAGAACCTAAGTCTAAACACAAAATTAATTTGTTTCATATACACCTTATACACATAGCCTGAAGGCAATTTTATACGATATATTTAGTATGCCAACATTTTCACTGCAATGTATTACATGGGATGGGGTGTGGAATTTTTCCATTCATGGCTTCATATCAGTGACCCAAAAGGTCTAAATTTTGGATTATTTTGAATTTCATATATGAACTAGGAATGCTTAATCTGCATTATTTAATTGAAGAGCCCAAATAAATTGCAAAGTATTTATCCATTTAATTATGTTTTATTTATTATTTGTTTATTAAGGCAACAAATAAATAATGATTAAAATAACACAAAAAAATAATTATCTGTGGACTTCAAAACACATGAACTTTATATACATTATAGAAATTCCTGACAATGACAGCACGAAGGAATGCAATTGGTACATAATGCTAAAAGATATAGACATAAAGTGTCTCTGGAATCACATAGTTAAAAAGTAGAAGAAAATAAACTTTTTATTTAAATTAGCTTTGTGGATTAATTTAAGAGTATGAGTAAATTAAGTCAATTGTCAATGAATGATTTCCACTGAACATTTCAGTATTACCATTAAATATGAGCCGTCAATTTCAAACATCTTTCTGTCCATGTTATTGTGCAAGAAAGATGGAAACATTTTTATGTTGATATTATTTTATAAGAAGCTTTTTTTCCTGGAAAATTGCAACTAATTTACAAAGGATATTTTTAAACAATCAAAAAATAACAAGGAGAAATACCAAATATTTCCACTTTAATATTGTATATTTCATAAAGTCTATCTCTTTTTTCTAATAGTAAATTATAAAAACAAGAGTCAAAAATCATACACAAATATAAATATAGCAGCTTTATCACTGGTAGAACAGAGTCTCAGGAGACAGATGTGGAATAATTGTGAACCTAAAAAAGAACCCTAAAATGGAACATCTGCCACAGGCAGTAATGAACACCCACAAGTCTCCCTCAGGGGAGAGAAATCATACTGGAGAACATCTGCAGAACAGGTTCTGCGAAAAGTTTGGGTTGATAGTAGGGAGTTGCTAGTTTTCATTTCTTTATTTCTTTTTTTTTTATTTGTTTTTGTTTTAAGCAAAATCAAGGGTTCAAGGGTTTCATTAATCAATCCTTTCTCACAGGATAGAAAATCATGAAGCACCAGGATCTTTTCTCATCAGGGCCAGAAGAAATCCCAATTCCATCTCAGCTTTGTTTTATTACCAAGCTAAGCTGGACCTGTGTGGTTCAATGTCAGATTGTAAGAGCCAAGAAAGGTGAAGCCTGGTACTTCACTGAGAACATTACAACCCATGTAAGATAGCACCGCTACATCTTTAATTAAGCAACTCTTCTCAGGATTCCTAGTCTATTTAACAAATGAAATTCTGAAATCACTCCCTTTAAAGTATAGTTTCCTTACTACCTCAGTTTAGAATAAGTTGAAAAATAGGCAAACAAGTCAGTGAGCAGAAGCCAACATATCTGTTTGACTCATAGAAAATCTGTGGGAGAATACCACTTAGGTGTGAAAGAAGAACAAGTTTTTTAGGTGGAATCCCCAGTTTAGAGGAATGTTGGAATGTTTGTCTTCTAGTGGATAAAGATATGGCCTTGCTCATCAAGATTAGAACATGCTTATGCGTATACTGTCTGCATCCAGATTAATTAATTAAATAAAAGGAGGGTGAAACTCAAAGCACCTAATCTAAAGTTTACTGAAGAGATAACTATCATTTTTTTTTCTCCCAAGGTATACTGGTTAAAATAATATTAAGAGTGCAAAAAGGAAAAAAAACAAAAAAACAGTCAGATCAAACACATTCTTATCCCTTAAGTATGTGAGAGGTTTAATTCTCTTTATTAAACAAATAAAAAATCTTGTTTTGACCTGCCACTTGAAGTAACACATCTTAAAGTACATCATAATTATGCATTTATTATTGATAAAAAGTGAAGTATGGAAGTAAATATGGCACTTATTATCAGTTTCTAAAAAAAGCTTCTAAACCTCTCCAGACACATTTCATATTGAAAGTCGTCGGCAGAGCTGTCTTTTGTAATATGATGCACACTCCAAGGAAATGAAAAGCTGTTGGAAACAGCAAGGGTCAAAAACAGTAAGTCACCAGTTACTAAAAATTATTTACCACTTGAACTTTTAGGATGAAAATTCCATTTTCTTTGTAGATATAAGTATTTTCACTACAAAACTAATGTCCCAATGATTAATTTGATTTATGATAAAATCCTGAGAGACTGGGTGCATTTTAATCATTTTTAAATGAGAGTTAACTATATTGGATTTTTCCTTTGGATAAAATATGAACATATGCATATTTTTGGACATGTGTCAGCTTTAGCTGGTAAGTTATAAGCTATATGTTTGCCAAATTATATAAAGTTTTAAAAAATGTTAGAAATTGTGATTAGTATTGATTATGTTTGTGTGTGTGTAAACTCACATTTGATTTTCATCTCTTTTCACATATTCAGTAATCTCCATTTAATAATGTCATACTAGTTACTTTTCATTTTTTTTACTTTATATTTCATAAATATTCCATATGAATCTGTAAAATTAGATATGGTCAGTATGTTCTATTTAACTCACATTCTTTGCACTAGTTTTCTATTACTGAGTAACAGCTATAAACATCATATCCTAAAATTATACTGTTTCTGTTTGTAAAAGTCTAGGGAGGAGGAGACCTGAAGGTGGTGAGCAGAGAGTTAGGAGGTGACCTGGAATCCCTGCACAGCACAGAAAGGACGCAGCAAAGGAAGAGCTGACTGGAGAGTTGGGTGACAGGATACATGCTTTATGACCCAATATTAGATATTCTGAGACTTTCCTTAACCCCCAACCCAGACCAAGGTGGAGTGAGGGGAAAGGGACGAGAGAGAGGGGGGTGGGGCAGGGGGCGTTGGGGCGGGGAGGAGAAAAGCACATAAGTTCACTTCCTTAACAACAGCTAGAAAGAAAAGCAGATTAAATTAAAATGTGGTGGGAACAGCAGTCAGTGAAGGTGCCCAAGCAGCTTAACCCAGGCAGAGGACTCAAAGCTCTGCTGGACATGACAGCCATCTTTGTGAAGTCCACAGCTGGCCAGTCTTCCTAGGAGAAATTAAATCAACATAGCATCTCTCCATCTTCAGCAAGAAATAAAATCAGAGGGAGTGCCCCTGTAGAGGAATGTCAGTAATTTTTCTAGAAGGAACTTGTAGAGGGATTGCTAGTAGCTGAAAGTTGCTGAAACTCCCTTCCTCTAACTGTGGACAAGGGGCAGAGTTCTTGGGGTGGAGCAGACCTAAGAGTTGCTCACTCCTGGGAAGTGCTGGCCTAACCCAGTGCTCTCAGTCTCCAGAGGAGCTCAGACAGAGGAGGAGATGATACCTACAATTCACAGTTGCCACAGCTGCAGGAGTGAGTGATCACTCAGGTGCAGGCAGGGCAGCTGCCTCTCTTCCAGACACCAGAGGGACTGTTGCCCACCTCAGGCAGTGGGAGCTTAAACCCACAGGAATTGGCTGATTCTCTTCCCTGATCAGGGACAATGCCCCAGCCACCTGTGTGGGTCACAGTAGATGCTTCTGTTTCCACAGACCAACAGCAGAAAACCCACAACCACAGTTATGTAAAGACATTCAGAGACAGTGAAAAAAAAATAGGAAAAGATACAGCATGGAAATTAAGCTGTATAATGCTGGGATAGCTACTCCCCTATCAAGCAAAGTAGACTTCAAGCCAAAATTAAATCAGAAAAGACAAAGAAGGTCACTTCGTACTGATTAAGAGAATCATCCAACACCAAGTTATAATTATTCCAAATATTTATACTCCCCAAAATGGTGTACTTGCATACATAAAACAAACCCTTCTCAGTATAATGAATCAAATAGACCGCAATGTATTAATGTTGGGTGATTTCAGCACATCTCTCTTGCCATTAGACAGGTTACCCAGATATAAACCAATTAAATATTCTTATGTACAAAAATTTTGACTCATATTTCATAGCAACTTTATTCATAATAGCACAAAGTGGAAGCTATTTATTTGTCCACAAACTGGTGAAAACATAAATAAATTCTAACTGGTAAAACATAAATAAAATGTGGTGTAACATATAAAGGAGTACTATTCCACACTAAAACATACATTTCTGCATGAACACAGACCTATTAAAATTATTCAGGCCAACTAATCTTGTTGCGAGTATATACATACCTGTCTCTCTCTCTCTCTCTCTCTCTCTCTCTCTCTCTCTCTATA
>NW_025999961.1:8564949-8755902 GCF_001458135.2 Marmota marmota marmota
ATATATATATATATATATATATATATATATATATATATATATATATATATATATATTTCACTATCAGAAAAGTCATAATAAATTACAATTCAGCAATGAAAATGAAAAGCCTATAATCACACAAAACCATATCAATCTCACACATAGTATGTTGAGGTTGGGCACAGTGTTGCCTTTCCTACTGTTGTAAATATTGGACCTCTTATTTTCTTCTAGGAGTCATCTACTTTTGGCTTTTACATGTAGGTAACAGGTCTGTAATACCAGTTACTCTGGAGGCTTTGGCAGAAGGATCCCAGGTTCCATATGGGCCTGTACAACTTGGTGATCACGTTCTCAAAATAAATTAAAAAAAGAAAAAAAGAAAAAAAAAGAGCTAGTGATGGTAAAACTCCCTTAGGTTCAATCTTCAGGACAAATCATAAGACAACAAAACAAAACAAAAGCAGTATGTTGAGTGAAAGAAGCCAGACACAAGTGAATGTATATCATAATATTACAGGAACATAAATGTACGAAAATGTAAAACTAACCTGTCAATAAGTCAGACCATGGTTTACCTTGGGTGGCAAAGGAGACTTCTGGGGTGCTATATTATTTATTCAGTATATTCATACAGACATTTGCATATACTAACTGGAAGTACTTCAGTATGTGTAATACGTTAATCTCAATATATATTTCAATAAAAATTTGAAAAATTGAAGAATATAAATGCATAAGACAAATGGATATACTTCTCAGGACAAAATTACTGGCTTGAAGTTAATCTCACCTTTTACTTTTAAAGAAATTGCCAGACTATTAACTAAAGTTTCTGGACCATGTTAATCTTCCACTAGCAATGCCCAAATACTCCATTTGCTCCAGATACTCACTAGCACTTGATATTGTATGTCTTTTTTATTGTAACCATTAGTCAGTTTATAGAGACATTTAATTTTGACTTGAATTTGCATTTCCCTAACCACTAATGAGATTAATGGTTTTATTCTTAACTTAGCCATTTGCATGTCTTTTTTGGTGAAATATAGCTTTGGCATTTTACCCATTTTAATTGTGTTTTTTAATCATGTAGTGTGATATGTTCCAGATACAAGTCCCTTGTTACAACATAATTTACATATATTTTCTTTCAGTTAGTGGCTTTCTTTTCATTTCTTATTTTGAGGCACAAAGGTTTTTTTTTTTTCTATTTTTCTATTTTGAAGCACAAAAGGTTCTTTTTTTGCTATTTGAAAAAAAATACAGTTTTTAACATTTTAAAAATTTTGGTTCATGTTTTGATGTTACATCTAAAGTCAATTTGTCTTTTCCAATGTTGTAAATATTGTGCCTTTTATTTTCTTCTAGGTGTCTTCTACTTGGGTTATTTTCTTCTAGGTGTCTTCTACTTGTTTGATGATTAATTTTGAGTCAGTTCTGTACGTTTGAGATAAGTGTTTAAAATTATTTAAAAATATGAGTGTCCAGTGGTTTCAACATGAAAATACTATCCTGTCACCTATTCAATTGCTTTGAAAAATTATTGCACATGAAAATAGTTTGTTTTTATACTCCATTCATCTACATGTATATTCTTAGACTAAGTCTTAGACCACACACACAGTCATCAGGCAGTACTATTCTCACAAATTATTTTTCTAAAAATTGTTTAGATTTTTCTAGGTTACTTATATTTCAATATAATTGTTAATTGTAGTTTTTATATTTCTATGAAAAATAGTCGTGTAACGTTGGCAGGTAATGTTGGCTGGTATTGAATTTATATTTTAAATTTGGAAGAACTGCCATATTAACATTATTGAGTCATCCATCCATTAACATGAAACTTACACATTTATAATTTCCCTCTGGAATATAATTTGAGGTTATCAATGTGTAGCCCTGCCCTTTTTTGATAAGTTTATTTTAATTTTTTTTTCATTCTGTTGTGAATATAATTGTTTTCTTACATTTATTTATGATTGTTGCCAGTTTGCAGAAGTGAAAATTAATTTTACACTCTTTATAGCACTTATTCCCAGACCCTTTCTCAGCTCCTATATTTATGAATGTGTGTGTGTATATGATATGTTTCTCTAGAAATAAAATTATGTCCTCTGGGACTGAAAATAGTTTCACTTTTCTTTCACAATTGGAACTATATTATTTTATATTTATTTTGACTCATTCTGCTTTCTAGAAACTCTAGTACAATGTTGCATGGGAATGACAAGAGTGAAAGTTTGACTTGTTCCCATTCTCATAGAAAAATGAATGCTTTCACCATCGGAATGATGTTAGCTGTAGTTTTTCAAAAAAATATTTTCTCCTATTCACAGTCCTTTTAGAATAAATCCCCAAGGTTTATTTAGCCTGTGTATAACTCTCCTTACTTTGTACCTCTAATTAACCAATAATTATATTTATGGTTGTCAGGGTGGTGGAGTATGAGTACACATACTGCAAAGTGCTGTACTGAGACTGTCCTTTGCAAATGGTCTGATAAAGACAATATTGCCTGGTCTTATTGGGAAGAACCATAGTTTATCAGTTCACCATCATTAAACCATGTGATTTTCTTAATTCACTATTAATGATACAAGGGATTTGATCTAGCAAGATAAATTTTTCTGTATATACTTATGGAAATGCATTTAAGATAGACACTCACCCAGACTAGTTACTAAATATACTTCTCACACATACAATTCTGTAATTCAGAATTTCAAGATGGAAGAGCTCTTCCACTGTTCTAAGTGTATTAGTGCTCTATATTTGTCCATCTTTTTTCTCTTTCACTTACTCTTCTAAATTTCTGATCTGCTAATGTTAAGGTGTCTCAGGGTGGATTTTCTAAAAGTGTACACAGATTATAGTACATGTATGCTCTGGGAGAAATTAGTGACAGAAAACACAGGACAGGGAATAAAAAGAAGTTAAGTTAGATGGCAATTTCATCTGCAGCCTGAGCCTGCAGTGGAACTCTAGAATATAAAGATGTAACTGAGAATTGCTTCCAAACTGAAGCAAGACTATGTACTCTTAATATCTCTGTTTGGCTTACAGTCAACCTACAAAGAACTCTAGAATCTATGCACGTATGGAAAATGTATTTGCAATATCCCAAGAATAATCCTCTGAAGACAGAATTGGACATAAGACTTCAAAAACAAATGCATGCGAAGATGACTGTGATCCTTCATGGTAGCAAAAAAGGAAAATATCCAGGGAATTTGGTTAACATTGTCAATTATTTTAGATTTTTATTCACTGCACACTAATATTGGAAATTCTTAAGTAGCTTTTATGAATATTCCTTGTTCAGTTTTGTTATAATATTTCGGCTATCAACTATGTTCTGTGCACTTTAAGACATATTTCACAGAGAGTATTTGCATTTCATGGAAAATATTTTAACCACAGAATCCTTCAAAATATAGAATGTGTTTGTATATATCAGACCTTGTAAATTCTTTTAAAAAAGAGTGATTGTGTATAAAGTAATACCACTATTTTGTAGGAGATAATCTATATTATCTCTCTAAACTCTAAAACTCAGATTCTCTCTAAAAGTAGGGAAAATACTGGATTATTTATTTACATAATAATTTATCATATTTTATTTTGTTATATCAGGAGATTAATCAGGGCATTTTACCACTGAGCCACATCCCCAGCACTTTTCACTTTTTTTTTTTCTTTGTTTTTTGAATCAGGGTCTTCTTACTAAGTTGCTGACAGCCTCACTAAGTTGCTGAGGTTGACCGTAAACTTGTAACATCCTCCCTCAGCCTCCTGTATTATTAGGATTAAAGGCATGTGACACCATATCTATCACATGTATTTTATTTATTTATTTAGTTAGTTAGTTACTTTTTTTAGGTGGACACAATATCTGTATTTTACATTTATGTGGGCTGAGGATTGAACCCAGTGCCCAGTACATGCTAGGCAAGCAGTCTACATCTGAGCCAGAACCCCAGCCCCTTTCTAATGTTTCAAACATGAAATGGTGTTGTATTTTTTCAAATGCTTTTCTGCATCTATTGAGATGATCATATGGTTCTTCTATTTATGTCTATTGATGTGATGAATTATCTTTAGTAATTTTAGTATGTAAAACCAGCCTTGCATCTCTGGGATGAACCCTCTTGATTATGTGCACTAAATTTTTATTATGTTGTTTATATATATATATAAAACAGCAGAATTCATTACAATTCTTATTACACAAATAGAGCTCAATTTTTCATATCTCTTGTTGTATACAAATTATATTAATACCAATTCATGTCTTCATACATGTTTTAATATGTTTTTGTATGCAACTTGCCAGAATTTTATTGAGAAGGTTTTTTTTTTCTATGTTTATCAGGGATAATGGTTTGAAGTTTTCTTTATTTGCTGCGTCTTTGTCTGGCTTAGGTATCAGGGTGATACTAACCTCAGAATGAGTTCAGAAGGGTTCTCTCCTTTTCTATTTTATGGAATAATTTCAGGAGTATTGGTATTAGTTCTTCTTTGAACGTCTTGTAGAACTCCTCTGAAAATCTATCTGGTTGTGGGCTTTTCTTGGTAGGTAGGCTTTTGTTGGTAGTCTTCTATTTCATTGTTCAAAATTGATCTGTTTGAAATGTGTACATCATACTGATTCAGATTTGGCAGATCATATGTCTCTAGAAACTTGTTGATTTTATCAAGATTTTCTATTTTATCAGAGTACACATTTTCAAATAGTTTCTAATTATCTTCTGTATTTTAATAGTATCTCTTATGATGTTTTCTTTTTCACCAGAAGTTATACTAATTTTTCTCCTTTTTTTGTTTGTTATGGTGGCTAAGTGTTTATCAGTTTTATTATTTTTTCAAAGATTCTACTTTTGTTTTGCCAATTTTTAAAATTTCTCTTTTGTTTTATTTTCATTGATTTGAGTCCTGATTTTAATTATTTCCTTTCTTCTACTGCTTTGGTGTTGATTTGTTCTTGTTTTTCTAGGGCTTTGAGATGTAATGTCAGGTCATTTATTTCTTGACTTCTCATTTTTTTAACGAATGAACTTAATGCAATGAACTTTTCTCTTATAATTGTTCTCATACTGTCACAGAGATTTTAGTATGTTATATTGAAGTTCCCATTTAGTTCTTGGAGTTTTTGGTTTTTAATCTTCTCCTTGATGTCATTTGCTATCCATGAGTCATTCAGTAGCATATTAATTAGTCTCCAGGTGTTGCAGGAGCTTCTATTTTTCACTTTATCATTGATTTTTAATTTCATTCCATGATGGTCTGATAGAATGTAGGGTAGTAACTTTTTTTTTTTTAATTTACTAAGGGTTTTAAATGTTCTCTTTTGGAGAAGGATCCATGTCCTACAGAGGAAAAAAGTGTATTTGTTCATTGATGAATGAGATATTGTATATGACTATATGTCTGTTAAGTATAAATTATTGCTTATATTATTGAATGTAGTTTCTTGGTTTAGTTTTTGAACTGAAGATTTATCCAGGGGGTGAGATGTGTGTTAAACTCACCCAGTATTATTGTGCTGTGGTGTATTTGATCTTTAAATTTAGAAAGGTTTGTTTGATATATGTAGGTGCTCCATTGTTTGGGGCATAAATATTTTTTATTGTAATGTATTGTTGATGTATTATCCCCTTAAACAGTATGAAATTTCCTTCTTTATCCCTTCTAACTTTGATTTGAATTCCACTTTATATGAGGATGGAATCCCCTGCTTGTTTATGTGATCCATGTGATTGGTATGTTTTTTTCCCATCCTTTTACCTTCAGTCTGTGGATGTCTTTTCCAATAGGATGAATCTCTTGAAGGCAGCATATTGTTAATGAGTCTTTTTGTTTTTCAGTCCAATATGCCAGTCTATGTATTTTAATTGATTAGTTTAAGCCATTAACATTCAGTGTTGTTTTTGAAATATGGTTTGCATTCCCAGTTATTTTGGTTTTCTTTTGTTTTTTTTACTTGACTTGGTTTCTCCTTAACTAGCTTTTCCTTTAGTGTAGTTCCTTTCTTTGCTCATTTTCATTATTTTTGTTTATTTTCTCCTCAAAGAATATTTTTCTGAGAATGCTTTGTAGTAAATTTGTTGTAAATTTTTTTCACCTTTGTTTATCATGGAAGGTTCTTACATCATCATCAAATCTGAAGCTTAATTTTTCTCGATATTAGATTCTTGGTTGGCATCCATTTTCTTTTAGAGTTTGGTATATGTTGTTCCAGAATCTTCTAGCTTTCAGGATCTGGATTGAAGAATCTTCAGAGATCCTAATTGTTTTCCCCCTATATATACTCTGATAATTTTCTCTTGTGTTTTTAAAATTTTCTCATTCTGTTTTCTAGGTATTTTCATTATAATGTGCCAAGGTGTGGATCTGTTGTAATTTTGTATATTTTGTGTCTTCTAAGCCTCTTGTATTAGATTTTGCAATTCATTCTTCAGGTTTAGAAAATTTTCTGATATTATTTAATTGAAGAGTTGTGCATTCCTTTGGCTTCTATCTCTATGCCTTCCTCCATTCTAGTAAATCTTAACTTTGGTCTTTTCATGTATCCCCATAATTCTTGGAGGTTCTGTTCATGGTTTCTTGCCATCTTCACTGTGTGGTCAACATTATTTTCAAGATTATATATTTTGTCTTCATTTTGTTTGAGATTGTGTCTTTCAAGTTATCTAGTCTGTTGGTGATGCTTCCTATTGATTTTTTATTGTTTCCCTCATTTCAAGGATTTCTGTTTGTTTTTTAGAACCTCCATCTTTTCCTTGAAGTAATCTTTTGTTTCCTGTATTTGTTCCCCTATCTCTTTATTGTAGTGACAATTTGTTGCCTGTATTTGCTCTCTTATCTCATACTTTACTTTGCAGATTATTTTAATTATATATATATTCTGAACTCCTTCTCTGACATTTCTTCTACTGTGCTATCAATGGGTTATATTATTGTATCAACTTGGTTTTGGGGGATACTTTCTTCCCTTGTTTTTTTTTTTATGCTTTCTGAGTGTCTTCCCCTCTAGCATGGTGGATCCTGCAGGTTACAGTTTCTACCCTATAATGTTAAAGTGTCCCTGCAGGTTTTCCATGTCTCACCTTTAAGTGAAATATCAATATTAACAGAACCCAATGCAAACAAAATACATCCTTAAGCCAAATAGTTCCTGTTTAGATGATTACAGTTTTTTCACAATAAATAGCAATGATGTGTTAAGTTAGTATCTGCAATAAAAACAGTAGGTTTGTAAAAGGGTGTACAGTTTCTACCAGTGGACAAAGAGAGAAGTGGGGGTGTGTGGGCTGTGATGTTTATGAGGCCGGAAGGGAGAATATAGAGGTATTAGATCACAGGAAGGAAGTGGGAAAGATTAATCAAAAGAAGTTGGCTGCCACCAGGAGAAAAGAGAAAGAGGAATCCCATGCAAGCCTCTCTCTTGCCTCTGCCACAAGATGGTGGCTATAAGCACACCAAGCAGGAATATGGCTGGTGTAACCAAGCCTGCAGGGACCCTGGTGATGATCTTCTGGGTCTTGGCTGTTGTCTCTAGATGGAAGCAGCCATGTTCCTAATTGGTGGCAGCAGTATCATCAAACCTGTAAGTATGTTGGTGTTGGGCTTCTAGTCCCCGGCCAGTGTCCCAATATGGAAGCTGCCACAACTAAAGATGGTGGTGGAAGCAGCAGAAGTAACCCCAAGATGGCATTGAAAGTGTTCCAAGTTGGAGGTGACCACATTAGAGATGAGGCTGAAACAGAAGGCTGAATGGTGGTGTTGGGCAGCCTGTTCAGAGATTCAGCATTGTAGTACGCTGTGCTGCAGTTACCTCCAGGACCTGTCCAGTGTCAAGTTTGAAGACTACTACATGGGAAAGGGTATGGTAATGGCTGCAATGTTCCAAGATGGAGGTGGGCTGGGGGCGCCACACCTTGGTAAATGGGAGCTGCAGAGTTCCGTGATACTCTCCTGGACTTGCCTGGGCTGTGCGCTGGTCATATGTATTTTGAAGTAGAAATTAAAATATCCAAAATTTCTGTCTTTCTCTCTTAAGAATAACTTGATTGCTATTATGTAAAATTTGAAGCCCAGATGTACAGGAGAAGCTCACATAAAAATGTAGTAGAGATTTGCATTGCAGCACTAAAACAAATGCATAACATAAATGCTCTTCCTTCTTGGGGAAAAAAAAGAAGTGTATTGAGTTTTAGTTTTAAGTGCCTTTATAGCTTAAAGATATATGTTCTAGAAAGGTGTTATTCTTATGAAGACATAATTACTCTTCCTAATTAATCATTTTTTATTAAGACATCTGCTGGTCATGATTCCTCATATGTTTTTCAGATGTTTAAGGGAAACAATATTATTCAATTCACTAATCAATATTGGACAGTTAGGCATGCTTATAACTTGTTGAACTATGTCGTATGCTAAAGATAATAAATTTACAAGGAAAATTAAATACCAAATTTCAAAACTGTCATTTTGAAAGAGCAGAAATCACTGTCAATATTGAATAAGTAGTATATTGTCACTTGAGATGAAAATCATAAAAAAGTAAGTAAAGTACTACCACATTGAATTTGGGACTTAGAAGGGGAAAAAACAATTGCATAACATTCATTTACTAAGAAGCCATACAATATATTTTTTTAAATGTATAGAAGCAGAAAAACTTACCCTGTGAATGTGAGAACCATATTGTCAGAGAAAGCGACTTCACTGTGATATCGAAGAGGTGAGATGACTGCCTCCAGAACAGCCCTTTAAGTTTTGTTTTATGCTGTCTGTTGATCTATGGTTTCAGTCTCATGAAAAACCAACAGTGTCAGATGGAAGAAGGATAAACAAAAATTTATACACAGAATCTTCCTCTTATAAGTAATATCAATTCCAAAGAATTGGCACTATACTACTTGGCAAAGGGAATTGCTCCTGGCTGCATGAACTGACAACAAAGGAGTGAACAGGAGTGATGGGTGTGAGAATCTCACTTTAGGGAAACAGGGAGCAAATTAAATTAAAGGAGCTACTAGAAGACAGTAAGTGTGCAGTACCTGTAGCTGCAAAACCAAAAATGACAAACAAATCAGATGATTCATAGCTAGATAAAGACCCAAAGAAACCAGAGTTTTATGTTAGAAAAAGAAGAGAATTTGATAAATGATCTAAATTGAGGGAAGATAGTTATGAATACGAATATTAAAATTTTATTTTTTATTTCAATAAGTTTAATTTTTAGCTGGGGTTCTCTGAACAATATGTCAATATTAGTAAATTTAATGCTATAGTTATGCAGTAATTAACATCTAACGTCTACATTGATTTACAATGTGTTGGGTCCTTGTTCTAGCACATTGCATGAATTTACACACTTAATCCTAACCTTAATCCTAATTTGAAAGAAATTTTGTAATAAAAATTTGGCTGTTATCCTTAATTTTATGTTGAATGTTAAAATGAAATTTTCAAAGGAATTTATTAGTGGCAGAAGATATATTCATTAATCAGCTGATCTAAGGAGTAAGCATTAAACAAGTATGTATGCTTTAGAACTACAAATGTTTTAACTGAATACTATATAAAGAAAAAACTAAACATTTTCATAAAGATTTTTTTTAATAATCTGGTCTATCTACCATTCATTAGCTAGTTGTATATTAGTTTGCCAGAGCTACCAATGCATAGGTGGCTTAAACAACAAAAGTTTATTGTCTCATAGTTTTGGAAGCTGAAGTCTGAGTTCAGGTTAAGCAGGGTTGGTTTGCTCTGAAGACTATACAGGATGGATCTCCTCAAAGCCTTCCTCCTTGGCCTATAGATGATTGCCATCTTTGTACAGTTTCTTCCCATCATCTTTTCTCTTTTCATGTCTGTCTGTGTCCAGATATTGTACGTCTTATAAAGATGTCCATCATATTGGATTAATGTCCTCTCTAAGAACATTAATTAGCTCCATGTAGACTGAGTTCACATTCTAAAATACTGGGATTAAACCCAAAGCACTTCTCTACTTAAGGACATAATTCAACCTACAAAACTTAGGACATGCAGTGTACCCTTTTACGTTTTTACTACAGGTTTCATAGTCACCAGGTTATTAGCTATACAATTGTATTGATTACTTCTGTATTATTTCTCAAGCACTACTAGAAAAAAGCTACGGTGAAATCTTGTGTTGTGATTGACTGAGGTCTCTAGAAAAATCACAGATTTTTTTCTATCCTTTGATGTGATGTTCTTACTACACACCTATTTCTTGAACTTACTAATCTATTGTGTAAATTTTCTTGAGTTACTATACCAGAGTACCACAAATTGAGTAGCTTAGAACAACAGAAATTTTTTCTCTCAGAATTCTGGAGGCTAAAAGTTGAAAATCAAGGTATTGGTGAAGTCATAATTCCCGTGAAAGCTCAAAAAAAAATATTTTCTTGCCTATTCCTGGGTTTTGCTGGTTTGGTGAAATCTTGGCACTCTGTGACTTACAGATAAAACACTCCAAGATGCAAAAAAAAGTAGAAAAAAAAAGGTAAAGCGTTTAAAGGAACAATGCAAGTAGAAAAAAATAAAACATATAAAATATGTTAAGGCCTCAAAATTGAATTCTGACTTTAAGAGAGTCTCTTTCAAAGATCCTTAATAAGAACAAAGACAAATTAGGGGAAAAAAAGCAGTGAGAATGTCAAGAAAATATAAGAGAGATCAGTGGGATAGGGAAAGGTGATTGAGTAGGAGGAAGGAGAAACAGGAAATCTGACCAAATTATTTTATTTACATATATGAATAAATATACAACAATGAATTTCACCTTTATTTCTATTTAAAATTTTCTAATTACCAAAAAAAAAAACCTAAAAATAAATAGAAGTAAGACCAGTACAGTAAAAGAATGGGAATAGTGGGAGGAAAGAGGAGAAGGAAAGGGGAGTACTGGGGAGTAAATTAGAGCAAATTAAACCCCATGCTTTAAAATCATACTAAAATAAGTAATGAAATAATGCATTAATAATTTTTTTAAATAAAAAGAGCCAAGAAAGCAATAAATTCCTGTTGAAACACTTGCAATCTCATTTGCTTTTGTCTTGGACTTTCCTGCTGTAGCTGCACCACTGACTTGAATTTTCTCTACTGTAGTCCTCACACTCCCTGATACAGATGTGAGTGTCCAGGGGTCTTGAAACTGCATCAGTCAGTTTACATGAGAGGTCATCTTGAGTAGTAAAGTGGCTAAAGTTTTGCCATTGGCACACTATGAAACCATGGTTAAGCCTAAGAATCATTTTCTTGAGGTCTTAAGAAAAGCAAAGAAATGGCAGAGCTTGGATCAAGCTGAGTCTTAAACCTTTTTTAAAAAATTTGATTGGGCTTAAAATTGCCAAGTGATAAGACGGTAGGTCGATTTTCATAAGACTCTGGAAATCTTTTTTAAGATTCCTGCAAATGGTTATGTATAGAGAGATTTGAAGTCAATGAAAAGTATTCTTGCCTCTACCCCCCCCTTCCCTCTCCACATCCCCCTACTCTCTTTCTTTCTCATAAAGTAATATTTAAAGAACAAATCAATTCAGAAATTAAATAAATTTTAGTATTATATCTAATAATTTGGAAGATTTTTATTCATTCATTTTAGCTAGGAAATATTGTTCTGTTTTCACATAAACATTCAATATTTTACCATTTCTATCTGTAATTAATTTGCCCTTACTGTTTTATGAAGGACAGCAAAATGATTGTGTTTCTGTTTTGATGCTCAGCAGATATATTTTAATAGAATACTAAACTCTTAATTTATTATTAAGTGTTATTTTAAAACCAAAAGTAACACTACTAAACTGGTGATGGTACAACCACACCACATTCCTTGTATGAGTGTTTTTAAAAGGAGCTTATGAGAATTAAATAATTAATATGCTTACCCCAGAAAAATTATCCACTCATACATCAATATGTATTCCATATATAGTAAAAATAAGAAGAAATTAAAATTTTAATTTTGGTTAAAAACATTATCTGATTTTAATGATGTTTGGATAAAGGACAAAACAATAATATTTAACAATTGCATTTAAAATTTTTTATTTAATAATAACTATATTGTTGTCTGAATTAGATATAATCAGATGCAAACAATGGACAAAGTAATACTTCAAAAAACAGTGGTATATGTGATTTTAAAAGTAGTCCCATGAAGAAAATTCATTTGATTTTTACATATGCAAAGCACAGGGAAAATTAGGCAGATTAGTTTATTATAAACAACATTTTTCACATTTATATGAAAATGGAAAGTTTCGTTTTTCGAAATACACACTAAAATGTTGAGGTATAGATCTCAGTTTTGTAAAAACAGGAAATTATGACAACAAGAATAAAGTAGTGATTGTTGAAACAAAAATGGGAAGAGGGAAATAAATGACTTGAAATGACTAAAAATCCTTAGCCCCTTTCTCCACATGAGGACACATGAACAAGCTGCTGCTCACAAGAAGCAGACTTTCTTAGACACTAAATCTATGGACATCTTATTCTAGGACTGCCCAGGATCCAGAATGGTGAGATATAAATTTCTGTTTTTGTTTTTTTTTTAATAAGCCATATACAGTTTTGAAGATTTTATTATAGTGGCCTGAATGTACTAAGTCTGTTAATGTAATTCTAGGCCCAAAAGATGTATAAAAGCTCCGTTAAACATCTGAACTCCTAAGAGAGATGGTACAAACATACTGAACATTGTGTATGTTAAGTAAATTAGGATGGAAAAATAAGTAGAATTTTCTGTCAGAAAAGATAATATCCCCTTCGTTTTATCTAGCATTTATAATACTATTGGGTTTCCTTCTATAAATATATAGAGAGAAGATAAAGATTAAAATACATAGACAAAAATATACATTTATATTTATCTTNATATATATATATATATATATTTCCTTCTGTCTCTCTATATATACATATATAATATTTTTAATTCTCTATATATACATTATATATAATATTTTTAATTCACATATCATAGTAGTTTAGACACAGATATAAGAGTCATTTTAGCAAATAAACTTATTTTAAGCCATGTGTCAAAAATAGAGATCATCAATGAAACACACACATACATATGCTTGTGTACACAAACATACCTCAAAATATCTATCAAAATAAAACCTCTGACCTGCATAGATTAAAATTAGTAATTTGAATGTGTTGTCTTGATTGATTAGAGGATGTGACTCCTCAATATTCCTGTTTAAATATAAAATTATATAATTTTTATGAAACAATGAGAGCTACTTTACCTTCAATAAAAAATCTGAATCTCACAGGAATGTGACTTGAATCATTTTCAGATTTTACATATCTTCAGTTTTGAAAATCAAGATATTTGGATCAGAATAGCAGAAAATAATTGAGGTGTAGTATTTTAGTAGACTTATCTCAAATATCCATACAAACTGAATTGTACATTATCTAATAACATTTTAGATATAATTGTACCATAGTGTCTCCAACCAACACATGGTCTTCCACAGAAGTTCTATTTTAAATCCCTAACTCACCTGTTTCTCATTATTATATCTACAATGAGTAGAACTATATATGCTCATTAGCTTTACATGACTGTGACCAAGATATTCTGTGGAGTGGTAAGTTTAACACAGGCTGAAGTTTTGAGAGGTGTAGGCAACGGCAGGCTGACCCTTTTGCTCTGGATCCAGGGAGAGGTAGAACAACATGGCAAAAAGATGTGATAGAGAAAAACTGATCAACTCATAGCAGCATGAAATCAGAGAGAGAGAGAAACAGAGAAAGGCAGGGAGGGAGGAGGGAGAAAGAGAGAAAAGAAAATCCAGGGACAAATACAGATGTAAGGGCCCACACCCAGTAACCAACTTTCTCCAGGCAAACCCAGGTTAATTACAGATACAACCCAGGAGTTTATTCAAATGATTGACCTATGAAATGGATTAATTCACAGATGAGGTTACTGTTTTCATGGAATAATCATTTCACTTCTGAATATTGCTACACTGGATATCAAGTTTCCAGTACATTAGATTTGGGGGGGGGAACACCTCATATCTAAACTTCCACACTGAGATTTTCAGTGTTAACGTAGAAATAAATGAGTACAACTTACCTGTAAACTATGCAAACCTTAAATATAGAGATTTACTGAACTATATACAAGATAAATATAAATGTATATTTTTGTCTATGTATTTTAATCTTTATCTTCTCTCTATATATTTATATGTGCTTAAATATATTACATATAAGCATTCAACATATATAACATGGCATGTAAAAATTATGCTTAGGTGATATATTTCAATAATAAATTTGCTATATTAATTTTTTTCCTAATAATCAATTTCAGTCAATTAATCAGAGGAATAAATTTAAAGAATGGGAAGATGACTTATTAAATTGCATCCAAATAATATCCCTGAATCTTCATAAAGTCACAAAGTGGAAGGGAATGGTCCTTTCTTTAAATTTGTTTCTCAGCCTGTTCTCAAGTTCTAGGTCAAAGTGGCAACATTTTCCTTTTACTATTGCCCTGGCATTATTTCAGTTCTTTTCAGAAGAGCCAACCTGTGATTTGACATTGTTCTTAGGAGTACAGATTTGATATCTGAGAGTTTTGTAAAATGAGCTGCACTCCTTACCTCTCCAAGGCTGTGTTTTCATAAGCATAAAGTGGAAAAGAAGATAATATTTAAAAATAGTAATAGATTCTGATCAAGAGCTGAGTGAGTTTATGTAAAAATTCTTTCACAAAACTCAACAAGTAATAACTAGTCTAAAGTTAGTCATTATTAAAGTGAACTAGAGCATTATATGATAGAAACTAATGACTATATCAAAATGCTGCCACTTTGACTTAGGCTATGTCATTTTTGAATAGTTGGTAGCTTCTGTATACAAATATAGGTGTGAGACCCCTCTTCCTTTCACTTCTTACCCTGACTCCTTTAGTCGAAAAAAAATCCAGTTTATAATATAAGTATGTCGGTCTCCAATTAAAATCTTTTGATAGGGCCATACATAAGTTGAATATAATATTTTAAGTTACAAAAAATGTTGTAAGTGATTCTTCCTGGTAACCTTTCAACTGTTATAATTTAGAACTACACACCAAGAGATTTCGACTTGTGTGCTTTTCTCTGGAAACATCACGCCTTTTTTCTGATCTTCATGATTGTGTTCAAGATGCCCTCTCTGTCTAGAAAGCCCTTTCCTTCTTGTTTCATTCTGCACTTTACTATTACTGATGCTTAGTTTTTCATGTCAAGTTGGGTGGATTATGGTGCCTAGTTATTTCACCAAACACTAATGAAAGCACTGCTGTGAAAGTATTTTTTAGATGTTAGTAACATCTATAATGAATTGACTTTAAGTAAAAGAAATTATTCTCTTGCGCCAATTATTCTCTCTCTTCTATTTCTCTCTACATATCTATATAGAAAGTTGTAGATATAATCATAAATTTTTATGTATAATTCTGTTTCTCTATAGAACCTTGACTGATATCAGGACTTGGGGTGCTCCTATAACAAATACTTGAAAATATGGAAGTGGCTTTGGAATTGGGTAATGATTAGAGAATACTGGAAGAATTTTTGTAGCTATTAATTAAAACAAACAAAAAATCAAACCTG
Organism: Marmota marmota marmota; assembly: GCF_001458135.2. Taxonomy (NCBI): domain Eukaryota; kingdom Metazoa; phylum Chordata; class Mammalia; order Rodentia; family Sciuridae; genus Marmota; species Marmota marmota. Next base: position 8,580,603 of record NW_025999961.1, read on the forward strand.
GGTTATTTTGAAGGAACAGATGATGGAAATTAATATGTTTAAAAGTGATTCTGGTGAGGGCTTAAAATGAAGTAAAGATGATGCTGGGGAAAGATTTTATTGTCTAAAGAGAGTACATACATTGTTGTGAACAGGTTTTTTTTTTTAGAAATATAAACTTGAACAGTGAGAATTCTTGGACCTATGGTGATATCTCAGACAGAAATAAAGAACATTTTCATGGGAAACTGGAGGAAAATTGATTTTTGTTATAAAGTGATAGTACATACGCTTGACTTTGGTTCTTCTATAGGGTAGAAAGTAAAATTTCTAAGGGATGAACCTGAAATTTTACTTCAGGAGATTTTCAAGCTAAGAATTGGAGGCTTCATCTCATTTCTCCTTGATACTTATAGCAAAATATGAGAAGAGACAAATTGAAAAAGGAACCATTTAGCAAGAGGAATTGGAAGTTGATGACTTAGGTATAGAGTATCAGTATTATAAAAGATGAGGAAGCATGCTCTGGAGATAACATCAAGGATATGGCTGCATAAACCTTTGCTAGAAAAATGAGGTATATGACTTATGGGTCCTGTCATTTACCTCAGTGAAAGCCAAAAAGAGATGAAATGATCCAGGAAGGACATTCGGAGGACCCTTATGTATAATGGCATGGATTCCCTTGACATTCATGGAAGACTGACAAGTGTTTTGAGAATGTTAAGTCAGCAGAAACAGTGCCAACTTATGCTGAGTATACAAAGACATGGCAAAATTAAAGAGGGATGTTGTATTTTCAGAATTCTACATGCAGCAAATAGGTGGCTGTTTGCCACCATTTTCATGAGACTGGGGCTGCAGAGTCTCCTGTAGAAAGGCAAAAATAGAGAGATCATATAAGGAGCCTGAAAGGGCAAAGCACTGAGCCACAAAAGGTTTTTCACTGGTGTTGAATCCCAGCAAAATTTGCCATTTGGGGTTTTGAATATTCTTGGAGGTCTTGATTGCCTTTTTCTTGCGTATTTATTGCTTTTGTAATTGATTTTATTTGGGACGTACATAACTTATTTTCTAGAATAAGTCCACAGTTCGAAAGCAATTTTTATCTGCAATGCACCATTTCCAATGTTTTACCCAAAGATCATCTAGACAATTTGAAGGATATAACTTAAGACTTAACTTGATTTTATTTAAAAGATATTTAGCATGGATGATGGAATGATTAAGACTTTGAAAAATTTTGGAGAGTGTGAATGTCTTTCAAACACAAAACTAGAGAAAATTTGGGGAGAGGGCTAGAAAGAGAACTACGTTAGGTTTACCAATTTTTCTTGTGAAATTCTTGCCCATTCTGAATCTGCAAATATGACTGTATTTGGAAACAGGGTCTCTGAAGATACACTCAAGTCATATGAAGCCATCCTGGATAACAATTTCATTTTGTCTCACTAAATATTCTGATTTCACCTATATATTTTTTTAAAAGACAGTAAAATTTATTTTGACATAATTGTACAAGCATGGAATATATCTTTTTTTTTTCTGGTTAGGACCCAATTCTTATAGATGCACATGATGGTGGGATTTACTATGATGAATTTGTATAAGTACATAGGAAAAGTATTTCAGATTCATTCCTCTGTCTTTACTTTTTTTGTTCCCTTTACTTCCCATCATTCCCCTTTGTCTAATTTTCCAAACTTCTAAAACCAATTAAAAACTAAATAACACCTCAAAACTGACTCCAAGGTAGCAACCACTCTGTTACTTTCTCTCACTATAGGTTATTTTTGCATTTTCTAGGCTATATTTAAGGGACTCTGTAGTTAATAATTGGGCATGTCTCTGCCAGTCATCAAAGTCTGATGGAGACTTATCTCTATCCTTATGTATATTCAGTTGTTTCATTTTTTATTACCAAGCATATTCCTTTGTATGACTACAAGAATCTCTTTATACCTTTTATAACTTCTCCTGTTACTTTCTATTTGAGTTGCTTTCAGTTGTAACAAAACATGAATAAAGTTAGTGTAATCAAAAACACACACACAAAAGTTACTTAAGCAAGTTTTGGTATATAAATGAAACTGTGAGCTTACTAACATAATCAAAATATTAAACTGCATTGCTGAAAAGAATTATTTGACTGAATACAATATTTTTTTTGTTTATACAGAGTAAATCTCTGTAATAACAGTTAAGTTAAAACAAGTGTGTCCACTGATATATGTAATTGAGAGAGGAGAAATATTGGCCTAAGATATAGATAAATTTAAAAAATGTGAAATATTAAAATTAACTTGATCATTAAAATTGAAAAGCCTTGCACTAAATGGAAATACATTCAATATATTTTGACTAATATTAAGTTTTCTTTGCAAATAAAATGTGTTCAATATTTTGTTTATAAATTGCATCTTATTAATAATTATGATTGCTCATGATAAATCTACAAAATAAAATAAATTTCATTAAGATAGATTCACTTCATTATTTTCCTAATTAATTTGAACCATATTAAATTTTATTACCAGAAATAAACCCCTTTGATGTTTGCAAATATCAAAATCCTAATTTTCTTCACAATTTATAGAGGCACATTATACAGTGCATTCAAGCTTTTGAAGAGCACAAAAGCATATTTTAATTAAATAGCATCAGCTAATAATATCTCAATAATATTGATAAACTTACCAAAAATATTCAGGAGAAATCAAAAACTGTTATAACTTTGAAATCAAACAAGAGGAAACTTTATCAAGTGATAAAAATAAGGTAGGTTAACTGGATTGAAATTTGTTAAATATTTACAAAGTAACATGCACAATTATAAAACATGAAAATGATTTTTCACAAGCCTGATAAATTATCTCTATTTCTTTTGCTTTAGGTTGAAAGAAAAGACAATCACAGCGAACCTTTTTCTATACTTGGAAGATTATGATTTTGTTTTTACTTCACTAAATGCACATTTTATTTGCAATTTAAATGTGCTATTTAGAGGGATCTCTGGTTTTATCTCTGGCAGGGAAAAATGTTGACATCAACTTTTTCATACCTCAAGTAGAAAATTATTTTTAAAATACTGAAAACTAATGACTTTTCTTGAATTCCACACAGAATGGAATGTGTAGGGCAAATCATCAAAGTCTGGAGAGATGGGTGAATGCATAGTTACAACAAAATTTACTTATATGGAGAAATAGTTGCAGGAGCCATGAAATTAACTACCTCTTTAATCATTACACTGATGAATTGCTGTGGACAGTGTATGGACCATAGTGTGAGTGAGAAACTCCTGGATGTGGCTTTCTTTGTTCCAACAGAAATTTATTTCCTTATTATTTTATATATAAGAGGTTTCAGAACAAGTTGTCAGTAGGGTCATTTTCTTCCCAGGCTTCTGTTTTCAAATGGCCATTCTCTTCTTGTGTCTTCATATTAATGCCCCTTGTACATGCTTGTGTTCTGACCTTATCATCTCATAAGGACACCAGTCACACTGAATTAACAGTCTATCCTCAGGACCTCATATTAACAATCTGAGGTAATGAGCATGAAGGTTTCAATAAATGAAAGAACACAACTTATCCCATAATACTCAGATATACAGAGTGAAGAATATATGAACGAACATAAGATGGGCATATACAAATTAAGGGAAGAGTCCTCAGAAGATGCACAGGTTGGTGCCATGATAATATCAACAAAACTGGCAAACATCTTGGCCAACCTGATAGAAATAAAATTATTCTAAGTTAACACTTTAAACACATGTATATCCACAAATTACATAAAACATGTAAAATAAGCAAATTTCTAGAAAGGAACAAACTAGAGAATAAACAGAAATTGAATAGTCTTAAAACAAGAGAAGAAATAAAATAGTAGTTTCAGAACATTCTCAAAGGTATGTACGTACATGCATATATTCTTTTTTCTATTTGTTCCTATTAGTTATACATTATACTATAATGTTTTTTGACATATCAGATATACATGGTGTATAACTTCCCATTTTGTGGAGCTACACTGATCATGTATTCATATATGAACATAGGAAAGTTATTTCAGATTCATTCTACTATCTTTCAAATTTCCTTCACTCCTCCCTACTCTCCATCCCTCCCTGTCCAATCCAGTGGACCTCAACTCCTCCTTCTCCTCTGCCTATTTTGAGTCAGCATCCACATATTAGAGAAAACATTTGGACTTTGGTATTTTGGTATTGGCTTATTTCACTTAGCATAATATTCTCCAGTTCCATTTGTTTACAGGCAAATTCTATAATTTCATTCTTCGTTTTTTTATTGGTTGTTCAAAACATTACAAAGCTCATGACATATCATCTTTCATACATTTGATTCAAGTGAGTTATGAACTCCCATTTTTACCCCAAATACAAATTGCAGAATCACATCAGTTACACATTCACATTTTTACATAATGCCATATTTGTGACTGTTGTATTCTGCTATATGCTTGAGTATTATTCCGTTTTAATATTTCACATTTTCTTTATCCATTCATCTATTGAAAGGCACCTAAGTTGGCTCCATTGCTCAGCTATTGTGAATTGAGTACTCTAAACATTGGCATGGCTGCATTGCTATAGTATGCTGATTTTAATTCCTTTGATATATACTGAGGAGTGGTATAGCTGGGTTAGATGGTGGTTCCATTCAAAGTTTTCTAAGGCATCTCCATACTGCTTTCCAGATTGGTTGTACTAATTTGCAGTCACACCAACTATGTATGAGTGTAAATTTTTCCCCATAACTTTACCAACATTTATTGTTACTTGTATTGTTGATAATTGTCATTGTGACAGGAGTGAGATGAAATTTCAGTGTAGTTTTAATTTCAATTTCTCTAATTGCTAGGGATGTTGAGAATTTTTTCATATGTCTATTGATTGATCATATGTCTTCTTCTGTGAAGTGTCTGTTCACTTCTTTTGCCAATTTATTGATTGGATTATTCATTCTTTTGGTGTTGTTTGAATTCTTTATCTATTGGAGATTAATGCTCTGAGTTGCAGGTGGCAAATAATTCCTCCCATTGTGTAGAAACTCTGTTCATGTTCTTCAATGTTTCCTTTGCTGTGAAAATTTTTAATTTGGTACCATCCCATTAATTTATTGATTTTTCATGTCAGCTCTTGTGCTTTGGAGTCTTATTGAAGAATTTGGTTCCTAAGCTAACATAACAGAGAGTTGGACCTACTTCTAGTAGGTGCAGGGTCTCTGGTTTAATGCATAGGTCCTGGATCTACTCAAAGTTGAGTTGAGTTTGTGCAGTATGAGAGATAGGGATCTAATTTTATTTTATTACATATGAGTTTCTAGTTTTCCCAGCACCATTTGTTGAAAATGCTGTGTTTTATCCAATGTATATTTATTGCACGTATGTCTAGTATGAGATAACTATATTTATATGGGTTTGTCACTGTCTTCTATTCTGTACCATTGGTCTTCATGTCTGCTTTGGTGAAAATATCATGCTATTTGTGTTATTATACATAGATGTATTTATTCTTATATTTCTGATAAATTGATGATTTATACACCTCAGATAATTTTGATGAATTTTAGATTATTGCAAAAATAACATTTATGCTTGTCACAGTGTAGCATTGCTATAATCCCAGCAACTCAGGTGTTTGAGGCAGGTAGATCAAGTTAAAACCAGCCTCAACTACTTAGCAAGACCCTAGGTAACTTAGCAAGAACTTGTCTCAAACTAAAAAATAAAAAAGGGCTATGGCTGTTGTTCAATGGTTAACCTCCCCTGGTTCAATCTCTGATACCCCCAAAACAAAAAACAAACCAAAACACATGACATTATGCGCACACACAGACACACACACACACACACAGGAATATGAAGAGATATTACTTAAAAATGTAAAAGCAGGGTGGGTCATAAACCAGTCTGAATATGGCTTGAAAGAAGGGAAGGTTACTGTGCTTGGGTTTTATGCAGAGTGAACAAAGGTGCCTGGAATAGTGCTCCTAAGTTCTGCTAGGACCTGTGTGGTTTAAATTTGCTACTGCTGCCAAAGGGTGGGAACACCTGGGCTCTTTCATGGGTTATCAGGATGAGCTAGCTATAAACAGGGAAAGGCTTCTGATTTAAATTTTAATATTCACTTGCTTAGACCTTTCATTACAAAACAACATCTAGAGACTAGATGAAACTGTCTACAAATAATACATTTAATTATGCATATTTCCAAAATACATAAAGGATATTTATGACTGAATAATGAAAAGTTAAATAACATTGAAAAATACAGGAGAACAATATGAATAGACTCTTCTCCAAAGAGATATGCAGATGGACAATAAATTCATGAAAAGATGTCCAATATCATTACCCAACAGGAGAATGCACACCAAAATCACAATAAGATACCACTTCACATTAAATGAAATATCTAAATAAAACACCACATACTTACATCTCTTGTCAAGGCATAATTGGAACACTAAAACTACAGGTTGGAATGTACACCACACTTAGAAATATAAAACTGGGCACCTTCTTTGGAAAGCATTATGGCAATTCTTCAAGCAGTAAACGAGAGTTACTACCTAATCAAGAAATTACATTGTATGTAAGAAATAATAAAAAAAAAGAAGTTGGGAAAAAAAAGAAAACACACAAGAGAAATGAAAAAGTATGAGCACACAGGAATTTGCATATGAATATTCATATTTGTACTATTTATAATAGACAAAAATGTGGGCCCCGTACAAATGTTCATTAACTGGTAAATGGAAAAATGTGGTATACCCATGAAATAACACATTAGCAATAAAAACAATAAGTAAAATATTGGTAAATGCCATAATGTGCATAATTCTTAAAATGTTAGGCTGAATAAAAAAAGCAAGTATTAAATGATCACCTATTGTACAATTATTTTATGTAAAATATACAAAATAGGCAAAACTATAAAAACAAAAATGAGGATGTGGTTGCTGAAATCTAAGGGTTTTGAGAAATAGAAAATGAATATTAAGGAGGTATGGATTTTCTTTATTAAGGTGATAAAAAATATTCTAAAAGTGTACATAGTGTTGAAAGAACAATACCTGTGTATAACCTAAGCAACATTGAATTATATAATTTAAATATCATATTTTATAATAGTAGAATTTTCTTTCAAGAAAGTAGAAATTCTAAAGCTTCAGAGAAAAAAATCACAAGAACAGATAAAGAAACATTGGTGGGAAAAAGAGTAATATATTTCCTGACATGTTCATTGGGCAGAAAATAGTCTCATGTAGTTTTATAATAAGAAAATGTGCAGGAAGTCATTTATAAAACTAAAATAACTTTTAGTTAAGTAAAATTATGGTAGCTCCCTTCGTATTGTTTTAAGTTTGGAAGTTCTAAGAACTAACTTGTGCTCAGTTGTGCCAACCCGAGTATTTTTCATGAAGTCTGTGCATAATATGATAAAACAGAGCTTGGTTTCAGTTGCATTAACTCTATTCTTCATTCTTATGATTTGCACTTGACCTATATCATTTCTTCACTTTCTATTCAATTTTCTGGGGTCCTCATTCACAGCTTTCCTCTAACATCCACTTTAGCAATTTTGTTGACGTATGGAATATTTTCTGGTAGTTATGCCTGATTTAGGCTTGTTTCTACAATATAAGAGTAAGAACTTCATCTCTATCATTAATAATAAATTTTTCACCTTGGATTAGGTCACCTCCCTCTGAAAAATATTAGTCATTATTCTACAAGTCAGAATTTTATTTTATAAATTCAAAGATGAGGATCTCTGGTTTAATGCGTAGGTCCTGGATCTACTCAAAGGTTAATTTTCTAACTATTTTCAGCATCCTTTTGTAAAATTGGAACAACCAATTATTCAGACAGACTTTTAACCCTTCGAGCTATATAGAATTTATTACTTCACAATTCTTATTAATTTACTTTAAATATTTATAAAATACCTTTATACATTATGTCAAATACTCTTGTGATGAATTACATTATTGTACCAAATTCCTCACTTCTTTCCATTAAAAATTTATTCACATGCTCTTATCCACACAACTTTCTTCTTAACTCTTGAATTTTCATTCAGTCATGTGACATACTGTGGGCAATTAAATGTAAGTCTCTCTCTCTCTCTCTCTCTCTCTCTCACACACACACACACACACACCCACACACACATATATACACACACACAATTTAACCCCTTTCATATGACTTATTTTTGCTGTTTATGTATTAGTGATTAGCATGAGAATGAATGATTGCAGTGTCTGATGGCCATACATTAAAGAACATGAATCAAAGGCTCATTGTTTCTAAATCATAAAACTAAGAACAAAACAACCCATTGAGCCCTACGGAACCCTGCTGATTCAAAGTTCATAGTCAATAAAAAGAAACATTTGTTCTCATGTTTCTGATATTTTGTAAATGATTGTTATAAAGAAGTATTGAGATGATAATATCATTCATTTAACATCTTCTTATACCACAATGTTTTGGGGAATTCTCAAAAGCATGCAACATGCCTGAATATAATTTTTTACTGTCATTTTCACTCTTTTAGATGTGTCTTAAATAGGAAAAAATATGTAAACTTGTTTGGTTATATTTACACAAATATATTCCATTATTCTTCACATCAGAAAACTTTGGTTTTATTTTTCTTTGTTTATAATAGATTGAATTTTAGTTTTATAAAAGGAACTTCTCTATTCTTTCCTGGTGTAGTTTCTCTTTGTGTGCTAATTGATACTGTGTCTTCTTCTCACTCTTCACCTTTATTACCTTTGTGCTTTTTGTTGCTGTTCAACACATCTCTTTGACATGCTTGTTTTTTTGCCAATTGTTTAAATAATGATGTCTATATCTTCCATGTTTTTTTAATTATATTGCCTGTGATTCTGACAATCTTATTTTAATCTTATTTAGTCTTTAGTAGTGATAATCATATGTATCAATATTACTATTTTGAAAAATTTAGGAATTCTTTTCCTTTCCATTTCTATTTATTATTAATTGTCAGTACCATTATCAGAGTACTTGTTATTTCAATTATGTTAGTATGGGATAAATTTATTTTGAAATTAATATAATAAATAAGGTTTGGTATCACAATCTCTTACACTAAGTAAAATTGTATTCAAAGTTGTCAGTTCAAATTATGCATTAAAGCTATAATTTCTAAATCTATTTAAAAAGTATGATGTCGTGAGTCCGTGTATTATTTTTGAGATTGATTTATAATTATAAACAATTTAACAACTCCATATCAAATTATTTCTGACAAATTTCTAGTTTTAACAGCTATTGTTAAAAATAACAGAATGCAGAAACCAAAGAAACACACTAAAGTTTGAAAATTCAGTTAAAATATGAAATATTTATGTTCAGAATAAATCCTACATTATATTCTTTATAAATAGTTTATAATAAAACGTGTATTTTAATAACATTTTAAATTTTAATATGTTCCCCAAAGGTGTGAAAGTATGCCAGGTCAATCAGGTATTGGAGATATGTATAAATTAATCCATAATTATGAAGAATTATGGAATAAGATATATATGAGATGTAAGAGTCAGATGCAGCATTGTCTTCCTAACATGTCCTTTTTTATTAATGCTACTTAAAAGATGACAAACTTGGGTATGTATATGCATGTTTCTGCATGGTTGTGTTAATCAACAGCAAAGGCTCATAAAATCCTGAAGAAATATAGTAGTCAAAAGTGTTTCTCATACACACAAGCATACAGATAGACAGATAATATATAATGTTAATGGTCATACCAATAATAATGTGAATATGTAAATCAGTTTTGAGCAAAATATATAATAGAATCCATTTAAATTTTATTCTGTGGGAAATATTGACAATGGCAAATACTTTACACTAAATTTTAAAGAATCAGATTATATGTAGGAAACTAAGAAAAGATATAGTTTCTTTTAAAGGAAAGATAATTTACCTAAATATTAATATTCATAAAACACTGAACTAGGTTAATTTGTGATAGGACTCAAGATACAAATTAAGCTATAATTTGTACAAATTATGTTTGTAAAACAACAATGAAAGAAATACAGTATATAAAAATGATAGAAAAAACTAAACCAACTTAAAAAAACTCCTGTCTTTCTCTAAGTTAGGTTCATTTATTCTCCTTAACCCCTCAGCATTATGTAGGACAATTTTTGTAAAGATTGAGCAACAAATAGGAAGATATTTAAAGCCCATTTAAACATTATTAATTATTATTCATTTATATTGGGAGCATAGTTATTGGGTATAAAATACCAAGTGATTCTATTTTTGACTGACACACACAAAAAATGAAATTCTGAATTAATTTGGAATCTAATCATATTGTTGACCCTCCGAAGAACATTTTTGTAAGTGAGTAATTAAAAAGATGTTTCAGAATTCTCTAACTATAACATTTACCATATTTTTGCACATAATACTCAATAAATCATAAGAAAGATGATATTATTAATCTAATTTTGCAGATAAATTTACTGAAACACAGCTATATTATGTACTGAAATTGAAATAAAACAAATGTGACTTCATGCTATATGTTCTAAATTCAGTGTTCATGACCCTTTAAATAACTGAATTTACAGGCCTTCAACAATATTTCTCCTTTGTTGAGTCTGTATATTTTACATGAAATTAAAAATGAAACCATATATATAAATTGTATTGTCTTCATGAAATTTAGGGATATGAATTCATTCTACTGTGCAGTCCTGGGCTTGGCAGTGTGCCAAGATTTGGCAAAAGCAAACACAAATGATTACTAGAGATAAATTCTTGATTTCTTCTAGCATACTATCAAAAAATGAGCTGTTGAGTTAAAATTCTAAGTGCATATTATAGATCACTCAGACATGCTTTATTAATGCATTATATTTATAGAATGTATAAAGGGAAATGAAGGAAGACTTTGAAAAAGTTTATTAGATTCCTACAGCTACAATATAAAAAAGATACAAAAATTGGTTGGCTTAAGAAACTGAAATTTATTGTCACAAAATTTTGCAGGCCAAAGTCTGAAATTATGTTATTGACAGGATGAGTTCTTTCAAAGGATTGGGGTGGGGGGTCTATTCTATGTCTTTCTCATGGCTACCGATACCCTTAGCCATTCCTGTGCTTGTAAATTGTATTCTCCATTTTAATTTCCCATTGTCAGCTCATGTCTGTTTCCGTGTGCAAATTTCTGCTTTTTAAAATAATGTTTTATTGTATGCTGGGGATTTAATCTAAGGTGCTCTATCATTGGACTACACATCAGTCCTTTTTATATTATGAGACAGGGTCTTGCTAAGTTGCCCAGTCTGGTCTTGAATGTGCTGTGCTACTGCCTCAGATTCCCATGCTTCTGGGATTACAGGCATGTTCCACCATTGCAAGCCAAATTTCTGTGTCTTCTCTAAGTACCTTGGTCAGATTGTATTATTTCCCACTGGAAAGAAATTATTTACCCTGCTTGTCTACAACATTTCTTATTTTCAAATAAGGCCATTTTCACAGGCACCAAGTGTTAAAATTTAAACTGTTGGTAGGGTTGGGTGGTGGAGAACACAATTCAATTAATAACAAAGACTGAAACATAATACTGGATATGCTTTAGAAAATAAAGAGGGTTTCTAGAAATGAGACAGATGTGGCTTAAATTAAGATCTTGATGCATTGTCTAATGAACAGCTTAGACCATCTAAAAGGAGCCCTAATAAACTGAATTGTAGATCTGAACTATCATACAGGATATAGTGTGAGGTTGGAAAAATTATCAAACATGAAATAATTAATACAGAGATAATTTAATAATTGACAGAAGAAGAAAACAGGTATTTTCAAAAGAACAAATAAAGATTAGTAGCTCATTCTTAACAGTAGCAGTAAAAGCCAGAAGACAAGGCCATATCTTTAAAGAACTGAAACAAATTTTCTTCATTTGAGGGCTTTGCACACAATACTCACATTCAAAAACAGGGACATAGAAAACAAATATGCAAAACAGAAAAATCAGCATTTATCACCATTGTGTTTTCTTCATGGAACTTGAAAGAAAATACTTGGAAAAATAAAAAGGGTATTTTCAGAGTCTGGGACACTTGGGTAGGGATTACAAAGCTATTTCAGATGTTGATGTTAATGAAAAAGAGGAAAATCTTGATCTTGAGTGTACAAGTCTGAAGGGTTCATTTATTGGAGAAAAGAAAGCTTATTTAGAAGAACAGGCTACATGAATAGTACTTCTGGCCAGAAAGTTTAAAATCCAAGAATTTGCAGTAAACAAAAAATTGGTAACTATTTGCATCTGCTTGAACTGTCATAACAAACCACAACTTAACGCAATGACAAGCAGCTGAAACTTATTTTCTGACAATTCTAGATAGTAGAAGTTTACAGTGAAGGTCTGAGGTCTGGCAGGTTTGGGTTCCGGTGATGCCTTGCTTCCTGAGTTGCAAGTGGCCACTTTCTTGCTGTGTCAATAGATGGCCTTTGTTCTCTGCATGTCTGGAGAGAGAGTGTGAGCTCTGGTTTCTGTTCCTCTGCTTTTTGTAATGAGGATGTAAGTCCTACTGGATGAGAGCCTTAATCTGTTAATTTCATTTAGCCTTCATTAATTCTTTTAACGTTTATTTCCAATTACAGTCATTTGGGGCTTTGGGGTTCAATATATCAATTGGGGGATATAATTAAATTAATGCTATTCGCCATATGTATTGTAAGCAAACACTGAAAGTATAAGACAACTAATACTAACTAAACTAAAAACAAGTCAGATACAACTGAAAGTCGGTAACCTTATATCCCATAAAGAACAGAGGGGCTGGGGTTGTGGCTCAGTGGTAGAGTGCTTACATAGCACATGCAAGGCCCTGGGTTTGATCCTCAGTACCACATAAAAATATATAAATAAAATAAAGTTTTGTGTCCATCTACAACATATATATATATAGAACAGAGAGAGGGCTGTGTCTGTAGCTTAGTGGCAGAGCTGCTTGCCTAGCATATGTGAGCCATTGGGTTTGATCCTCAGCACCACACAAAAATAAACAAACAAAATAAAGGCATTCTGTCCATCTACAATTACATTTTTTACAAAAAAGAGAACAGAGAGAAAAATGACAGACCAATCTAACAGTTTGGAAGGAGATGTTAACTGCATATCTTATAATTATAGAGTTCTAAATTTTAAATCTTCACAAAAGTCACCCAAATGAACAAGTTAAGCTTGAGATCTGGAGTGTCATCCTAAATGACTTACTCTCTCAATCCCACAATAGTGACTATATCTGATAATTTGAAATTTCTGTGTCTTATTTTAAATTAATTTGAAAAATATACTGTTCAGTTTAGAAAACATGTTCGGAACACGTCTAACCATTCTCCCTCCACCCCCCAAAAAAGAAGTATTAACATGTTTAGAAAAGATATCTAAAATATGGAAATGCAGAAAAAACGCTGGTAATATATCCTTTCAATGTCGTTTGGGGGCATTGTCTAAAAGGCCCATCAAAAGAGGATCTTGTAAGTTGAATTGGTTCTCTAAGATTTTTATTTATTTATTTATTTGGGTACTTATAGATAGACAGCATGTCTTTATTTTATTTGCTTATTTTTAGGTAGTGTTAAGGATTGAACCCACTGCCTCACACATGGAGGCAGGTGCTCTGCCACTAAGCCTCAACTCCAGCCCCTCCAAGAAGGTTTTGAAATCTAACATTCAGCACTTGTGAAAGTGGACTTACTTGAAAATAGGGGCTGTGCAAATGTACAGATAAGGTTAATTTATTATGGTGAATGCTAGTTCAGTACTACTCAGTCATTTTAAAAGATGAAATTTAGGCACAGAGGCAGATGTAGGCATAATGCCATGTAAGGACTATAATTAGAATTATTGGTCAAGGAACACTAAAGATGGCCAGTAAACCACCAGAAGACAATGGAGAGGCATTGGAGAGAGGTGGGACACATTCTCCTCAAACTCTCAGAAAACCTACAATGCAGACACTTTGACTTGGGGCTTCTTTAAAACTATGAAGGAATATATTTCTGTAATTTAAGCCGCTCACTTTATGGTATGTTTTAGCGATGGCCTTAATAAACAAACAAACAAACAAAAAAAAAGGGAGTATACCTTTGTTTGACTTGCTATTCACTCTTAAACACCAATAAACATGTACATGAATGCCCAGTGGGTATGCAAATACTTCTGTCTCATAAAAAAATATAAACTCAAAGAATATGCTTTAGTTTCTTTGTAGGAACTGAAAAATATTTTCTCTCTTAGCCTACTTCAATAAACCCTTGTCAACGAACTCCTATTTTTTTCCTTTTAAAAGGGAATTTTGAACCACTTTTACCATCTCATTGGTGTTCTCTTTAGTTGATTAAACTCTAGATCATTGATGATTCTTGAATTTTCTCTAATTTATAAGCTAACATGTTTGCCTGAAAGTTTTATCCATGCTAACAGAAAATTACAGATTTCTGGTTTAGAGACTCATTAAGCAAAGTGAACATTGCCTATTTTTATCAGTTTCTGTTTCATTAAATTCTAGCAAGGATGGCATAGGCATGAATGCAAATCTCTGGATACATGCACAAAAAGAGTTTTATTATAGGAGAGATACCTTAAGATTAAAAAAATACTAATTTTTATAATACATACAAGTATGCTTATTATTTGTTCTAAAAAGACAGTGTTTTTATCTTCTGGGGCTGGTGCAAATCTTATCTATATCATTTGTTATACAGATATCCTTGCTAAGATAATCTAAAGAAAAAAAAAGGCAGACAGTTTCTCCGCTCTCAACATGCAGAGAAAAACAAGATAGATATCTATAAGTAATTTGTATCTGAACATTTAGGTAAATTTTTAACAGGCATTTTTTTCTATTTTATGAACTACAATATGTATATCTGCATATATACCTATGTTTATGTGCATATAAATCTATATGTACCTGTATGTCTAAACACCATTACATATGTAATATATATTTTAGTTTTTCAATATTACATATTAGCAATATATAAATATTTCTATTATATTCTGAATGGTTTTGTTCTTCCAATGTTCACATGAAGAAATTTGAATTGCCAATGCATTAGGTCTGAGATCTCACCAGAATGGTCTTTAACATCCATATTTCTACTAATACACTATTCATAACTATGAAGTTTTTATCAAAGATTTTGATATTTTGGAAAGTACTGAGTCTTCAGATTCCTCACAAAAATCTCTCTTAAAAGTTTGTTCAAGACATTGTGTTTTCTTTTTCTAGCATGTGTCTCAAAACTGTTCAATTTTTTACCCATTACAGAATTCCACAATCACTTTCACATTTTTAAATATTAGTTGAAGTAATTTATCTGTTTTCTAGTATCAACTTTCTCTCTTAGTGTATATCAATCAGCTACTGAAACAAAATACCTTTGTCCAGGTGGCAGAAAGTTAAAGATCAATGTGTTGGCAAATTCAGTGTCTGGTTAGCATTCTGTTTCTGCTTTATAAATGGCCCTATCTGGTTTTTCACATGGTGAAGGGACTAGCTAGCTTTCTGGGGTCTTGTTTCATAAGGAAGTGAATTCTATCACCAGTCTAGAATGAAAGGTCCTCTGGTTAGAAAAAAAAATTCAAAACTCATTTCTTTACATTCCAGTATCATGTTCTTTAGCCAAGCCAGGTGTATCTCCAGTGGGCCCAGATGTGGTGTGGGTCATGGGTTCTGCCTCTCTGAGGAACATAAGCTGTTGACTTGTGGCATCCATAGGGTGACATCTCCACAGGTTCATGAAGTATAAAAACTGTGATGGTTTAGTTGCTTCCACCTAAATTTTAAAAGACGCCTAGGAGGGGCTGGGCTTGTAGTCAGGTTGCCTAATGTGTGAGGTGCTGAGATCAATCCTCAGCACCACATAAAAATAAAATTATTGTGTCCATCCATAACTAAAGAAGTATTTTTTTAAAAAAAGAGATGCCTAGAACAACTATGAAACTCAAGCAGTATTGAGGCTCTTGGAAAGAGACTCCAATAGGGCAATGCCCAGAACCAAGGGGTTAGGACTACCCTCAAGACTATAGAAGTTTAGAGCTACAACCATGCCTATTTAATCCAGGAGATCCAGAAGCATGGGACTTCATCCAGTGACATATCATGCAGACAGAGTCCAATAGAGCCACTGGGGTTGGATCAGTATCCCAATGGGTCTAGAATGTGCAAACTCTAACCTACTCCAAAGGTCTACAGGGTAGAGCATTGAATCAAAGAAAATTATAGATGACATTTAGGACGAAAAGTTTTTGGGGATTTGTACTCATATGAGATTTGCCATCTCCCTTTTCAATTTCTCACTTTGGGATAGGAATTTTCTTTCCTTTGCCTGTCCCATCATCATTATTCTATTTTGGAAGCCAATAAGATATTTGAACTCACACTGGGAAATATTTTCCCACAGAACAAATTGTACCTTAAATCTCAACCACATTTAATTTACATAACTTTTAAATGAGTCTCTGGCTTTAAAATTGTAGTTGATGTTGGAATTAGTGGATACATTTAATGCTGTTGGGGTGAAGTAAATTCATTTTGCATGCGAGAAAAAAACATGAATTTGAGTCTCATGGACAGAACGTTATGATCTGAATATTTGTGTATCCACCAAATTTATTTGTTGAAAACCTAACCCCAAAGGATACATACAGTATTAGGAGATGGGCCTTTGGCATATGATCAGATCATGAGTATGCTGCTGTGATGATTAGGATTAATGCCCTTATGAAAGTGAGCCCACACCACTACCTGGTCATGTAAAGTCATGTTATGTGAAAACATATATGGAAGGTACCACACTTGACCATTTTTGTGGGCCTCACACAACCCAATAGAAATAAGTGAATAAAAGATACAAACATTGATTAATTGAAGATTAGCAACATGGTGAAAAATATTGTCAACTTCACTAATAATGAGGAAAATTCACTAATATCGAAGAAAATGTGAATTAAAACATTCTCATCAGAGTAGTAATGAGTGGAAAATATGAGAATGATAAATATTTGACATAATAAAGAGAATACTTCACTCTATACTCTGTTGATGTTTGTATAAGTTATCAAAATTATCTTGCACAATTATTTGGTTATATTAGACAAAATAAATATGCTCACTATTAGGCTTTCAAGACATTCTGAAGAATGGAGGGACCTGATAATGATGTCATATTCCACCATCATTTCTAACTCCCTACCCCCTCTTTTCCCTTCCCACCCCTCTACCTTATCTAGAGTTCATCTATTCTTCCCATGCTCCCCCTCCCTTCACCATTATGAATCAGTCTTCTTATATCTATATCTATATCCTTATATCTATATCAGAAAAAAACACTCAGCATTTGTATTTTTGGGATTCTTTAACTTCACTTAGCATTATCTTCTCCAGTGCCATTCATTTACCTGCAAATGCTATGATTGTATTTTCTTTTATTGCTGAATAATATTTCATTGTGTATATATGCCACATTTTTTTTATCCATTCATCTACTGAAGAGCATTTAGGTTGGTTCCACAGTTTAGCTATTGTGAATTGGGTGCTATAAACACTGATGTGGCTGAGTCCCCGTAGTATACTGTTTTTAATTCCTTTGGGTATAGACAGAGGAGAGGGATAGCTGGGTCAAATGGTGGTTTCATTCCCAGATTTCCAAGGAATCTCCATACTTTTATGTATTGGCTGCACCAATTTGCAATCCCACCAGCAATGTATGTGTGTATGAGTGTAACTTTTTCCCCCACATCCTCACCAACACTTATTGTTTTTTGTCTTCATAATAGGTGTCATTCTGACTGGAGTGATATGAAAAATTAGAATAGTTTTGATTTGCATTTCTCTAATTGCTAGAGATGATGGAACATTTTTTCATATATTTGTTGATTGATTGTATAACCTCTTCTGAGAAGTATCTGCTCAGGTCCTTGATGCATTTATTGATTGGGTTATTTGGTTTTTTGGTGTTTAGCTTTTTGAGTTCTTTATATGCTCTAGAGATTAGTGCTCTATCTGATTATGAGGGGTAAAGATTTGCTTCCAAGATGTAGGTTCTCTATTCACCTCACAGAAGCTTTTTAGTTTGAATCGATCCCATTTATCGATTCTTGATTTAAATTATTGCATTATAGTATATATATATATATATATATATATATATNATATATATATATATATATATATATATATATATATATTTGCCAAAGTACAAGTATGAAGACACAAATTGGTGTGAATATACTTTATACACAACCAGAAATATGAAAAAGTCTCGATGTGTGTAATATGAATTGTAATGCATTTTGCTGTCATATATATAAATTAAAAAAATAAAAAAAATTGGAAGAGCTGGGTTGGGGATATATCTCAGTTGGTAGAGTGCTTGCATTCTGTGCACAAGGCCTTGGGTTTAATCCCCAGTACCACACACAAAAGAAAATAAATAAATAAATAAATAAATAAATAAAAGGAAAAGAGTCCAAAGGTGAAGTGTGATGGTAAAAATATAAACATATATCCCCTTGACATTAAAAATAAAAAAGGCAGGGCCACAAAATAATTATGTTGGTGCATTATTTACAAACCAATGTACTCCATACAAATTGTCATATTCAATCAATAAATAGAAAAATATATGTATTTAACTATAAAATGATAATAACTTGTTTATGTACATGTGTGAGCATAAATGAGTTTCAGTATGTCAGTATGTGAATATCAAAATAACACACCTGATGCCATTTTTGTAAATATTGCTCAGTAAGATAGAGGAGTGTTGGAGCAATGCATACTGTATCTGGAATTTAAACCTGTCCATGACTGCCCATGTGAAGTTGAGCAAATGAGAGCACCAGTATAGAATAGGTGAGTACCCTGCTAATTAATTGGAAGCAATGTTCATGTAGGGGTGTTCAGCACATGCTGTCTAAAGCACAATAGTGAGTTATTTAAAGAAAGGACAAAATTTTCTGTATAAATACTATTTCAAGTGTTGTCCAGAATTTCATATTTAGAAAATTAACATTTAAAAAATGATTAAGCATTAATTTTCAGAATGTGCTAAGAAAGAAAGAGAATTTAACATGTAAGTAAAAGGATAATATTACTGTTATGTGGTATTATTTATAAATTAATAGAAAACAAAAGTTCATATATGACAGCTACCATAAATAACATCTAAGTTTTAAGATTTTTATATTCATGAAAACAAAATTATTACTCTAAAAAATTAAGTAAATTTTAAAAAATCAATTTTAAAATAATACTTCATTAAGTTCAAATATTCAATGAATTTGTTGAATAAATATGTAGCTGAAATCTAATTTCTATATTAAATGATTCTGAGAGATTTTATTTTAAAAAGTTTTTATTTTTGTCCTACAAAATTTAAGTATTTATAAACCTCAGTTTTACTTAACCTTAAGAACCATCAAGTCACTTAACACTTCACAAAATTAATGAAAAATTAATATCAGCAACAAAGATTAACTAACAACCTATTTAAATCCTTCACAATGACAATAAATAGAATAAACATTTTTAGAAGACCGGGAATAAATCAAAATCTTGTGGTACTTGAGGGAGCATTTTTGAAGAAAAAATAAAAAAGTATCAGTAAGAGTGGTGATAAATGAATGCTGTGGCATACTCTCTTGTCATTCTCCTTTCTAGCATACTCTGAAATATACTAGAAATATACTGCTTAAGCAAAGTGACCCATTAGCATCTGGAAATTGATGAAATTCCTTCAAATCCCATGCTCTATTTTCAGTGTTAGTGTTTGATTTATCTAGTGAGTCCCTGAAAGATCTGCTAAAAGGACTTGGCATTAACTGACCTAACTCATAGTTTATTAATTTGGAGATAAATTTTCTGGACGGGAATTAGTTGAAAACAATAAACCTCAATTGCTCAACTTTATAGATGCCTGAGAGAGTGTATCGCAACTGAGGCAAACAATGAGCTAATGACATGGAAAAATTGGGGAATGAGATGTTCATAGGAGGCTTTGAATAGCTTTGGCATTTTCCCTGGTACCTGGAATGCCATGCAGAAGCATAAATCTGAGCTCTTGGCTAGTGATTGTAGGCATGCTGCAACATCACTCCCATGAAGAAATTCTTGGGGAAAAATGACAAGATTGTAAGAAAATTACTGAAGATCATTAACTTTCCTCTAAACTATTCAAGCACAGCAAAACAATCACAAAAAGAATAAAAACTTTGCATACTTAATCCAGAAAAATCCCTGAATAATCACAAAAGCAAAAACAACCAACCCTTCTTGGGGAGGGATCTGATTTTTTGATATTCAAAATATATTATTTGATAAATACATTTTCAAAAATACAAACTCTACAAAGAATAATAAAAAATAAAATAAAATAAAAGCCGGGCTTGGTGATGCATGCCTGTATTCAAAGAAGCTCAAGAGGCTGATTCTTTTATTTTTTCTTCAAAAATATTCCCTCAAGTACCACAAGATTTTGGTTTGTTTCCACTCTGAAAATGTTTACTTTATTTATTGTCATTGTGAAGAATTTAAATAAGTTGTTAGTTAATCATCGTTGCTAATATTAATTTTTCATTAATTTTATGAAGAAGGATAGAGTTCAAAGCCATCATCAGCAAAAGTGAGGTGATAAACAACTCAGTTTAGATCCTGTCTCTAAATACAATACACCATAGAACTGGGGATGTGGCTCAGTGGTTGAGTACCCCTGAGTTCAATCCCCAGAACAAAAAAAAAAAAAAAAAAAAAAAAAAATAACAAAAAATTATTTTAAAAGGATGAGAAACAAATTTGGAAGTTGCAAACATGATGATTGATATAAGGCATTTATCAAAAGAGTTCCAGGCCTACTTTTCGGAAGAAGACAGCAAACACAAGATAGCTCAACTGAGATAATTTAGTCTCAGAAACAGAGAAAGAAAAAAGTGAAGAAAAATTATTAGAGCCCTTGAAGCCAGTGGCACACCATGATGTGAAGCAATGCAGACTTAGTGGAGAGGGAAAGGACAAGGAAAATAGAAGACTATCAGAGTGAGCAGAGCTGGGGGAGAGGAAGCTGAGTGGTCAGGTGTTAGAGAAGCCAGTTGAAGCAACAAACCAAAAATGAAAAAGTCAGGCTTAATTATTGCTTTACAAGAAAGAAATTAAAACAGGAGTAAATATTTACTTCACCCAGATCCCTCACAGTTCCTGTTCCCCCCATGGAACATCATGATAGTTGAGGGTCAAGTGGTCAGCACAGATTTGGTGGTCCTTTCACTGTTAAAGGCAATCCAAACAAAAGGCTTCAGCAGTTCCAGGCATCCTGAGATGAGGAATGGGAATTTGAAGGGAGAAGGGCTGGAATTTACCAACCACTGGGGACTTACACAGAGTGAGGAAACATGTCTTTTGAGGTTCTCCCTTCCTCCACCATAAGGAGAAGATAAATGTTCTTTCCCTTTCAATTCACTTGTGTATGTAAATCTAAAATGTGTATGTCTTCTGAAGGTATTATGTGGTTAGATTATATGTTTCTATCCATCCTGAAGGTATTTTCCATTTGACTGTAAAGTTTAGTTCAAGAAATTTGACATACTTACTAATGATGTGGGATTTGCCTAAGAATGTATTTGTTTTCAACATGTTTCATTTCCCCAAAGATTATTGTATGGATGTTGCAGTTTGCCTACCACAATTGACACTGAGGGCATCTAGAAAATACCTTGTCTCAAAACCTCATAAAAAAGACTTAAGAAAGAAGGAGCATGGGCTAGGAATTTAAATTTGTGAAAGAGCATGACATTCCATGGCCCTGAAGCCTTAATCAATATTCCCTTCTTGGAGGTCAAAGGACTGGTATACTTGGAAAGAACAGTTGTATCCCAAAATGCTTCTCAGAACAAATGCTTTCTAATTGACAATGAGAAGACCTGAAAAGGGTTTGTAACCAAGAGGTGGACTTCTCAAATATTTGAAAAAATAAGAAAACAAAAGTTCCAAAGTGTGACAAAAAACAGGTCGAATGTAGTATACATAGGATACAATGGAAGGAATTTACACCTAGACACCAAGTGAGCAAATCATTAGAAGAAACGGTGATAATTTGGAAATAAGCCAGAGGAAAACAACCCAGGAATAAGAACTTCACCAAAGGATTACCAGTTCACTTTTTATCAGAAACCATACAGGCCAGGGCTTGAGTTGTGGCTCAGTGGTAGTATGCTTGCCTAGCATGCATGAGGCACTGGGTTTGATCCTCAGTAACACACAAAAATAAAATAAAGATACTGTGTCCACCTAAAACTAATATATATATATATATATATATATATATATATATATATATACACACACACACACACACACACACATTAGTTTTAGGATATATAAAGAAAGAAACCATACAGGTGGTCAGAAGGCAGTAGGAGGATATAGTTAAAGTAATGAAAGGGGAAAAATATTGAGAATTGTGTATTGAGTAAAATTATACATACAACAAAGAAAGAAGGTTATAGATTTTCAAAATAAATGAAAACTGAGAATTTTATTGCTGGCCTGTTCTAGAGATAAAGAAATATATTTTCTAATTTAGCAGAGTTACTTTACTAAAATATGTGAGAATGGAAAACAAATATGTACTTAACTTTAATCCACAACAGCTTAAAACAAAACTCTATACTACAGAAAGAAAATAGATGGTTTGTAGACATTTTACTTCTTATTTTTCAATAATAAACACAACACCTGGAATAAAATAAGTAAGAAAATAGAAGACTTGAACAACACAGTAGCTCTACAAGACCTAACAAAAATTTATAGAGCATTCCACCCCAAATCAGCAAAAATACATATCTCAAGTTCATTTAGAATATTCTTCAGCATAGTTTCAGTGTCAGATCAAAAATCAATCTCCATAATTTTTAAATGAAATCATGCAAAATATGTTATCTTCAAAATAGAAGAATATTTGAAAAAAATTAACATATTTCTCTATACCTACTGAGTAAAATAAGAAATCAGAGAAAAAAGTATAAGATTATTTGAGATAAATGAAAAGAAAAACACAATTTACCAATACATATCATAATCTGATATGCATTGCTTATTAACAATTTATAGCTGTAAGTGCTACACTAAAAATAAATATTTGAGGTCAATTACAACATTCTTAATTAAGAGACAGAAAATGAAGAGCAAACTAGCCCACAAAAACAAAAGATTTAAAAAAAGACTATAACAGAGATAATATAGTAAGCAGCATATTTTAAAGGTAAATTTACAAAAACAAAGAAGTCAGTTCTTTTATTAAATTGATCAAATTTTAGGTAAATTTGCCAGGGAACAGAAAAGAGCTCACTTAAATCAAACATGAAAGATGGGACACTACTCATGTTCCATAAGGGATTATACAATCAAACCATAGAGAACCTTGTCCTCCAAAAATTTGAGGTTGAATATTTTGATCAGTTTGATGGTTCCCAAGTGGTCAATGCAAATCTTCTTTATTTTCATCCCCAGCCGGTGGCAGCAGCTTTTTGGCCAGCATGTATTTTATGATTCAGAGACCTAATGCTTTTTAATTAATTAATCTATTTATTTACTCACTTATAGATTCAGACATTTAGGACATCTTTGTCAGATAAAGGGGTGACTGAAGAGATAATGGAACAGAAACATCATTGTTTCTGTTACAAACAAAATAAATAGAAGAAAATCCAATAGAATAGAATATGGGATCAGTTGGATGGAGAAGGAGATGGAAAGAGGAGACCAGGAGACTGAAATGAAGAAAACTATGTTATAGGCATTTATGAATGTGCCAAAATGAATTATATTATTATGTATAATTATAATGCAGTAAAAAAGTTTTATAAAACAAATTGATAAAATTTTCCAATTGAAAAGCAGAAATTTACAGAACAGATAAAAATATTGTTCATATACATGTTGCCTATAAAACATTTAACTTAGGTACAAACACATAAAGAGGTTAAAAGTCTTGTAATCCTATTTAAAAATGCACAATGACATTGACTATACATTTCTCCAAAGAGGGTACACAGTCAATAAGCACATAAATAAATTTCAACATCATTAGTCATTAAAAAAATGGGATCTAATTCACAAATACCACTCCACCCATACTAGGATAGTTATAATTTAATGAATAGTAATAGCAATTGTTAGCATTAACAAGGAAGTGAAAAAATATTGGAACCCTCATTTTTCTCTTGTGGGAACATGAGGTTGTGAAGTTGTTTGGATATTAGTTTGGAAGTCCCTCAGAATTTTTTACCATGCTCAGTGTGGTGGTGCTTGCATGTCTAAGGAGGATAAGGCAGGAAGATCACAAATTCAAAGCCAGCCTCATTGAAAAGGAGGCGCTAAGCAACTCAGTGAGACTCTGTCTCTAACATACAAAATAGGACTAGGGATGTGGCTCAGAGGTTGATTGCCCCTGAGTTCAAATCATGGTACCCACCTCCCCCTAAAAAAGTTTTATTACCATAAAGCACTGCATGGCCCAGAAATAAATTGAACAAAATATGTAGACCTAAACTTGCATGCAAATTTTATAGTGATATTTCTCATAATATGTAATAATGGAAACTATCAGTCAATGGAATATATAAACAAAATATACTTAAACATATATTATTCAATAATTTTAAAAAATGGGGGGTAGTGATAAATACTACAAAGTGTGTGAGCCTTAAAAACATTGGGCTAAGTGTAGGAAGCTAGACAAACTACCCCCACCCCCACCCCGGCCACACACACACAAAGCTATGAAATCATTTATCATGCTTCCATTTATGTAAATGTCCAGAATAGGCATATCCATAGGACTAGAAAGTAGATCGGTAGTTAGTTGTTTGGTGCAGAAGGGAGTATATACAATGATTGCTAAAAGATTAAAACATTTTGGGGGGTCTTAAAAAGGTTCTGAAATTAGTGGTAATGGTCATGGAGCTTTGTTATTACATTAAATCTACAAAACTATACATTTTGCAAAGGTAAATTTTATGATTCTATATCTACATTTAAAAGTAAGTGAGAAAACTGGAATAAATAGTGATATGTCTGAATTCAAGAGAGCGATGACATCTCCATAATGGCCTCTATTATGTAATTCTACATTATCAAAATGGTCCAGAGTTCTTGAATCTTTATATTCTATGTTCAGCGAAAACTTTGTTGTTACAAAGCTGAGCAGATACATGTCCTTGAGCAGATGATGTTCTTAAATGAGGGAAAATATACATCAATTTCCTTTCCAAAAAATGCACAAATATCCATCATTCATCCCTTTTACACAAAGGTCTAAGACTAAAGTGAATTAGAGAAAGATCTTTTCATTTTAAAATAAAACATATCTTTCTAATGTACTAAAAAAATTAATCCAATGAGGTCCCTTTATTTATTTAAAAAAAGCTTCAATATTGCACCTTTACAAATATAATAGTTTAATTTTATTCCAGAGATGCAATTAATTCACACACACAATTCAGAAGTATGTTTAGGGGACCATAATGTGCACAATAATGTCACTATGTGAGTTCTAAGAAGAACTCTATCAGAATTTCCTACACTGCTCAGATTTTACATTTTTAAAGAATCATTTTTAAAAGCAGAACTTAGTGTTTTAATTTTCCTAATTTAATGTATGGAAGGTGCCCACTGGTAACTGTGTAAATACCAAATTTTCCATCTTATTATTATTGCTTCATTAATTTTCTACAGTTTAAATGAATTTTAGGTCATACTTTCAAGTTAAATATTATATCAACAATTTTCTAGCCCTTATTTAATGCAAGTATTTAATCAAATAGTTACAGGTGAAATTAGAATTCAAAGAAGGGATTTTCTTTTTTTTAATATGTTGTACCTTTCACAGGTTTTACTACATATGTTGTATGATTCCTATACAACACTTCTGTTTTCGCAGTATTGCAGTTAATATTCAGATGCTTTGACAGAGCAAATAAGACAAGTCCTCATCACTACCATCAATTTTATCCTCAAAATAAATCATATTCTAAGTATTTATTGACTGAAATTGTGGCACCTCATTTCTCAATTAGAAACTTACAACAACTGACAAGATGGTTTCCTGCATTTATATTTGTCTTGCAATACTGTCTACTAGAGTTATATTCTCCATTCAGTACTTGGAGCACCAATTTAAAGTTATAAATTCTGTCTTATCAGTATACTATTCAAAATCATCCAGTTACTTCCTATTTATGAGTAAAAGTCAAACATATTTCCATGGTCTACCAGCATGGACAATTATTTGCAGCTCTCTTCCATTCTGATTTTATTATCTTTCCCTTGTTCTTTGATGGATGATAACTTTTATTTTTCTTTGGCCATATTAAACCATCCCCACGTCAGTACCAGCATGCTGTCATTCTTTCTGCCTGGGATGATCTGGATATCAATATAGAGTACTGAATTGTTTTATTCAGAGTTAGGGTTAAATCTTTTGTTAAAAAAAAAAAGTCTCTTTCAGCTCCAAGTTTTTAAAGCTCTTAGCCACACTCTGCTCTTTTCTTTTCTTCTCAGATTCTTCTCTTATAAGAGAGTATCACAATGTCAAACTCAAATTTGATTCAGCTTAAGTGTTATGTCTTATCTAAATACCCATACCTGCCCTCACTTCCCACACTTTCCAGTCTTTAGTGGTCACTATTCTATATTCAGGTTAACTTTTGTAGCTTCTGCATACCAGAGATGACATGCAGTCTCTTTCTGCTTCTGACCTATTTTACTAATTTCACAATTTCCTCAGTTCCGTACACTTTGCCTCAAACAACAGGATTCCATTCTTCTTTATATCTGAATACTATTCCTTTGTGTATATATCACATTTACTTTACCCATCTGTCAACAGGCACGTAGATTGATATCCAACATTAGCTATTATGAATAGCCACAATAAACTTGAGAATTCAGATATCTCTTTGACACCTTAAGTATAGTCTTCTTTTCTCAAGTATTATTTTTCCTTTTTGCATTTGTGTATATTAAGCTATGAATTACTGTCTAATTAATTTGTCCAAACAACATAAATTCAAAGAAGCATTCTTATCAATAAAAAAAAAAAGAGAGAACACACTATTATCAGTCTTTAGGGGAAAAGGTTAATTCTTTAGTCTATTCTTCCCTTGTTTTTCCAACATACCTGAAAAAGTTACTGTATTTAAACCAACCCCCTTTTTAGACAGTAATATTGAAAAAGATTGTAGGAAAAGGGAGTACATTTGTTAACACTGGCATGCTCAACTTTTGGAGACAACAGGCCTTCTGATGTAGAGTCAGTATGTTTGAAGTTCATTTCTGCATTACATTTCCTAATCATCAGTCACTGGACATGATTTAACATAAAATTATTATAGAAATTATTATTAAGAAAGTAATTTACCAATTCCAATTGTTATGTCAGAGAATGTGAGAGAAAGATAGAAAAATAAAAATAAAAATAAATATTTTAATGCCAGTTTTTGTGTCTGTGTAGGTGTGTGTGTGTGTGTGTGTGTGTGTGTACACTCACACACAAATGACTTATGATGGGGTTATAGCTGTTAAAAGCATAGTAAGTTGAATTGGGAAGTTTCCAGTCACACATCCTTTTAGGATTCAGGTCTTTTTCTCTCTAACACTCCCAATTATTTCAGTTATTCAAGTTCTTAGTTCTCTAGTCTTACATGCTTGAAAATAAATTTTAAAAATGTGGTAACAACCTGAGCTTATTAAATTGGAAGATTCCCAATATACCTGAGGAACCATTATTATTATCTCTGTCATATGGTAGGATTCCTTTACTGTAAAGCAGTCCATAGTAATAGAGGGGAGAAAAATGAATCAATGTTTTGTTTTTAAAACATATAAACACTATACACTTCTTTGTATATTTCAAATAACATGGGGAACTGAATTAAGTAGTATAAACTTAAGATCATTTTACTTGATTAGCCATTGATTACTAAAATGTCACCCATGACCTCAAATAATTAGACTTTTCATGAGCTGATAATGCTTTTTAAAAGGCAAAACAACTAATATTAAACTGTTTTATTTACTTAAAGCATTCTGGTTTTAGTTGCTGTTATATGGAGCCCATAGCACTCTGTTAGTAATTTGAATAATTAAGGTTAGTGAGATTGGTATGTTAATTTAATTAAAACCTCTCTGCCAGTTGTTCTTGTTATTTAGCCATGCCTTATTGCCAGTACTTTCATAAGATATGGAGGTGGTTGAGGAAATAGCTAACAAACTGAAATGAATTTCTCTTTCTGCTGAAAATGAGAACCATTATAAAATTTTATTTAGCCATTTATCCAAGATGGCAATATACTATACCCAAGATTATAGGCCTGTCAATTTAAAGTCTTCCAATGATTTAATGCTGACTGTGCTAGTCCAGCTCCCGGGAAACCTGATTGCACTGCCTTGAAATAGAAAACATGCTGCTTGACATCTAAATACATGCAGAACTGTTGCCAAAGGCACAGCATCTACTAATGATTTTCAGTGGTGCCAGCCAGGAGAATGTCAGTGAAGGCCAAGTACAAGTTTTTAACTTGAGAGTCTTGATAGTTATCATTGGAAGGAATTGGCTGGAGATAATGTGTTTAAGCCACAGGTTTTGCAGGTGAATTAGTAAATTAATGGTGTTGATAATTTATTAAAATTATAAATAAATACAATATATAGGCAGTAGCCCAATCCAGGAATCAGAAGATATATATCTAGACCCAGTTCTATGTTGTAAAACTTCAAGGACAAATATGTTGGTCATCAGAATTTATCAACAAAGGAGATGAGATCACAAAGAGAGAACAGGATTTACCATAAAATGCAGACACAAATAGATTTTATTTGCAGATGGAAAAGCAGACTGAAAGAAATCCAGTATTATGTACAACTCAGTATTTAGGGAATCAGCATTTAAAGTCAGCTTGTTGGATTTGGCTCATAGCTCACAAGTTTGACTTTTTTTAACATTATATTTGTTCCACTGTTAATGTGGATAGCAAACTGTAGGGGTAAAAAAAATTGAAAATAAATAGGAAACATCTCAAAATGTGCCACTTCCTTTCCCAGAAGTACTGCAATTATCACTTTATCTATTCTCATTTTCCAGGACTCACATTAGGTCACAGTATTGATGTCTCTCCAGAATTCTTCTCTACCCATATCAGTCAATAGCATTTCCCCCCTTCTTTCCTCATGTATATAGTCATAGTAAATATAAATAAATGTAAATAGTAAATAGTAACAGTAAATATAAAAATATTTTGCAAATTGTTTGAAAACCCAAGAAAAGGGAATGAACCCAATGCTAAGTGTTTTGCATTCACTTTGATTTTAGGGTTGTATTTTGTAGTAAATATTGTCATGTACTCCTTGATATGCTTCCAATGAAGAGTCTTCTTCAATAGGGTGCACTCTATAGCAGCTTTATCTACAATATATAGGAAATAGTGGAGCATCATCTTCTAGGTCCAGGATGCATTCACTATGTGTTTCAAGAAAATCATCTTCAGGACCTAACTACTGTGCTGAGAAAATGCCCAGATATCTAAAGAGGATAGCTAAGCTCTTAACCCAAAGCACAATCAACCTTCAGCAATGTGAGTTAAATACCTTGGATGTCCATCAGTGCCAAACACGCAAAGGAATTTATTCCCAATTTTCAAGTGAAACAGCTGTGAGAAGCTCCAGTCAAAAAGTATACTACTGGGGGCTGGGACCATAGCTCAGTAGCAGAGAGTTTGCCTACCACTCATGAGGAACTGGGTTTGATCCTTAGCACTACATAAAAATAAACAAATAAAGTCATTCTGTCCATCTATAACTACAAAAATATTTTTAAAAAGTAAACCACTAATCCTAGTCAGAAGCATAAAATAAAACAATCGCTTTTGGTTTGATTTAAGCCATTACATTTTGTAGTATATTATACAGCCATAGAAAACTACATCAGTCTTTTATATACCAACTTATCAATATATCAGTAAATAAAGGCCTTATGCCAGATAGACTATAACTGTGTCAGATCCACCTCTAACTTATATTCAAAATCTGGTATCCACTAGTACACTCTAACTTGAACTAGAATCATTATCTTAGTATTTCTTAAATATTTTGGATATCTCTGCCACAAATATCTCAAACTTAATTAAATCATTTGACATGCTTTACCATAACCATTTATTCTTTTTTTTTTTTTTTTTTTTACTTTCTCAGGTAATGAAAGTCAAATTTCAGGGTCACATTTTCCTTCAAAGTTCTATCAATTTTTACTTGAAAAGTTTTTGTTATTTGACTTTTTCATATATCTTCAATGGGGAAACTTTCTTTAATTTTACATGTATTATTTGAAGTTTGTTGGCCTGAAATTCTCTTATCCAAATTACCTACCACTTACCAAACTATCTTCCATATACTTCCTTGGATTAAATTTCCAAGAGCAATATGTCATAATGTCCTTACTACATTCAGTTGATTCATTGTAGAAAAATATTTTAACCCTAGTCTGTGAGATTCCAGGTAAAGTAAGCATAAACATGTCTGTGAAGATAAAGAATAAAGGCATTAACTAAAATTAAGAGAGCAAATACAGCTGACTCTCCTAATCTGCGGTTTCGACTTCCACAGATTCAAGTAACCATGCATTGAAAATATATTAAAAAAATGTGTCTATATTGAACCTATAGATATTTTCTTGTTATTTTCCTAAAATATACAATGTAGCTACTATGTCACATGGAATTTTTCATTTTATTAGATATCACAAATAATCCAGAGGTGATTTAAGGTATGTAGGAATAGATGTTTAGGTTATATATAAATATTATGTAAAGACATACCTAAGTATACATACACTGTTATCTGTAGAAGGCCCCAGAATGGATACCCTATGTATACTGAGGGATGACTTATATGTATCATTACAGGTATAAAATAAAAGCAATGATACTGTTATGAAGTAGTCCTAAAAATGATCAAAGTACTGTTTAAAACAACTTTAATACATTAATTTATTTAGTCCTCACAATAATTCTGAGATAGAAACAACTATCCCACTTTAGAGGTGAAGGCATTGAAACATAAAGTTTTCATAAGTTGGACACTTTTACATACTCCTTGTAGAAAAATGAATATTTGAGAAGAAGTTGCACTCCTTAACACTGTCTTCATAAGTGTCATGGGATTTAGGAGAAACATGAAAGTCAGGGCAAATATCTAGATTAGAAAATCTAGGTCTGCTTCCAAACCATCACTGTATAGAGATATGAAATTGCTCCATCAAAATATAAGAGCGACCTTGTCAAGACTTTAAACCAGTCATTGGGAACTAGACTGAAATACTAAAGGCATATCTTTCCATGGAAGGAGAATCTCTACAGGACCAGCTGCTGCAAAATGTTAAAAAATTTTAAAAAGAAAAGAAATTAAAAGGACAGAAGCAGTGTCCTAGAATATAAATTAACGATTTTTTTTTTTTTCAGATAATCAAGCTCCAACTCTTCTTTCCTAGCAATGCCAGGAAAGAAGACAAATGTTAGGACACAAGAATAACTAATGAAAAATTGTGGTGACAACATGCCTGCATTTGTCCCTTCATGTGTGTTACCAACGTGTAGTAAATATCATGGGGATTTCTTTTCCTCTCTTTTACTAATTTTGAATTAACCATCTAAGTTGAAGACAAAATGAACTCTTAAGAGAGGAAGCCAGAAGCTAAACTCTTGTCCTACACCCTTCAAAGGAAATGCCCACACTAAATCCTCATCATGACTTCCTTTACCCAAACCTGTGGACATAGTAAGAAGAAATCACATGACTGATGTCATCAGAAAGTGGGGATCATTTGATGAATGAGAATTATTGCAGAAGAGTGGCCTTCATCTCTTCCTTTGTCTATTTTGATTATGAATAATCAGCATAAGATTGTTCTTACATTTGATGTGTTAAGATATAGGAAGGTGAGTTTATATAAAATGACAAAAAAAGGATCAGGTGGGATAAAGGTACTTCTATTTTATCACTACTGAATCTTTACTAACATGGTACATATGAGGTAGTCCAAAATAGTTTGGTCATAACAAAAAATAGCAAGCTCTATGACATTCCATTCCATTATACCATTCTTCATGTTATGTTTCCTTCTAAAATTTGTGGTTCATTTATTTCCTGCTTCAGTTATTTCATTTAGTTTTCATGAGAAATGGCTACATATGATATAATATCACCACTTTTTGATTTATACTTTTTATATTAAAGGATTAACCCCTGTGATGGAAGATGGAGATACAACTTAATTGTATTGGCATCTCTCAATACATAGCTCAACTCACAGATGTTTGAAAGTTATAATATTAATTCCCAAACTTTCATTGAATGGAATTATTTTTTAAAAATTAATGTTAATTTCTGTTACATTTACACATAACTAATTATGTAGTTTTATAAGTCTTGTTATAAAAATAGCAGAATTTCTGTAACTTTCAAATCTTTATTTTCATCCAGTCTGTAAATGATATACTTATGTTGCTGTTCTTATTTTTTTTTCGTTTCAACCACTATCTGTAAAATATTTATATTTAGTTTGTTTTTTTCTGTTCCTTTGTTATACTCTCTGACTTTTCACACTTTTATCCTCTGAAAGATAATATATTACAAATTTCATTACATCAAAATTCTGTATATATTGTTATAAGAATTTGCTAGGCAGTCCTTCCTATCTTCACTTAATCAGTGTATACTAATATATGGTAAAGAATATTATGAAGTTTTGAGATCCTTTGGTATACAAAAATAGATTAAAATGTTCTACCTTATGAAGTTTATATTAAAGAAAAAAATATAAACTAAAAAAGTAAGAAATAAGTAAATTTAAAATAATATTATAAGAATTTAATTAACACATCCACAATAAAAAGGGGAAATGGTGATTGTGGAAAAAGTAGAATACAATTCAAATGGGGCACCAGGTAGTAGATGACCTCTACAAAAAAAATTACAACTGAGAAAACGTGAATAAATTGAAGGATTTATTAAGTAAATATGTTGATAAAGTAATTTCAGCAGACAGCATATTGGGAAAGAACTTCCGGCTGAAAATTTAACAAGGGGGAGTAGAAAACAGGCTAGCAGTGGATGGGTTAAGGGAGGAAATGAAAAGAGAGGTCATGAAAGGTTCTGAAGACTATTGTGACAACTGTTAGTCCTGTGGAGACACCTGGAGACCATTGCAATATAGAGTGTAGAGGAGATAAATTATCAGATTTTTTAAAAAAATATTCTAGATACTCTGTTTAAGATAGAATGTTAGATTATAAGATCACAACAAAATGGGATGGAGGAAGAATAGGCCAAAGTCAACAGTGAGGATGGTGGGATGTTCTTGAATCCAGGTGCATTGTGAATGTAAGAAACAGAATTTTCTCTCAGGTTGAATATGAAAAAGGATAAGAGTGTTGTTGAGGTTTGGATATGAGGCTTCCCCCAATTAGCTCCTGTGATAGACAATAAAGCAATGTTCAGAGGAGAAAATATTTGATTATGAAAACTATAACCTACTCAGTGATTAACCTATTTGATCTATTAATAATTCAGATGGAATACTGGGGTAACTGTAGGTAGGGATGATGTGATTGGAGGTAGTAGGTCATTGGGGCCCTGAATAATTTGTTGTCCTCTGGTTCCCCTGCCCCTTTCTCCCTCCCTCTCTTTCCCTCTCTCTTTTTTCCTGTTATGAGCTGAGCAACTTTTCTCTGACAATCCCTCCCACCATGATGTTCTGCCTCATCTCATCCCCACAGCAATATAATTGTCTGACCAGGGTCTTAAATTTCTGAAATCAGGAGTCAAACTAACTTTTCCTCCTCTAGGTTGTTCTCATCACGTCTTTTTGTCACAGCAATGAAAACAGCTAGCTAGCATCATGGTCACTGTGCTAAACTCGTAGAAAGACAGTTACCATTAAATGATGTGGAAATGGCACCAAGAACAGCAGATTGAAGTGAGGAGGAAAATTTGGACTTCACCTACCGATATGTTGATTTGAGATCCTAAAGTAGAAACTGATCAAGGTTGAAGCAGAGACAAAGACCTGTACCACAAATCCAATTTTGGTAATGAACATACAGATTTAATCCATAACACTGGAAGCACTCATTACTTCATTACTAGGGAAATGAAAATAGAAGATAAATTTAAAAATCTGAGGATTAAGCCCTGGAGACTCCAACATAGGGAAATCAGGGGGAATATATAGAACAAGGAAAAGAGATGGAGACTGAGTTTCCAGAGAGTGAGAGATAATCAAGGAGACTGAGCTGCCCTGGAAGCAGGGGGAAAAGTGTGTCAGTGAAGAGTGTTGACTGGGACATATGCTATTGCTTCCAAATTTTTTTGGATTGATTTATTTATTCCAATTTGTTATACATGATAGCAGACTGCATTTCAATTCAAAGTACACCTATAGAGCCCAATTTTTCATGTCTCTGGTTGTACGCAAAGTAGAGTCACACCAATTGTGTCCACATACATGTACTGTAATGATGTCAATCTCATTCCACCATATGATGTCAATGAGTATTGATGTCAATCTCATCCCACCATTTTTCCTGTTCCCATGCCCCCTTTCTTCCTCTTTCTCCCCTTTGCCCTAGCTAAATTTTCTCCATCCTCCCCACCCCCATTATGAATCACCATCCACATATCAGAGAAAACATTCAGCCTTGTTTTGGGGGATTGGCTTACTTCACTTAGCATGGTATTTTCCAACTCCATCCATAGCATGATATTTTCCAACTCCATCCATTTACCTGAAAATGCCATGATTTACATTGATAAATTTTTGTGAGTCTCCACTGATTTATCTGTGGCCACCCCCTGGTGACTTGTCAATCATCCTGTTTTTTTTTTTTGTTTTTTTTTTACTATTTGCTTTGAGAACTTACTCACTTTTCCATGTTCTCTTTTCTCTCTTTCTAGAACTTCTATTTTTTTTTTTTTTTTGGGGGGGGGCAGGGAGGCATCTACAAAACCAAGAACAAGGTATCTGATTTTCTTGTTGCATTCTAATAATTTCCATTTCATTTGATTTTTATTTTATCAGAAATTTTATTTGCATAATTTTATTTATTAAATTTCCTTTAAATGCCATTTTGTCCTCTGCCTTTTGCTTTTTAATAACATACACTTGTTATTTTATTAATGCTCTATCTTTTTTTAATGTTCAAATCAATCACTTTTTTATTTTATTTTTTATTTTTTTCGTTTTTTTATTTACATATGACAACAGAATGCATTACAGTTCTTATTAACATATAGAGCACAATTTTTCATATCTCTGGTTGTATACATAGTATATTCACACCAATTCATGACTTCATATCATACTTTGGATAATAATTCATCATGTTCCACCATCATTAATTACCCCATGCCCCCTCCCTTCCCCTCCAACCCCTCTGCCCTATCTATAGTTTGTCTATTCCTCCCATGCTCCCACACTCTATCTCGCTATGAATCAGCCTCCTTATATCAAAGAAAACATTTGGCATTTGGGTTTTTTGGCTAAAAGAGAATAAATTCATGGCATTTGCAGGTAAATGGATGGAGTTAGAGAAGTTAATGCTAAGTGAAGTTAGCCAATTTCAAAAAAACCAATGCAATCACTTTTAAAGTTATCTCTCTGCATAGCATCTGTTCTTTTCCTCCTATTTGTACATTAGTATCAATCAATTACATACAGGTTTTTGTCTCTTTTTCATGTATATTTTTTAAAGAGAGTTTGTAGTGATCCTGAGTTTTCTAATCTTTAAAGACATGGAATTTTAAAATAAGGTTGCAAATGCTGCACACAGAGTTGAAACTTCTTTTTTTTTTTTAATCATTATCCGGCTGAGCCATTTCAATAGGGAACCCTTAATGTCAGAATTTTTAGTCATATCTTTTGAGCTAGTAAGCTCATGTGGAGACCACTTCTCCAGTACCCAGCTTGGAAGAACATTCACCTAGCTGCCTTACTCTCAAACAGCCAAGAATGCCGGCAGGGAAAAAGTGTCTATGGATCCTAACATAATATATGGCATATAAACATTTCCCTAAAAATTACCTGTAGTCTTGCAGTATAGGGCTCTCATCAGTCTCTTAGAGAATAAAATTTAGTCTTCTGCTATGCTGAAATGAAATTGTCTCCAGGCAGCATGGAATGAGGCAGATGAAGTGTGAGCATAACTTCTATTTAGAAAAACTTTTCAATTAATCTTGCTGTTTTCTTATCAAACTCATTCCCACTTGGAAATTATCCCAGATGTTTCTCAAAGTACATTTCTACAGATTGCTTGCTCCTTTGCACACAGCTGGCTTAATACTGTGTTTTCTCGAGTTGTTTCAGAAGGGTTGTATGAATTTGTGGGAGTTAAAATTCAGTTTGCCCATGATAAGCTTTGATGTTTCATATAACATTTAACATTTTGTACTGTTCTTGAAGTTCCTTTCATTTTTGTCTCCATTTCCACATTATTCAAATTAGCAAAATTTGAAACTGCATTAATATTTATATCCAATACCCAAACTACAAATTTTGTGATCTTTCAGAAAGCATCTTGCCTTAAAATGTCAAAAAAAAAGTAAGCCTGATTTATATTAACCAGATTCAAAATAAAATTTTTGTGTTTTATTACTTCTTTCATTAAGGATAATTTTGGGTAGTTCACAGATACTTGATGGTAATGTCTTTAGCTTTCATAGATTCTTCCATTCAATGAATTTCATACATCCATTCAATGAATTCTTCCATTCAATGAATTTCATACATCCATTCTCAACTATAGTTTGGTGTCTTCATGTTTATTCTTTTGTTGGTTGTTTTAGGTGGTTTGTGCTGTTTGTAGAGGCTCTATCTAAGTATTTTCTGCTAATGGAAATATGATTATAAGTTTTTACCATAGTAAATATGATACCAAGTATCATATTTACAACAGTTTTGATCATTATACACTTTTCATTGAAGCCTGTATATCTCTGGAGATAGCCACCTGGGAGAGCTCTGCCGTCTTCGTTCTTATAAATCCTTGATTTTCTTCCTACAACATGTCTCTTCATTTACTTTCTTGATTAGCATGACATTTTCCTCAAGTGACTTTTTTGGATAAAGGATATAAGCAGACATATTTAGGTGTCTTTTCCTGCCTCAAAAAATTAAATTTAACTGACAAGTCAGTTAAATGTTCTATTTAATAAATATTGCTTTAAAGTTATTTTCCCTAAGCAATGATAAAGGACATATTTTCATCAAATGAGATCTGCAAATTTGCTGATTATAGCATTATCGCAGTCTGATATATTTCTATATGATTTACCATGTTTTTTTTTTTTTCTTTCTCAAATATCGGAAGTTTGGTAAATACATTCTGTGTTTTTAAAACTTGAAAACATTATCAGAGTATTATGTTTATTTTTATTATTTTAATATTCTTTGTTCTCTGAGATTTTGTGTCTTTGAATAATATATATTTTGAGCTTTAGAATTATTTAAATTACTCAATTTTCTTCAGTTTTTTCCAGGGTCTGATAGAACTCTTATTGACACTTTATTTCATCTTTTGATCCTGAATTCATGATATATCTCTATCAGCATTTTAGCTTGCTTTTCAGTTTAGATTCCAGAAGAGTTATTATGCTTTATTTTCTAAATCTCAGTTTTTGGTTTGCAGTATTTTTAAAGATTTTTTTAAAAATTTTATCATACTTATAATATTTACTGTAGTGTCTATTCCTATTTTGTTCATTTCTGTTTATTTCTTTGCTCTTGTGCATATGCTTATCTCTCTAAGCAACTTATTCTGAGTTACATTCTTATCAGAAGGCCTGAGCATCTATTAAGCAGATTGAGAAAGTCTGTTTTTATTAATGGATGACAAGTTTGTTATCACACTAAGATTTTCAAAAGACAGAGAAGAGAGAGAGAGAGAGAGAGAGAGAGATTGAGATTGACTCATTGGGACACCACATCCACACCGGCAGACTTGTTCATGTCCCCTCCCTATGTATATAGTGTTCATCTCCCTCACTTACACATGCACACAGATATAGAGAGATCTCTCAGCCAACAGTTAGACACTTTTTTTTTTCTTGTGATCCTGGGTATTGAACTCTGGGCCTTCTGTACTCATGCATACTAAGCAAATGCTCTGCCACTGAGCTGAACCCCAATACCTTTTTAATTTTGTTTTTTTTTTAATTTATTTTTAACTCATTTATTATTTTAATTAAGTATATATGACAGGAGAATGCAGTTTGATTCTTCGTTCACAATTGTAGCACAACTTTTCATTTCGCTGGTTGTACACAATATAGTGTCACACCATATGTGCAACATACAGGTACCTAGATAATGATATCCATCTCATTCCACCATCTTTCCTGCCCCAGTGCATCCTCTCTACCCTCCCTCCCCTTTAAGAGTCTTGTTAAGAAAGTTGGGGCCCAATATGATGTGATGAAGATTTGGGCCTAATTTTTCCTCTATTAGACACAGGGTCTCTGAACTAATTCCTAGGTCCTTGACTCACTTTGAGATGAGTTTTGTGCAGGGTGAAAGATGAGGGTTATTTTCATTTTGCTACTATGAATTTCCAGTTCTCCCAGCACCATTTGTTGAAGAGGCTATCTTTTCTCCTCTGTATGTTTTTAGTCCCTTTGTCTAGTATGAGATAAACGTATTTCTGTGGGTTTGTCTCTGTATTCTCTATTCTGTACCATTGGTCTACATTTCTATTTTGGTGCACTACCATGCTGTTTTTGTTAGTATAGCTTTGGAGTATAGTTTAAGTTCTGGTATTGTGATGCTTCCTGATTCACTCTTTTTGCTAAGGATTGCTTTGGCTATTCTGGGTCTCTTATTTTTCCTAGTGAATTTCATTATTGGCTTTTCTATTTCTATAAGAAATAATGCTGGAATTTTTTTGGAATTGTATTGAATCTGTATAGCACTTTGGGTAGTATGGCAATTTTGACAATATTAATTTTGCCTATCCAAGGGAATAGGGGATCTTTCCTTATTCTAGGGTCTTCTTCAATTTCTTTCTTTACTGTTCTATAGCTTTCATTTTTGAGATATTCACCTCTTTCGTAAGTTGATTCCCTAATATCTTTTTGAGGCTAATATGAATGGAATAGTTTTCCCAATTTCTCTTTCAGAGAAATCATCACTGATGTATAAAAATGCACCTGAATTAGAAGTATTGGTTTTGTTTTTTGTTTATATTTTTTTAAATTTTATTAATTTTAATTAGTTATATATGACAGTAGAATGCAATTCAATTCATATTGTACAAATAGAGCACAATTTTTCATGTCTCTGGTTGAACACAGAGTCATACTATTCATGTTTTCATACACATACTTAGGATAATGATGTCCATCTCATTTCACTGTCTTTCCTACCCTCCTGCTTCCCCCTTCTCCTCCCTCCCCTTTGCCCTATCTAAAGTTTGTCTATTTCTCCCACGTTCTCCCCTGGCATCCCCATTATGAATCAGCATCCTTATATTAAAGAAGACATTCATCACTTGATTTTTTGGGATTGGCCTACTTAGCTTAGTGTGATAGTCTCCAACTCCATCCATTTACCTGCAAATGCCATGATTTTATTCTCTTTTAATGCTGAGTAAAATTTCATTGTGTGTATATACCACATTTTCTTTATCCATTCATTTACTGAAGGGTATCTAAGTTGGATCCATGACTTAACTATTGTGAATTGTGCTGCTATAAATATTGGGTATTGATTTTGTATCCTGCTTCTTTGCTGAATTCATTTAATTAATTTGAGAAGTTTTCTGATATAGTTTTTTGGATCCTCTAAGTATAGAATCATGTCATCAGCAAATGATGATAGTTTGAGTTCTTCTTTTCCTATCTGTATCCCTTTAATTTCTTTCATCTGTCTAATTGCTCTGGCTAGAGTTTCAAGGACTATGGTAAATAGAAGTGGTAAAAGAGAACATGCCTGTCTTGTTCCAGTTTTTAGAGGAAATGCTTCCAATTTTTCTCCAATTAGAATGATGTTGGCCTTGGGTGGTTTAGTATAGATAGTTTTTTCAATGTTTAGGTATGTTCCTATAATCCCTTGGTTTTTTTGTTTTTGTTTTTTTTTTTTTTAGTGTGTTGAACATGAAAAGTTGTATTTTGTCAAATGCTTTATCTGCATCAATTGATATAATCATATGATTCTTGTCTTTAATTCTATTGATGTGATGAATTATATTTATTGATTTCCATATGTTGAACCAACCATTCATCCCTGGAATGAAATCCACTCGATCATGGGGCACTATTTTTATAATATGTTTTTGTATGTGATTTACCCCAATTTTATTGAGAAATTATGCATAAGTGTTCACCAGGGATATTGGTCTAAAATTTTATTCACCAGGGACATTGGTCTAAAATTTTATTTCCTTGATGAGTCTGCCTGCTTTTGGTATCAGGATGATACTAGCTTCGTAGAAAGAATTTGGAAGAATCCCTTCCTTTTCTATTTCATGAAATAATTTGAGGAGCATTGGTATTAATTCTTCTT
This sequence comes from Marmota marmota marmota, assembly GCF_001458135.2. Lineage (NCBI taxonomy): Eukaryota > Metazoa > Chordata > Mammalia > Rodentia > Sciuridae > Marmota > Marmota marmota. Next base: position 8,621,286 of record NW_025999961.1, read on the forward strand.
TGTAGGTTTATAGAACTTCGCTGTGCATTCATCTGGTCCTTTTCTCGGTTGGTAGGCTTTTGATGGCATCTTCTATTTCCTTGTTTAAAATTGATCTGTTTAAATTGTGTATGTCCTTTTGACTCAGTTTGGGTTAATCATATATCTCTAGAAATCTTTCAGTGTCTTCGAGGATTTCTATTTTACTGGAGTATAAATTTTCAAAATAATTTATAATTGTCTTCTGTATTTCAATAGTGTTTGCCCTGATATTTCCTTTCTCATCACAAATTTTAGTAATTTGAGTTTTCTACCTCCTTCTTTTCATTAGAATGACTTTGTTTTGTTTTTGAGACAAAGACTTGCTGAGTTTTTCAGGTTGCCCTCAAATTTGTGATCTTCCTGTCTTAGCCTCTGAGAAAACTGGGATTTTAGTGCCACCAACTCTGGCACACTGTTTTGTCTTTATGATCTAGGGTGTCATCCTGGAAAAAAGAAGGACACAAAAAAATCACATCACTTAAAAACGCCATCTCTGTTCCCAAGTTAGCCAAGTTACGGGAATGATGATAGTAAAACTGAACCAGAATGTCCAAATAAATATTGCCTTGAAGGCCACTGACATTCTTTTACTTGTGATGAGGATCAGGGCAAGTTGATGCTATCTGTAGAAAGCTTCTCTCTTAAATTCATGCCAAGTTCCTTGAGATGCCGACCATACAAAGAAACAAAGCAAACTCAGCTAGTAATTTCACTGCTCTGATAGCCTAACTTGTAAAACTATTCTCCTGTGTTACTGGTGTAAATTTGAGAACACTGCAGAGAGTAAGTGCCACTCACCAGTTGACTGCCAGTGGACAAGGTTCCACAAAGGAGGAAGGTTCTGCTTTCTGAAGAAGTATGATGAGGGATGGAGGAGTTATTTGTCCATCCTGTAACCACTGTTCTTCCTGGAGTCCTAACATGAGGGATGGAGGCACTATTGATGACACAACATGAGGGATATATACTATCCATCCAGTGTGTCAACAATGGATCTTTCCTGTAAATATTTTTTCAATAAACTTTATGTCTCACATATCATTTTTTGATATGCTGGTTTCTCATATGCATGTCTCACTCTTGTAACTGGTCTGTGGACTGTACATCTTCATGAGTAAATATGCATTGCATTGAACAGAATTCTTTAAGTCCTTGGTACATTTTTTTTGAAATTTCATATCATTACTTTTTCTAGTTCTGGTAGTTTTCTTCCTTGTTATTAACGTGACATTATTTTGAACTTCTTAAGTATTCAAAGGTAAGAGAAAGCCAGTAGCATTTGTTACATCTTACTAATAGCAAAGGAATAACCTTCGCTCTTTCAAAAGACAGAAGGTACAGAGATTAGACAATAGCTTTTTTTCCAGAAATAATCCCATGATCTGACATTTATTGCCAGGACAGCTGGCATTGTCTAGTTCCTTATGTCAGGAATATTTTAGCATTTATGTGGCACTTTACATTTTCAAAGTGCTCTTCAATCATTAATAAAACATTTCCTTCCACGTTCCTGTCACAGAGGTCAGTATATCTACCAGTAACTAGAACCACTTAATAACAAATGGTGAAAGAGTTTCTAAAATCCTCTTTGTTTCATGATATTAATTTGAAAACACTATGAACCATGCTTGAAAACCTGAACATTTATTAAATCCATTGACTACATTGCACTAAATTTCATGAATTTACAATAAGGGTGGGTTCCTCTAAATGACACTGTGAAAAGCTTAAAGAGCAATAACTCCTCTTTCAAAAGCAAGCTGCAGTCAATGAAGTCTGATAATAAATATGTGGCAAATGTTCTCAGGACTAAGGGCTATTATATCATTGCAGAGAGAAGAAAATTCTAGAACTTCTATTGTCAGAAATATTTTGCCCAGAACTGAAAAATACCACAGAGAATGATCATAGGTAAAAAAAAAAATAATAATTATATGTGAGAGAGATTGTTGGTTCTCAAGTAACATGAAGGGAGAAATAAGTCACATTTATAACTAGTTAATGTACAATGTCATGCATTATATCCAGATGTTTGTTGACCCTGATATTTGGAGAACATATACGTTCTTGTTCTCAGGTACCACAAAATACAATTGCTGTTTTTCACAGAAGTAGATCCCTAAGTTTTTGTAATTAGTTCACATTAAGACAATATTTTAATATGTTCAGTTAATTAGAATACATATTGAGAACTAATTTCACATGCTGTGTTTTACTCTTCAGGGGGATTATATATGTCATGTATACATGAGGATTTTATATTTCTTTTGAGCAAAGTGGATCTATGATAAGATGATGGGATTGATTCAGTTGACTCAGAGAAAGGGAGAGAGAGAAAGAATAAAGAAAAAGGAAAAGAGACATTCTAAAATTATTAAAATTAGAAAGGTATGAGATCATAAATAAAGCTGAATGAGTTCAACCTTTGAAAACAGAGAATATACCAGGAGTCTGGAAGAATTTTTGAACTACTAGGAAAAATTTTTAAATTCCTTTATGTTTTCTGTGTGTGATGTAGTTGCCTTAGATTCAATTAATTGCTAGTTTATAGTTTGGATTCATAGTAGCAAGCTTTCCTGGGCATATTTTAGGGTCACAATGTTTGTTCCCAGGACCTTGTGATCACCCCTTTTATAGTCACTCCTGTTGGACGTGAACTGGCTCTGTGACTTTCTTTAACTACTAGAATATGACAAAGGTGATGAGATTTTTCATATGTAATTAAATTCACCAATCAGTTCTATTTAAGATAATCAAAATGGAGATTACCTTGTGTTGGACTGACTTAATCAGTTGAAAGTCCTTAAAATAGGAACAGGGACTTCTCTGAGGGGAGATACTGCCTTTGCTAGCTTGATCAAGTAAGCATTCTTGCCAAGAAATCTTCCGTCCCAATGACCTGTGAGTGACCTCCAGAAACGTCCAGTACTTTCTAAGACCCAAAGATGGCCTATACCAAAGGGTCAGCAGAAATCCAGTGTCCTCAGTCACATACTCACTAGGAAATGACTTCTATCAACAACCTGAGTCATCTTAGAAGCAGATTCTTCTCTTGTTGAGCCTCTGGTTGTGAATGTCGTTGGGCTGACCTCCGGAATGCAGCCTATTGAGACCATGAGCAGAGCCAGCTACACTGTCTAGACTGACTCCTGACATATGGGAAATGTGAGATAATAAACATGGCATATAAAACCACAAAGTTATTGGTTATTGGTAACACAGCCATAGAAAAAACAACCCACATGCTTTTTAGCTATAGAAATTTGTGCAGGGTGTGTCAGAGTTCTAGAAGTCTGAAGAGCTGAGTTTTAGTCTGATATTTAGCATTTTGATCTATATTAACATATGTACTTTTCTGTTGCAGATTGGTTTCTTAAAAGCAAAACCAAAAATGTTAGTTTAAATGAAATCTTTATGATTATTTACCAGTAAAATTCTATTATGGCTCACTTATTAAATATTCAGAAAATGCGTCTGAATGGTTATTTTCTACAACTTTGAGAGCCACATTAAAACTTGGCACTTATCACTTTTGTTAAATTAACACCTTTTACAGATATTGGCAGCATACCTTCAGTGTACGATATTGTGTGCACTAAAAGAACAATGAATGTATAATTAATGGGAAAAAGTATCATTAAATCTGTTATTCAATTTGTACTTAAAATTTGACAATAATAACTTTGGTTCATCTTTTGGAAAAAATAATTTATTGGCATTTTATATTATTTTAGATTTTTAATGCACTGGATAAGCATTTGAATTTTCATTAAGTAAAACCTAACTATGAAAAAATGAATTCTTGAAAATATATTTGACACGAGTCAACTATTTTGTGCACTTTTGTAATTGTCCAGAAAAATGTTAGGGTCTGTAAACAAGTCGGGATGGCGCCTGGCATTTTGCCAGAGGGAGTGGTTTGTGAAGTATCGCCAGTGAGCCATTAAGTGTGGAGATTCCTTATTGGTTGACTGCTGTATCTAGTTTATGTTAATTAAGATAAGCTGTGTGTAATATATATATACCCCTCCTGTCCTACAATAAAGTGCTCCCACTCCTGCTGTATCAATGTACACAAGTTGTTCGTCACCCCCAGGTTATTTTGCCCAGCCAGTGAGGCTGCGGCAGAAAAAAATCTGCATTGTGTGGAAGAGACAACTGCTTCCCAGTCCTAAAAGTCAAGTCTAACCCTGAAAAGGGAGAGCAATTTTTCTTCCCTTCTAATGTTAATATCCAGCTATAATATAGTTTAAATTTTAGTAACCAAATTAACAGGGGAGTTTCAGAGTAGAGGATGCACACATCTCATAAATTCACTGGCAGATTTGAAAATGGGTGATGGTAAAAAGTAAACCTACAAGGGTCAGTATCCTATTGGATGGGATGGAGTCCTGCATTTATTCCTGTCAGACTTAATATTTCTATTGATGATCCAGAAAAATAGGTAAAACAGCCCACTAACCACATTTTCACATAAAATTACATTGAAGAAATGTGTGAAGGGAAAAGAGAAATAGTGTAAAACAAATAGACAGTGACATGATCACAGCAAATCCCTCTACTTGTTGACAGTGTAAAACTCCAATCATGGAGTTCTTTACACAGTGGCAGCAGAAATGAATGCCAAGGGTGTCGGCCATGATTCCATCAATATGAGCTGAAATAGGGAAAGGCATATGAGAAGGAAATGTCAGACTATGCCAAAAATGACTCATTATCACACAAAAAGAGAAAAACACATACATTTAGGGAGAAACAGAAAACAACAACATCAGTGCTTTTTTAGCATGAAAATAAACTTTGAAGGTTTAGACAATGGATTAGTAAAAATTAAGTGCCCTAATGTATGGATCTGTTTGGGTGAGAAAGAGAACCATGAATCAGTCACAACATCATTCCTTATGCCATATGTTTTATATAAATAAAACAATGGCAATTTTCATATTATGAATAAGAAACCACTTCTAAAAAGTGTACAGAACATTTGGCATAAAGTATGGTTCTTCACAAAATAGGGTCTTTCTTGGATTTGTTCCTACACTAGAATTTATGTATTGTACTTTTTTTTTCCTTGAAAAATTAATAATTGTAATATATATTTTCTCTATTCTTCACAGGTACTTACCCAATGAAGCCATACAACAAGCACTGATCTCTTTCTAATGACACTCCCTCATCCAAGCCCTTCAGTATTCCTCGGAGACAATAGCTTTTCTCTCTCAGGTACTTCAATGTATGAATTGTTGAACAGACTGTGATATGGCTGAAAGCCATCAGCTTTAGAAAGATGGCTGTTTGGAATAAGCCAAGTTCTCCATTTGCCCAACTATACATCCTTTGGTAAGTTGCTAAATTTATCCAAACTTCAGCTTCTATAACTGGAAAATGAAAACATTGACACATTAGTCAGTGTTGGGTTGAGACTTGAAAACAATGATGCTAACTGCCAAAGTGTTTAATGTATACCAAAGTAAATAAAACGTGATGACAAATGCATTACATTCTATCCAGCAAAATCACATAAATGGGAGTGAGTCATCAATGGCTGGGCTGTCAATTACTCTTCCAGTATCCAGCACCATCCCATTTTCCTTAACTGCTTCTATCTACCTTCCATTGCTTATATAAAGTAAGTCATTTTTATCCTCAACTATTCTCAGGCTCCACAATCATACATCTAAAATTTCTAAAAACACATGAGGTGGATATTAGTCTACTACTCTTGATCTCATGCAAAGAAAAAAAAAGACAAAACTGTTATGGGTGAACATTGGCTTTTTTTCTGAGCCTCCTATAGGCTCTGAGGTGCTGTTCTCAAAAGGTAGGTGAAATAACAATATCTTCCTTCACTGGTAAGTAACACTCAGAATATTTAAAGTGCTAAGCCAGATTATTTTTTTTCAGTCTATCAAAAGAAATTTGGGGGGGATGGGGTTGTGGCTCAGTGGTAGAGCACTTGCCTTGAATGTGTGAGGCACTGGGTTGGATTCTCAGCACCACATATAAATAAAAAATAAAGGTCCATCAGCAACTAAAATTAATAAATAAATTTAAAAAAAAGAAATTTGGATTTTCACTTTTTATAGCTTCACTGATAAGTTCCATCAGGATTTTGAAGAACAAGAATGCTAGAAAAGCTTCACTTTATCATCATTGGCTAAAGTACTTCAGTGACTTTTGAAGAGAGGAACAACTTACCTAAAACTCAAAATGAAAGTCTTTCTTTATTAATATTTCAAGAACTTGTCCCAAATTCAGTAATTTACATTCCATCTACACAAAATAATATACTTAATATGAGTTTATTAACTTTGACATCTATTTTCAGGTTTCTCAAAATGATATAACTTCTTTATAATATCTTTACAAGAACTACATTTACCCAAATAAGCTAGTCATGTGCAAAGATAAATGAGCAAAATTAATATTTGCAGAATTATTTTACATAACTTATTATTCCTCAATAAATCTGGTTCCTATATTGTAGCATCTAGCTTCTGTCTATATATTGCTTATATTGAGGCAAATTATTGTGATTTACCAAACAGCACTAATTATTTAGGAAATAATATGAAATATAATTGTTGTCATTAATGGCAACACCGTGGTTAGTGGTTGGTTGTAGAATCACAGAAATATTGTTAAAGTTGACAAAGAATGAATTGCCTCAAGACTATAAAGAGTGTTATAGGAGCCATGGTGCTGATATCTAAATATTTTTAATGTAAGGGGCTTTATGGAGGTTAATACAAATACAATAGAATTCAAATATTTCTTGTTATTTGTACTTTGTACTAGTTGTAACTGGAAGGTCAACCACGAGAAAACAATAGTAGTTTCAAAATTGAATGCTTGGCTTCTAAATTGAAATTGCAGTTATTCCACTTCCATAAATCTTATTTTAAACATAAGACTTTACCTATTTCTGTAGTTCTTAAAGTACATTATTTGGTGCTGGGGTTTAGCTCAGTGGAAGAGGCCAAGCCTAGCATAGGGTTTGATTCTCAGCATCAGATGTGAATAAATTAATAAAATACATAAAGGTCCATAGTCAAGTAACAAAATTAAAATTTAGAAAAAGTGCATAATTTGTTCAATTGTTTTTGAAATTGCTGAATAATTTAATATTTGTATATGGTTATGAAACAGGAAAATTATTTCCAATCACTTGTACCTTTTAAAATGAGATATAGAAAACATATTAAAGAAATAGAAAAAAAAATACCTCTAACCATTGTATAGTACTATAAGAAATTAGAGTATACTTTAATGAAATATAGGAACATAAGTGTAAATTATCTTTTTTTTTTTGCTATTTGACTATGTTAATAATTGCTTTGCCCAATGTTGTTTGATAATTCAATCCTAATGTATGCATTTAACTCTATGCTTTCAATGCTAACCCTTTCAGCTGGCATTTTAAAAATATTTAGCCCATACCCCCAGTGTTAGGCCTTGATATTTTCCCCATTAAAGAAAATTTTTTATGTATGAATCAAAATTGAGCATTATGAGAAATTATGGAATGATTGACAGTAGTATGGCTTTGCTATTTCTTCTTGTTAATTAATCTCACCAGTTAATTTTAATTTTCCGTTGATCTTATCAGTCAATGACATCCAACCTAATTCTGGGTGATTTGTCAGGTTCTGAATTATTTCTTCCTGGTATTTTATGCATACTTGTTTTGTTATTCTCATTTTTCTTCAAACAAAATAAGCCTCTTTATCCTGATATTCTGACTCATTATGATGAAGTCTCAATTGTACAGCAATGTGGCATATTTCCATTAATTGCATTTTCTTCGAACACTGTTTCTGTCACTATAAATCAGTTTTCAGAGGCCGTTTGCTATTTTAAAAAGCTAAGCTTATAATAAAATCAATATTTAAGAATTTAAAATAAAATTGTCCAAGGAAGAATATGAAACCATTCCTTTTGTAGTTTAAAATTCTTTCCAACCATACTAGGCTAGGTAACATATACAAAAATTTTCAATTTGAAATGACATGGATGTGATGATTCACAGTAGAATTAAATATTAAACAGAAATACTAAAAATAATATATTCTTCCATAAGAATCACTTCTTCTATGATATGACCTTTCCTTCTTTTTAAATTCTTCTTTCTTTCCTCTGCCAGCTAATCATGTGACCAAAAAGAGTCACATGTTTGTTGTCAGATTCTTTCTTCCATGTATCTATAAAATCATGTGCAGTGGACTGTGGCTTTGCTTTCAAATTAATGTGATTTTCCTGGAGTAACTCCTGGAATACAGTGGTGTGGAAAAAAATAATAAATGGAAATAAATCAAAAAACTAAGTGAAGCTAGTCACTACATGTAATGAATGTGAGTGCATTTTTCTTTACGTATTACAACATTTTAAATAAATGCAATGGGATTTGCTTTATGCTTTTTGTATGTGTTAACAAGAAATTATTATTTATTTTTGGAAAAAAAGAAGAAAAACTCAATTAAAAATAAAAACTCATTTTGCATGAGCTAAGTATTGTATAGTATTAGATAGTATTACAAAGAGGATTCCCAAACCTAAGCTCTACTGAGTAAGACAACTTCTTCCACAGATGAGGAGGAGTTATACAACTTAATTAAAGATTTAGTGGATTCCTAAGCTTTTCTATAAAAGTTTATGTCATTATTATTTTTATTACTTGGAAAAATGCATTTGTTGAAAAAGTACCATGTATCTGATACTACATAACAAACTATTTATGCCATTATATTTTCCATGACAAAAACACTTTTTTTCTGTTGACACCAGGGATTGAACCCAGGGTTGCTTAAACATTGAGCCACATTCCCAACCTTTTCTTTTCTATTTTTTCTTTTTTGAGATATATCTCTCTAAGTTGCTTATGGCTTTGCTAAGTTGTTGAGGCTGGCTTTGAACTTGCATTCCTCCTGCTTTTGTCCCCTGAGCTGCTGGGATTACAGATGTGTGCCACAGCACACAGCTTCATAAAATAAATATCTAAAAAATATATTTTAAATATAGATGTGTAATAATGAGAAAAAAAAGTTCAAAAATATTGAATTTTTCTTAACTTCAAAATCAATTATTTTGAAAATACATTAGATAAAACATTATTTATATAATGCATCTCAGCAAATTGCATTAGCAACAATGCAAGTATCATAACATATAATACTAAGAATAAGATCAAATTCCAGTATTTTTATTGTAGTTAGCTTAGATAGACATTGCAATTCAATTTTTAATTATATGGCAGATGTAACCTTAAAAAATTAACAACTCAAATTGAATAATTAAAATTTTAAAAAGAAAAATAAATAATAAAATATGATTTTATTCTCAGTATTTTTATAAACACAGGAAATTTTGGAAAACAAATTTGATTTATTAACATCAACCACATACAGAGAGTGATATATTTTGTGTATTTAAGTGACCTAGTATTTCGATAAGGATAATCAAAATGAATTTATATGATTTTTCCTAGAATCAGGGGCTGGGATTGTGGCTCAGTAGTAGAACACTCGCCTAGCATGCATGAAGCTCTGGGTTTGATCCTCAGCACCACATAAATGTAAAATAAAGGTATTGTGTCCACCTAAAACTTAAAAATAAATATTTCTTTTTTAAAAAGAGAAACACAGTCATACTGTATGAACTGTCACTGTCATATAGTTCTCACCTTCAGGATCTCATCCATTCTGACATTCCAACACCTGCAGTTCTACTGCTGGGATAATCTTCTTATTATTCTACACATTCTCTTTCACCATAAATCAAATACATAGAAATTACTAGCTTTCTTTTAACAAGAATAGAATGTTATAATCTATAAGTTTTTCATAGTAACAGTCAAATATTCTATACTTTTTTTTCCATTTATATGTTATTCAACTCTACAGAGATATTATGATTTAGTCAAAAGATCAAGTGCATTTGACCATTTGACCCAGCTATTCCTCTCCTTGGAATATACCCAAAGGACTTAAAAACAGCATACTACAGGGACACCACCACATCAATTTTTATAGCAGCACAATTCACAATAGTTAAACTATGGAGCCAACCTAGATGTCCGTCAGTGGATGAATGGATAAAAAAAAAATGTGGCATATATAAACAATGGAATTTTACTCAGCATTAAAAAAGAACTAAATCACTGCATTTGCTGGTAAATGGATGGCGTTGAAGAAGATAATGCTAAGTGAAGTTAGCCAATCCCAAAAACACAAATGTCAATACCCAATGCTTTCTCTGATATAAGGGCGATAGAGAGGGAAAGCATGGGAGGATTAGATGAATTCTAGGTAGGGAAGAGGGGTGGGTGGGAAAGGGAGAATTAGCAAGGGTTGGAGGGCAGGGGATTAGCAAGGATGGTGGAATGTGATGGACATCATTATGCAAAGTACATTTATGAAGATTTGAATTGGGTGTCATCATACATTACATACAAATTAAGATATGAAAAATTGTGCATATATATGTGTATTAAGAATTGTAATGCAAAAAAAGTACATGTATAAAAGCAAAAAAAAGATCAGTACAACTACACATTTGGAAAATTTCATTATAGACCACAATTTGGCAAACTTCAAGAGACAATCTGGAAATAGTTTAGATTTTTCATCCATATATATTATTTTTCAACCATTAAACTTTTTAGATGGCATGGGAATATCTATACACAATAAAGTGGGCATGACTACTGAAAAACATAATTGTTTACAAACACAGTGATTAGCCTACAAGCTGTAGTTTTTTGAGGGTACAATTCAATGCTGCCATGCATTTACATTCTCTCCAGCAATGTATAAGTGTGCAGTTTTTCCAAAGTCAGAATAAAAATGTCTACTTTTAGACTTTCAGATTTCCTTTTGTATCTGTTCCTGTAAGGACTTCAAAATATCTACAGGCTGCGTTTTTGTGTTTGTCTGCCACATCTGTCAATGTTCCTTTAATTCTTAAATAATGCTTTTTATTAGTATATTTTTCTTACTGTAGAATGTTGTGTAGTATTTCAAATGTTCTTTACAGTGTTTTCACTATATTTTTTGTTAAAATTTTATCACCATTGTCTTTATTTTTGAGGGGTTTTCCCTTTATCTTTTCCATGTGTTGTTTTGTTTCAGTGTTTGTTTTCTATAGTCAACTTATCTTCTCTTAAATGACTTCCTGTATTTAAGTTTTTTTTTTTAGAAAGAAACAGTGCTACTTTATTAAAATACTGAGTTTTATTTCACATGTATATTTTTGTCTCCCCACCATTTCCATGTCTGACCACAACTACTACTATGTCCTATCATAACATTCCATACATACTTAGAAACCAAGCAAAGGGTGGAGTTCCATCTTTAAAAACTAAACAGGCATTTTGGACAACACATTCTTGGCAATAGAACCTTGACAACATTTATCAAACACGGTAGGGAAAGTTCTCACTTTGCATTATAAAAAGGACAGCCAGATATCAACTGTTACAGAAATGAAATAAGACGGAAATTTTTAACAAACTGTTTAAACTATTTTCTTAAAGAGACTTCCTCCACTGCCAGAGATCTTGAATAGGTCAGTCATCTGGAAGCAATTCTTCACATAATTGACGAACTTGGCTTCCATTTTGGGAAGAGAACCACCTTTTTCTATACTTGCTTGCATTTTTGCTTTAATGTCTTCTACAGAACTAGGTCCTTTTGGTGTTTTAGGAGTTTTTTCCTGTTTTTTGAAGGATTCTTGACCTTTTGATCTTGGTGTTGTTGGTTTTGAGTCTTTTCCATTCTGGTTCGATTTTTGTGCATTTTTGGCTGGAGTATCTCGTATAGATTTCTTCACTGGAGCTTTTTCTTCAGTTTCCTCATCATCAAAATCATCATCATCATCATCTTCATCATCATCATCGACATCTTCATCAGCAGCAAGTTTTACTTTTTTCTGGGGAACCTTGCTACCACCTCCAGGGGCAGATCGCTTTCCAGATACACTTAAGAGTTTCACATCCTCCTCCTCTTCATCTTCTGACTCTGCTTCTTCCTCCACAGCTACTAAGTGCTGGCCACTAATATGCACAGGCCCTGAACTGCACTTCAACCTTAAGACCACAGGTGGTGTGATTTCAAAGCCCCCAAGGGAAACCGTTGGCTGTACTGACATTTTCAATGTTGCCAGTGTTACTTTAATTGGACTGCCTTCATAATTCATTGCCTCTGCTTCAACAATGTGCAATTCATCCTTTGCACCAGCTCCTAAACTGACGGTTCTTAATGATAACTGGTGCTCATTTTCATCATTATCCACCTTAAAGTGATAATCTTTGTCAGCTTTTAGCTCACAACCAAAAAGGTAGTTCTGGGGCCTCAGGGGGCTCATGTCCATATCCATCGAATCTTCCATGGGGTGGTAGCACGCACTTAGGTGGGAGAGAAGGCGGAAGGAAAATGGGTGGCTGCTCTAAAGGGACACGCAGGACGGAATCACGCCAGTGTATTTAAGTTTTGTGGTGGTCTATCTTCATAAATATGGTTGCTTGTTCAAGAATTTGCATTTATTTGTCTTTTGTTGTTTTGTTTTGTTGTATTATCTAGAGACATGGTCTCCCTGAGTTGCTTAGGGCCTTGATAAATTGCTGAAGCTGGCTTTGAGCTCATAATCCTCCTAATTCAGCCTCCCAAGCCATTGGGATTATTACAAGCATGTGCCACCACACCTGGTTTGTTTGGGTTTTTGAATCTAAAAGTAAGATCATTAGTAACATGTTTCTTTCCCTCCTTGAGAAAATATTCTACTGGGCTCAGCATTTTTCTCATTAATCATTCCTTTGTATTAATTTATAATAATGTTTTTTATTATTTTCCAGTAGATGTTTTTGTTTTAAAATATTAGTTTATTTTTATTATTCACAATTAAACTTATTTTGATGGGAAACAAGTTATTCTGCAAGATTAATTTTTTTTTAAACCCAAAGTACCTCTTCTCCTTCACTGTCAATGAATATCTATGCCTTTTAATTATGTTGTCCATGGGAGATTCTTTATTCCTGCCTATTCTATGGATATGAAACACACCATGTCTAAGAGTACTTGTATTGATAGACTTCTGTTGCTCCAGTTTTTATACCTTCTCTTATAAAAATAATGAAGAGACCCAACTTTTAGGAAGTGTGCTTTGGTGAAATTTTCTGAGATTTGCCTCTTAAAGACTATATTTATATTCACCTGTTCATGATGTCAGTGAATTTTAGAAGCCTTTATGTGGTTTCAGGGCCCATGAAACACCTGTTTTGACTAATAATTCAGTCTGAATAATTTTAAGTTTTATTTTAAATTCACACACAAACATTCCAGAAGGAATGGGCTACATATTCAATTAGAAGATTATTATCTTCAATTATTCTTTTTATAATCCAAATTGAATCTTACCAACACATGTAATTAATAACTATTTTAGACATGTACATAAAGTGATTTGTATGTTGTACAATACAAATCTTGCATATTGTTAAAGTGGTAGAACTTGTCACAAAATATTGACTAGTTTATATGCTTTTCTTTCCTTGATGGGATCCCACATTCTTCTTGGAATGTATTGAATCATTAGTAACATTTTCAAGGACTGAACAACAACTAAAATAACTCATCCAAGAATCAGAATTAATAGAAAATAATTTACCTGTGAAGATAGGTATATTAATAGTTGAGTGAAAAGTAAAAAAACAGTAAGAACTTTTTCTAAGTTGAATAACCTTGATCACTGCACTTTGACTTGTAATTATTCTTCTAAGGTGACTGTCCTGAACCAAATTTAATTAAGAACTTAGCCCTCATAAAATAAATATTACCTTGATTACTATTCATGGAATGTCAGTACTCATACTCCCACATGCTATTTGTAAGAGAATAATAATCAAAACATATATATTCTAAAGCTATAAAGAAGCACAAAGCTGGAAGGCACTGTAAGGTCATTGTGTCTATCTTCTTTTTATGTGATTGCAATTAAAATATATTAAATGAAAAACATTTGAAACTTTTAGAAGAAAATTTTTATTGTTTAATATAATATCAAAACAACATACAAAAAAACATGTAAGCAAGTAAAAATATTTGTAGGGTATATGTGTTATAACATAATATATTTTCATAATACATTTTCATAATGATCATCTTATTTAACTCATTGAAATTTTCAGTACCCCTAAATTCTGTATGTATCAGAACCATGAAAGTATAACATTTATTAAAAATATAAACTTAGTATTTTCTTCTCTTCCATTACTTGAGAATTAGAATTCCCAACAAATTACTTGATGAACTGAATTGGGGGTATAGGTGTAATCCAGTGGTAGAACACTTGCCTAGTATGGGAAAGATCCTGGGTTCAATCCCCATCACCATAAAAACTAAATATAGAATGGAATAATTTATTTTACCTCTGGCTGTATTTGTTAATATAATGTTTAGTTTTATTTGATTTCAGTCTGATGCAAAATCATTTTATACCACATAAGTTTTATACACATTTATATTTAGTCAAGCATATTTTAAAAAATATGAATTGAGAGCACTAATTATATTCCTTCCCTTGCCCTTTCTTATATATTGAATACAAAATTTTATGTTAAATCTCTTTTTTATGTGATGAGAAATATTAAATTTTTAGGTTGTATATTAAAAATTACCCACTGATTGGATTGGACTTTGCCTTTTTTGCAATATCTTGCCTGAATTTGGAATTAGGATAATGTCTGCCTCCTTAAAATAGTTTGGGAGTTCTCCCTCCTCTTCATTTTTTTAGAAGAGTATGAGAACATCTGAATTGACTGGTGTCAATTCTTTTTTAGTTGTTGATAAATTCACCCATGAAGTCATAGGTTCCGAAATGTTCTTTGTTTGGGAAACTTTATTATGGATTTGTTCAAATCCTGCATTTACTTACTGAGTATAAATTCTATTCCAACTTGTTTTTACATGGTAGGTCCTGTGTTTCTAGGAATTACATACCTCCTAGGTTATATACTTTGTTGGTAGACAGCTGTTCATACTATCCTACTTTTTGTTTGTTTGTTTGGTATTTTTATTTTTGTGTCATGAATTGTAATATCACTTCTATTATTTCTGATTTTGAGTATTATTTCTTTTATTAAATGGTCCTAGCTAAAGATTTATCAAATTTGTGGGTCTTTTTTTAAAAACTAGGTCTTATATTTATTGATGTTTTATTCTTTTTTTCTGTTCTTTGTTTATTTCTGCTCTAATCACTGTTAATTCTTTTTTTCTGCCAGTTTTGGGTTTAGATTTTATTTTTTTCTAGTTCCTTGAAATGTGGAGTTAGGTGGCTTACCTGAGCTGCTTGTTCCTTTTTATTTTATATCACCACAAACTTCACTCTCAGAACTGCCTTTGTTGTAGCTTGTGAAATATGTAATGTTGTCTTCATTTACATTTGCCTCAAGATATTTGGTTTTGCTTTACTTTTATTTATGAAGTTTTGAAGAGTATTCTGTGCATATATATTTTTTTTTAAATTTCACAGTTTTCCTTCTCTGGTGATTTGTGGTGACTGAGCCTTGTGCACTTGAGAATGGTATTCTGCTGTTATAGCACAGGAAGATTAGGCTGTCTGTCTATTTGAGCTACAGTGTTGTTCAGATCCTGCATTTACTACTGATCTTCTATCCTCATGTTCTTAACATTTAGTGAAAGAAATTAACATGTCTCTTGCTATTATAATGCTCTTCATTTCTACCTTAAAGTATGTGATATTTGCTTTATATATTTAAGTACTTTGATATAGTCTTTATATCTTCTGTGCAAAAAGACTGGTTTCATTATTTAATGTCCTTTGTCTCTTGTGACAGTTTTATCGTTATTTTAAATACTTTAAAATCTATTCTTAAGTATAGTCACCTATGCTGTATTTTGTTTACCATTTACTTGTAAAATTGTTTCCCACCATTTTATTGCCAGTCTCTGTGTGTTCTTGAATTGAAAATGAGTTTCTAATATGTAGTATGTATTTGGGTCTTGTCTTTTTGTCAATTAAACTACTCTATGTCTTTAAATTGGGAAGTTTAATACATTTACATTTACAGAGTTGCTGATAAGAAAATATTTATTATTCTCCTCACTGTTTTCTCTTAAAGTTCTTAGCTCTTCTTTCCTCTCTTGCTATCTTCTTTTGTATTTTGTTGATATTTTTATTTGATGCCACCACATCCAGTTGTTATACACTTTGATTCCTTTTTCTTTTTATTTTTTGATGTACCTTCTGTAAATTTTTTGTGTGTGTGTGGTTACCAAAAGCTTACAGTATCTTATAGTGGTATATTCCAGGTGATAATAATTTAAGTTCAATCACATACAAAGTATTCTTGATGAATATAGAAGCAAAAATCCTCAACAAAATACTTGCAAATATAATTCCACAGGACACTAAATGGATCATACACCATGAACAAGAGGAACATATGTCTCTTTTCAAATGATATTTCAATATGTGAAAATAATTCAGATGATACACTACATTTGAATAATAAAGGGAAAAATCACAGGACCTCAATATGTGTAGAAAATGTAGGTGAAATATGCTAAACTTTTTCATGATAAAACTCTGAACACACCAGATATTGAAAGAGGTACCACAATATAATATAGGCAGCTGAATCAGAGGCCACATAATGACATTTTGATCAGTTAAAAACTGCATGCCCAATGATGGCTTCATAGGTCCTTATCATTTAATGACATTGTAGCCATCATAGTTTGAATAAATCCAGTCTTTTTTGTTCATACAATGACAGAATCATTTAGTGATACATTTTTCAGAATGCATCCCATCATTAAGTGATTCATTACTGCTTATAGAAAGCCCAAGGCTAATATCACACCTAACAGGTAAAAACAGAAAACTTTACCTCTAGGATCAAGAACAAGACAAGAATGCCCACCCTCATCAATTTAATTCAACTTAGTACTAGAAAATTTTAGAAAGAGAAACTAGGCAAGAAAATAGCAAATTGTGCCTAAATTACAATTTCCACACATTAGATCATGATGCCTGAAGATAGTGAAAATGTTACTTCTTTCCTTATGATTTAGGCACAATTTGCTTATTTTCTTGCCTAGTTCCTCTTTCTAAAACTTCTAGTACTAACTTGAATAAAATTACACATGGATAAATGAAACTATTACAATAGAGAGCCTAGAAATAAATTTATTCCTATTCTGTTTAACTTGGACAAGGCTAACAAGAAGACACATTGGGCAAAGATGATGTCTTCAACAAATGATACTAAAACTGGATATCCATATGTAGAAAGAATGCTACTTGATGCTCACTGTATACCACTCACAAATATCAAGATGGTTTACCAATGTAAACCTAATACCTGAAATTCTTACACTCTTAAAAAATGTTTTTGGCATTGACTTTGGCAATGATTTTATGTATATGACACCATAAGCACAAGCACAAGGACAAAAATGGAAAATCAGGACTACATCAAATGGAAGAAATTCTGTATAGCAAAGGAAACAATCACCAGAGTGAACAGGTAAAATATAGAATAGGAGAAAATATTTGCAAATTATACATCTAGAATTAATTTTGAAAATATATAAAGTATTTATATAACTTATTGAAAACAAAAACAACAAATTGCCTGACCAAAAAATAGGGAAAATTATCAGGTGGGAAAGTACAATGATCCACCTGCAATGGAAAAGTAAAGGTAATTTCTCAAAAAAATTAAAAATGTGAAACAAACTACAGGTATATACATTTACATTATAATATAAAAATAAAGGTAACATGTGACCCTGAGATACCTTTCTGGCAAGGTATTCAAAAAAATATGTTTGACCAATTTACTTATTTCCTTTTGTGAATTGTCTCTTCAAATATTTTGCACATTTTTAAAAAAAATGAATACCTTTTTTGCAATACTTAGTTGATACATATTCATACTCTCTGTTAGAGAGGGGAATAATGCAAAATAGTTTATATATACACACATATATGCACCATATAAATATTATATGTATATATATATATATATATATAATTTACCTTATTCAAATATTCAATATTCAAAATCTTCACCAATTATGAAGCTTGTCATTTTATTTTCATGAAAGTGTTTTTAAAGTGAAAAACAGTCTTTTTTTGGAAAAAAATGCTAATTTTATTCTTTTCCTATACTAAAAGATGACTTTGTGTATCCCGATATGACAAGGCTATTGTGTTTGTTTCCTATTTTCTTTAAAAATTTAGAATTCCTATTTGTATCTGTGATATATTTTCAATATTGTAAACACATCCAGATCCTTAAATTTTTAGCAACATGTGTTGAACATACTTTCCTCTCTGTACCATAATTCCTACTGCATTTGTTGAAATCAACAAACTGTATATCAGTGCATTGAATTTTATTCTCTATTCAGTTTACCAGATTGTCTAAGTTTTGCCAATACCATACAGTCTTGATAATTTTTACTTCAGTGTCAGTGTTCAGATCAAAGAAGTGAAATCCTCCCAATTTATTCAGCTTTTTTCAAAATTGTTTTGGCTATTCTTTATCACTTGTTGCAATTTTAGAGTGAATTTGAAATTTTATAACAAATTCTTGATGAATGTAATGAAAAGTAAATATAATGCATAAATAATCTATAAATACATGCTTAATAAAATATTATTAAATGAAATCAAATAGTTTATTGAAATGATAAAATACTGACCAATTAGTGTTTATCCCAGTTTAGCAAAGATGTTTTAGTATAAAATACAAATGTCAGTACTATTATCTCATTAACAGAACAGAAACCCAATTGTGTATTTATATCATAATTGAAGAAAAAATACATATCTGATAAACTTCAGTCTTTTGTTGATAAAATTAGCAAATATTTTTAGATATAAACTCTTTGTTACCTAAAAACTTAAGGCAGAACCCACAAGTAGTACATATGTGAATGTTTTCTCCATAGTAGTAACAAAGAAGTTTGCTGAAGAAGAAGTTTCAGTACTAATATTTTAAACCCCAAGGGGACATTATTTAAAAATTGACAATATGACAAAAATTGACAATATGACAATATTACAAAATTCTTGTGAATATTAAATACAATAAGAATAATCAAAACATTATAAACAATAAGGACTTTCAGAGCTAGAATAGTGAAACTGTTATGTAATATAGTAATAACCATGAAAAAGAATATGTAGCTCTAAACAGATGTGCTCTGCAGATGGTATGTGTGATATTCAACATCCTGGGCATTACAAAGCAATAGGAAGAAGCAGAATTTTCAATAAACCATAATAGTGTAATTGGTTATCCATATGGCAAACAAATATGATTAAATACCCATCTCATTGTTTTATATAAGTATTTTAAATGCTTGAATGTGGCATACTTAAATGCTCAGAAATCAAGAGCACAATAAGTTAGATAAAATATAGCCTAATCTTTTCAAAGTGGTTAAGAATTTTTAAACAATTTATTTATTTTTGATTAGCAATTCTGTATACTTTAAGACAAAGACAAAAGGCATTGATTGAGAGAAGACTTCTATTAAAGTACTAACAAATGGAAAGGAATAAAAACAGCTAACTAATATTATAGTAGGTTAGTATTTAGCATATATGGGAAATTTACAAAAGTTCATAAACAAAGATACAAAATCCAATACAAATAAACTGTGAATGATATCTTTTGAAGGCAAATCACAGAATATGAACACCTAATGAAACACAAATATTAAAAAGAATAAAATTTGTTAAATTCAAGGATAAAAATAAATAACCACATCACCCCCATTACTATGAATATGCTTTTATCCTCAGTATATCAGTGATCTTCCAAACAGACTATGGAGATAAAGAAACCCAGATCACTTCTGCTTTGGGTAACAATTTGGTAACAATGTATAGTTTAAATAACAGAACTGAAATAGAGCTATTACAATTTTAAGTATGTAGCAAAATATGTATATAAACTTTAAATTACTTTAAACTTAAGTTGTTATATAATGATTATTGAGAAAGATTAAATACATCATATTATTTTCTTCATATTTTTTAACTTAGTTAAGTGGACTAACATTGACACTCTAAAGCTAGTAAGGATATTCATAAATTTAATAAATAAAGTAACTTTCCCATCTGATTAAAAACAACCTCCCCACCAAAAACAAAACAACAAAAACAAAAACAAACAAACAAACAAACAAAAACAGCAGATGATTCTCATGCTTCCAGAGTTTTTCCTTAGGATGGATATTTCTGTCAGGGTCAGTGTAATTTTTTTTAAATTATTGGTTCTTTTTAATTAAACCTGACAGTTGAATCTGTTTCGACATAGTGATTAGAAGCATGAAATATACCATGTTCAAGTTCAAACCCCAGTACTTCTCTTTCCTATTCCTTTTTCCCCAACCCTTCTCCGTTCCCTCAATTTCTCTTTCTCCATTTACCCACAGATACTTAAAAAAAATAATAATTTCTGGGCCTGGAGATGTGGCTCAAGTGGTAGCATGCTTGCCTGGCATGTGTGGGGCACTGGGTTCGATCCTCACCAACACATATGAATAAAATAAAAGATATTGTGTCTACCCAAAACTAAAAAATAAATATTAAAAAAAAAATTCTTGTGGATGTACTAGTTCTGGTCTCAAAGAGTCAGCTCACTGTTTAAAGTGTATGTGGGGGGTTATGGCTCAGTGGTGGAGCACTTGCTTAGCATGTGTGGGGCACTGGGTTCAATCCTTAGCACCACATAAAAATAAATAAATAAAAATAATGGTAAATTGCCACAGTCTGGCTGGGCACAAAATAACTGAGCCACCACAAAAGCCTTGTAGATTCCAACAGCAAATCTTTATTCTCGAACTGTCACTGGCACTGTACACGCACGTTCTGGGAAAATCCACACCTCCACTTGGCTCTGCATCCCAAAATACTCTCTGAATCCCACGAGAACTCAATGGGAACTAAAGGAGCGGGCAGGCACCTGAGGAAGCAGAATACTCCCTATTCCCAGCAGGATACACCCTAAATCTGGACCCACCCTAATCCAGCAGGATCCTCCCTAAACCCGGATCCACCCTGGTCCTTGAGCAGGGTCACCTTTCTCATGCAATGTCACTGAAAATGACCTGGGTCCAAGGCAAGCCCATTTCCACAATGGAGAGTCCTTCCTCTAAGCAACATGGGGTAGGCTGACAAAGAAATTGCCATGCGTCATTCCTACTTGGCAATGGCTCTCAGCAGTAAATAAATGTTTAAAATACATAAATACGTAAAGTGTATCTTGAAGCAATACCTGATTTCCTATGTCTTAGTGGCAACAATTTCAGACAATGGTTGCAAACCCAGCTTTGATTTAATGTCTCTGTGCCAAGTTTCTGCAAAGTGAAAGTAACAATAGTAGCCACTTTATGGGGTTACTTGGAGAGTTATGTGCATACAAAGAAGTTAAGAAGGGTAAAATCATTATAGATATGTCTGGCATACCCAGAAAAAGTAAAAAGAAATCAATAGTATTCATAGGATTCTGTTCTGGTGTGAATAATATACCCTCAAATTTTGTCTTGAAGTTCTAACCCCCCAAAGTCACTCTGTTCCATGATAAGGCCATTAAAGAGATTAGCAAGGTAAAAGAATTTTTAAAGAGTAGATTCTAAGACAATAGATGTCTTGCCACTGACAGAAAAGGGCATCAGTGATGCTCAAGCAGAGAAAGGGCTTTCTGAGCACACCTTTAGAAGACAGCCATCTGCAAAACAAGGAGAGAGGACTCAGAAGATTATCAACCTGCAGATAGCCTCATCTTGAACTTGAACCTTTCAGAATTGTGAGAAATAAATGTCTGTTTTTTAAGTCACTTAGTCTCAGGCATTGCACTATGTCAGCCCTAGCAGACTAATATATAGACTAGTCTCATTCCTGGACTTCTTTATCTAATGAATGGAGCAGTTCCTGTTTTTTTTTTTGAACATCCACTTTGACCTCATCATGTGCTCATTAGAAATTAATGCTTATTCTTTTCATAGGTTGAAATCTTTCAATGTTTCTTCAAAGTAAATATGGCAATGATAAAACTCATTATATTTTTCTGGACAAATTATGTTTACTGTGTTTTTTAAATTTAGATCTACTTCAGGTTTGAATAAAAACTTTTATAACCTCTGAATTTCTGTCTCATAGGCAACAAAGCAGCTTCAAGTTATTCTAAGAATATCTCTAGTATAGTATCGACCCATGCCTTTCCTTTCTTAAGGTTGAATTAAGTCACTTCAAAAAAGCTTCATAGGAATCATGTCAGGAAGGAAGATGCATAACAGACTTATGTAAATGGATATAAGTTTTATGTGTTTTTTAATATCAGAATATATTATCAATATCGGTGGAAATTAGAGTTACAGAGATAGACTGAATATTTGAATACAATGGATTCTTAGAAGAGGGGAAATTCTTAGAAGAGAGGAGCCTAAAATTCTGCACCATCATTTTACATAGATAATTTATCAACTAATGAGATAAAATGAACAAGACACAATAACATAATTCATCTCACCTCCATAGCCAGCAAAATGTGGAGCAAAAGAAGCCAGACCGAAATGAGCATATGTGTTTATATTTGTATAAATAAAAATATGTGGCTGTTTCTTGCTGTTAAATGTTAAAATAGTAAACACTTGAAAGAGAATCTAGTGTAGATTATGTGATGAATTCATGTGAGGGAAACCAAATACACAATTTAGAATCTCTTTATCTGCTGATGGCTAGAAAGGTGTCTTTCCTTGTGAAATGTCATCATTTGTGAGTGTCTATGAATGTGTGTATTTACATCCCTGTGAATATTTACCAGTAATTGAATTATGTCATTTTTTGTCATGATTAGGAATTCTTGGGTCATATGTAGTATTTTGGTTACATTCAGTAGCACTATTCACACAAAATGACAGTGACTGGTAGAAAAATCAACCCCCCCCCCCTTTTTCTTTTTCCCTAATGAGAAAGGGACAAAAACTGCATATAAGAAGACAGTTATTAGGGGCTGGGGTTGTGGCTCAATGGTAGAGTGTTCAACTGGAATGTGTGAGGGTTTGATCTTCAGCACCACATAAAAATAAATAAATAAGATAAAGTTATTGTGTCCAACTACAACTAAAAATAAATATTTAAGGAAAAAAAGAAGACAGTTATGAGAGTAACCTCATTGATTCTTCCTTCTCACTCTCCATGACTCTCTTTATCCCTCCCTTTTTTACCCTTCTTTCACTCTTTCAGGGAACATTTATTTTCTACAGAGTGACAGATTTGGGGGGTATCATCTCTCTTTTGCCTTTTTTTAGGAGGGAGACACTCCATGCAGACTGAACCAAAAGACAAGAAGGTTATAAGACAGACTTAGAAAATTTGGACAATAAGTTTTAGGGAGAAAAAAAAAAAGAAAAATTGCTGCATAAACTAAGGGAACAGACATTCTGAGAGAGATCACTGTTCTTTTATTAAAGGAATTAGGCTATTTTCAGTAGAATGAGGGCAGAAATGGAGGAGGAGGAGGTTGTGGAAAATAGGGTAGCAATGCCATTGGCTGCCAGGACCCTGATGGAGAAAATGCTTTCAGGAAGTTAGGTGTCTGTGTGATTCTGGGGTTTCACGTTCATGATCACTTCAGATCAAACAGATGGAACTTGTATACAAGACAAAAGAAATGGTAAAGGAAATGCTGACGAGGCTGAGGGAAAGTAAAGGAGGGTCAATAGTAGCTTTAGTCAGAGATGGCAGGTGAGGACTGCACAGGATTATTCTTGGGTAGGAAGAACTGGTTCTCTTGTCTGATAAGTTAACAACATAAACAATAGGAGCATGAGCTAGATAGAGTGGAATTATAAAGCTGAAATAGTTTCTATCTGTTGGGAATTTTTAATTTTCGTAATATGTATATTTTATAATATAACATACCAGCATTAATGGGTAAGTAAAAAATAATCATATATTTATGTTCAGTAAATCTTTAAAAAGTTCATTTTACTTTACATGTGTTATATCTCAGTAATCCTGACTTTAAAAAGAGAAAATGAATTATATTGACCCTAGTATTCTTTGAGTTTCTTCATATAATTTTATTATAAAAACTGTTCAACCTACAGAAAAGAAGAGGATAAAGGTCAAAATAAATTTGTACAGATTAGGAAAAATATAATTTATGATATTATGAGCAGCCTGTCACCATTTTTCATGATAATCAATATGTTCATATTGTAGTTCACCATGTCTAGTTCACTAAAAATTAAATGGAATGGTAGAATATTTCCTCCATCAAAATGATAAATGAACTTCAATGTTAGTAATGAATACATTAATCACATGATAAAAGCAGGAAAGAGGCCAAGAGATAAAGCTTTAGTACTTGCTCATTAAATTTCAGATATTTTCCTAAAACTGTTTAAAATAGTCTCTATCATGTATATTGCTTCTCATAATCTTGTAAATGATCTCTTTATTTGTGATATAAAGAGCTTTAAAATATTGTGTTTTCAAATTTAGGAAAGATCTAATAACTTTTTAAAACTTAAATCACACATTTCAAAGTTAACTTACATGAATGTAATTTAAATAAAAAACTTTGAATAAAAAACTTTAAATTTTAAAGCCAGAGAATCAGTCAGAAACTCATCATTTTAATTTAGTAATTAAAGCACATTTCTAGTAATATATGTCACCCCAAGTAATATACATTTTGATAAACCTTTATACAATATATTTATTGGTTATGAAGAAGCTTCTATTGACACTTTTAATCTCAATATACTGTTTAGAGACTAGGTGGAGGTGTGATGTTTCCTTTTCAATTGTTGTACTATCTCAAAGAATTATTTTCTGTTTATGTGTAGTTCAAAGTGTGACTTGATCAGTATTGTTATTTGCATTCTTTGTCTTAGTTAAACATGGGTTCAATTCCCTGTATTGATACAGATTCTGGTAAGAAACATAGGGTCTTTGTTCCATGGGTCAATCTGGAATAGAGTTCCCACATCTGAACATTTTTTTTTTTTTAATTTAGAGAGGTGTAACTTCTCTTGAAATATGTTTTCATTATAATCACATTGATTTTGTTTATCTTAATCACTTTTTGGGACAACAAACATGGCTCATTTTATCTTTTGGCTCCCAATTCTAACATTTACATGTTAAAAATAATTAGAAATTTTGTCAAGTATATTTTTGATGGCCCTGTTTTATTTATTTATTTTTTTTTAATCAATGTTGAGTGGTAAACTTTTAAGTCTTTGTATTTGATCATCTTCTAACCCAATTTTCTATAAAGTGTACAGAAATGGAATACCGCTAAAAGCAACAACAAAAAGTTTTGATTTTTTAATTTTAGAAGTACAGTGAATGTTGATATTTTATATTTGTTCTGCCATTTGAAATGAATCCTGATGGGGAAACATAACTTCTTGTATGTAATAAAATTCCTTGGGACAAAATTCACTGGTTTTCTTAATAAGAGCATTCCACCTTGTTACTTCCTACATCATATTGATAAAAATATAATTACTATTTTGATGAGAGAAAAAGAAAATACTTCTTTGTTTTCATGTGTCAGAAACAAAACCCCTACTCTGCTTAAAGTTAAGAATAGTTGGGGAATGAAATTGAGAAAATTATACTGTTCTACTGTGTACATGTTTGAAGATGTAACAATAAATTATACATTGATACATGATTTTAATGCACTAACAAAACAACACAAAACAAAATTTTAAAAAGATATACCACTAAAATGTTCATTATGACAGAAAAATTGGTTTAGAGGTATTAATTGATGCAATTTGGTATGAAAAACCAGTTTTAATGTAAAAACTAGTAAAGAAATAAAACAATATTATTAGATATTTGTATACTTACAACTATGTAAGAATTAATATAAAAGCTATATTAAAATGAAAATAATATAACAAAGTGACAAGATTTATAATTAACAAGTAGAAGTAAGTTTTCATAAATAAAATAACAATGATATGTAGTGAACAGCAAGACTCACTTTATGACAAACAACTTTTAAAATGTGCCTAGATGTAAAATTAAAAAGAAATATAAAAAAACTTAAAGCACAGTGAATATATCTGATCAAATTGCAAAATATGCCCTTGTTATTTAGTAGAAAGTTTTAACTTTATAAAAATGTTAATTTCCCCCAAAATAATTCATAAATATAGTTCAATTCACATAAAATAAAATTAAATAATATATTTTTATGCAACTAACATCATTTTTATTTAAAAAACATGAATAAGCCAAATTAATAAAAAAAACTAGATAACAATGCAATGTTAGAAGCGAGCTCTTCTAGATCTTTAAACTTAGCTTCTAGAATTAGTTGAATAATATTGAACACGTATTGGAAGACCAATACATCACAATTCATATACCAAGTACAAAAAAGGAAAACACTAAAATGTGCTGATAAAGGTGGCATCACATAAGATGAAGGAGAATTAACTTTTATACAAACTGATAACTGTTGGGATGACTAAGAACCACATCATATATGTAAGGATGATTCATGAAAATCCTGCCATTTGTAAAAACATGAATGAAAACTGGAGGTCACTATGTTAAAGTCATGCATTTCAGGTGCAGAAATACAGGTACTGTTTGGTCTCATTCCTATATGGATTCTAAAAAAGCTGATGTCATTGATGTTGAAAATTTGTCAGCAGTTACCATGGCCTAGGGAAAGTAGGAGGTGGGAAGGATGGGGAAATCTTGGTCAATACACACTGATTTAGTCAGAGCAAGAAGTCCAGGAGTGCTGATGTACAGTAAGGTGACTGTAGATTACAATAATAATGTACTATGCATTTCAAAATTGCTGGATGAAGGGATTTGGAAAGTTTTTACCATAAAGAAAAGGTGAATGTTTGAAGACATAATGAAAATATAATATAGTACCCCATTAATATGTTGTTACACGTAACAAATTTAAAAGTTAGAAAAATAAAAAAGATGAAATGATAAGTTTTTACAGAGAGAGATATGTTTAACATGATTTAAACATCACATTATATGTACAAGCATTAAAACATCTAATGTTAACCACACACACACACAATTATATATATATATATAGTTTTTAAGTTTTTGTGTATCAGTTAAAAATGCATTTAATTTTAACAATCTCCTATTCTGAATAAGAAAAGAAAGACTAAGAAATTTTAGAGACATTTTAGAAAGACTAAGCAAATTTAGACACATTTTAGCTCTTTTCCATGTTACAAGGTAATATCAGCATAGCAGAGGTCATCTATTTAATGTTTGTTTAACCTCCATCTGTTGACTTCCCAGGATTTATCAGGATGTATTTGTATCCCTCACCACATGGTCAGGTCTGATTTGGCTTTATAGTCTCTTTTACTGAACCTAATAGGCATACGGTTATTTTCTCAAAAATAAAGAAATGTTCAAAACACCCCAATTTGAATCAGTCAGATTTGGCTCTATTTTTTTTTTCCCTCTCTTTTTCTTTTCTTTCTGATAATAGGAATTCAACCAAGCAGTACAGCACCATTGAGCTATTCCAAAAGTTTGTTGTTATTGTTGTTGTTCAAGTTTGATATAAATCTTAACTTGCCAAAGAAGGTGAACTCGAACTGATAATCCTCTTGGCTCAGTATACAAATCACTGTGACTCTAAATGTATATACACTGTGCCATCATATGGATTAGATTTAACTCTTCTCTCTCTCTCTCTCTCTCTCTCTCTCTCTCTCTCTTTCTCTCTTTGAAAGCTGCAGGTTTTCTGAGGATTGAACCACATGCCTTAAGCAAGCTGGGCAAGTGGCAAATGATCTCACTCTGAGCTATATCTACACACCTAGGTTTGGCTCTTAATAGAGGAACTGAAGAAAACAAGGAACATAAGATTCTTTTTGTTAAAAATTCATTAATTTTATACTTTACCATTTTTTTACTTAATGCATTTTTCTTTCAGTTCTTAAAAATATTTCTCATTTGACCTATTGTTCACATCCTGAGTCATTTAGTTAAAACCTAATTTCAAAAAATTGACTTGTCAAATTTTATTACCAATAGCAAATGAATTACTCAAAGTAAAATTGTGGAAAATTTTTTTAGCAAATTAGAAAACACAACTACATTGAATGTCTTGTCTTCTATAATTGAATCCAAGGAAATAGTATTATGGAAATAACTCCAGAAAGAATAAAAATCCTAATGGGAATCAAAGTCACTCAGTGCAGGAAATGGATTTGTTATGATGAGAATTATAAACAGGATAAAATACATAAGAAGTGAGTGCAACAGAGAAGATAAAATCTTCCTGAGACTCAGGAAAGCCAAAGTAAAATTGAATTGGTAGGCCCTGGCATGGTAGCACATGCTTGTAATCCCAGCGCCTGGAGAGGCTGAGGAAGGAGGATTGCAAGTTCAAAGCCAGCATCAGCAACTTCTCAAGGTCCTAAGCAACTTGGACCTGTCTCAAAAAAAACAAACATATATATATATATATATATATATATATATATATATATATATACACACACACACACATATATATATATACATATATGGTATGGCTGTGGATGTGGCTTAGTGGTTAAATGCCTCAGGTTCAATTCCTGGTACAAAAGAAAAAAAGATGGAAATTTTTAATTTTGCCTTCCTTCCTTGATTAAGGAGGTGGCCTTGACTTTACAGAGCTTGATAAAGACACAGAATGTGTTCTTTGCAAATATTGGTTTAAACAAACATAAACAAAAAATCAGATTGTTATTTTAAAACCTTACTTTAATGGCAACATAGCACTGTGTTGTTGTAACTCCACCATGAAGTATTGTCTTCCTTCCAAATCTTGCAGGAACTTGGTATTTTCTAGTTATTCATATCTTCATGCCTTATGGAATTAAAAAGTCAGAGAAATTTAAGCTCTCACTTTACCTATTATCTTTTCTGCAAAGTCATTTGTTTTTCCAATGAAATTATGCATAAATTAACAGAAATTCCACACAAACTTTGCATACAGCCATCTTCCTAATTTAAAAGCCAACCATAAAGGTACTTCTATATTTAAAAATTTTTATTGTGAAATTTAGTAGGCAGAAAATAATTTCTATAGTCAAATATAGTTATATATTGTTAAACTGAGTTATAAAAATTTCAATTTATGTTGTCAACACATCTCTGTATACTTCCAAAGTTCCTAATAGATCACAGACATCTATAAAATTCACTGAACATGGGTAAAGAAGAATTTAAAAATAATATTAAGATTAAAGTAAGATTATTGAATAAGAGTAAAACACACTTTTTTCCTATGGAGTACACTTTATATAGAAAACTATTTTAAACTTTAACCCTCCTTTAAAATGCTTAACAAACCAGAAGCAACTTACAGCAGCATATGTTGATAGAACAAGGTGAAATATTCCAGGTACATTTTTCTGGAAATAGCCATGGAGATTTTTAAATCTCCCCCAAAACCCTTGATGAACTCTGGCAGCTCTCATGTGGACAGATTCCAGGTTTGTACTTTTTAAAACATTATCTATTTTATTCTGGAAGATATAGGATTTTAGATGAACTTTGATGGTTAAACACAGTATGAAAGCTCAAATAAAATAAAGAAATCATGGTACAAAAATCAAGTGAAAGCATAGAGTTAAGTTACTATGGAAGAAGAAAATGGTGTAACTTACAAGCATAAAATAGAGTAAAAATGTACCACTCTCACAGCATCCAGACTGTGTCTTCTAGTTTGTCAATGTTAGCCAATAATGCATTGAGGCTTGCATTTTGTGCAGAAAGCTAAAACTGACCTAAAAAATATACTGAAGTCTTCAAGAAGGTTAATTATGAATTAATATCCACTCATTAAAATAGACCTATTTTATTCTGTAAGAGATCAATGAGGGCTACAGGATTTTAAAAACTGGAAAACTATATGTGTGTGTGTGTGTGTGTGTGCGCACGTGTGCGCACACATACACACACCTGTGCAAGCACATTTCTATTGAATGTAAAAGGAATGTGAAAAGAAACAAACCATATGTAACATCATCTAACCTTCATGTTTAGAAGTGAGTTAATTAATTTTGCTCATATAATGTACAAATATCAGAAAATGTATAGCCTATTTAGCTCTTTCTAAAAAATAAAATTTAGAAATTATTAAAAAATAAATGTTAGGAAAAATAGGATTGAGAATTTTTGGAAATTGAAACTTGATCCAATGTGATCTTCAATCATGTTCTTCCATGAAGTCAAATATTTTCATCAGGGGAAGATACATACTTTGTATTTTAAAATGATTAGATTCCTAACATGACTAATGCATAATTTGAAAATGCAAAACTGGAACAAGTAAAAGGCTATTTAGAAAATGAGATAAAAACGCACAAGAATGTATGGAAAGAAGTATTTAAAGTAATTAGAAACACAGTTCTAAATTTATGAAGTGTAGATTATCCAAAAATAGTTTGTTCCTATGCTTCTAAGTGAAGTGGTACTTAGTACCATTTAATTACAACTTAAATCTAGAGAGAATATCCCAAGAGTAGTTGTATGTCCATGCTTCTGATGTCATACAATGATTAAAGGAAGATTCACAAAATGGTTGTGGCACAGCTGGTGTGCTTATGACAGCTCAGGAGCCTCCTATTGGATTAGCTTTAAGTTTTAGATGTTTTGTTATTATGATGTGACTCATGAAGGGCTAATGGCCTGTTTGTCCTTTTCAAATGTATCAATGATGTTAATGTCACTTCCCAGAGGACACTGAGAGAAGGCTAGTTACCAGGGCACAACCTTACTCAGTATCACTGTGAAGGCAGTGGTTTCTTTCATTAGTATTTATAATAAATTAGAAATATGAAATGTTTCTATTGCTCTTTTTTAAGACAGTTAATTTGCACATTCATAATAATAAACTACCATTTTATTTACAGATTTGTCAGAATTGTTTAAAATGTAATGAGCAGTGACCTTCCCTCAGTGGGGCTGGAGATCAAACTTGAAAGCGTTTTAATGTCAGGTTTATTTTCCTTATAGATTAGATCATTTGGCTAAGGTTTGATTGCAGAATATGTTCTATCGTTTTTCCTAAAGTAAAAAGCAAAATAACATAGCAAATGATGAAGATGATTCTATTTTAACCAATCAGGACTCCTGCCAAAACTCACAAAAAAATAAATCTTACTGCTGGAAAGAAGCTAAAATTAGTCCTGCTTCAGAAAATGCAAAGAGAAAGGGCATTTGCATGTAGAAGGTAGTTCTTTTGGATGCAATATCAAAACTCCCAGGAGAAATTCAAGGCCCAGGAAAGAAAATCAGAGAAAATCAAACAGAAGAAAATCTAAACACACACACACACACACACACACACACACACACACCAAAAACAAAAACAAAACAAAAAGTCTTAGGCATAAAATCAGGCAGGCAAAAGTTTGAGTTAAAAACAAAACGAAACCTTTCTCAAAAAAATATTTATATAGATTCTTATAAACAAATGCTGTCATATTTGAATTTTGTTAGAAGGACACTTGAAATATTGATGTCAAGAAACAGATATTCAATCAGAATACTGAGTTCAACTTTGGTGAATTTAATAAGTTTTTATTCTCCTGAAAATAGAAAACTGGAGGGGGAATGGAGGGCAGTAAATATGGTGGAATGAAATGGACATCATTACCCTAGTTATATGTCTGACTGCATATACAACCAGAGAAATGTAAAGTTGTGCTACAATTGTGTACAAGAAATCAAATGCATTCTGCTGTCATATATAACTAATTGGAATAAATAAATATATTAATTAAAAAATAGAAAACTCATAGGTTTGCTAAATAAAATGCAAAATGATTAAAAGTCAGATTCTCAAAAAAGAAGCACAATGATCTGAACTCAATATTTTAAAAGCAATTCTGATTCATGTTCTCACATAATTATTATTTGAACAAATACAGTTGTACTTAATAACAAATATAAAGATAATAATGAATTAATACATGCTCACCATATGCCATGTATTTCTCTATGATATCTGATTGCTCTATTCACCTCTTTAAGTCTTTTTTTATATTCTTCTGATACTTTAAGAACTCAGTAAAAAAAAAAAAACACAAATTTTTGCGAAGGAAATAAACTTTATTTTATTTGTAGGGGGAATCTATCACACACATAGAAAATTTATTTTTTTATTTTTAAAAATACAATTTTATACAAATTAATGAAACTAAACTCTTCACTTAGGGTAGATGACCATCAAATCCAAAGTGGGGCAAAAAAAAAAAAATCAAAGTATATATGATGCTTTAAAGAGTGAAGTTACTAAAAAACAAATTAAAAACAACAGTAAAAAATAAACTTGTCTTCATCTAATTAAATAATTATTTTCTAAGTGATTTCAAAGACTTGTTGTTGTCCCTGTTGCCCACTTCTCTTCAAGAAAAACATCATTAAAAAAATAAGTTGTCTGATGGTTTTCAAAAAGTTGTTTTTGTGTTTGATTTCAATAGTATTTTAATCTCTGGAAGATTTATTTCTATGAAAACTATAATAATTATAGATTTCAGATATAAAATTATATAATAGAGAAATATTCTCAGAATCTTGAATACAGAAGTATTACCAGTTCAGACAATATCCCTTAGCTGACATTCTCAATGGAATTAAACATCAAATTAAGAACAAAAACATAATGCAAATGCACTGAATTATTAACAGGTCTTTGACTCCAACTTAATGGTTCAGTGGACTCTAGTTACCAAGGTGCAACTAGTTACTGGCTTAAAAGTGATAACTGGAAATTTTTCTTTTTGTTTTTTGTTCTCCTAGCCCTAAGCCTACCCTACAGCCAATTAAAGAACAGAAATTCAGATGGACCAGAATACCAGAATGTGTGAATACAGGGAGGAAAAGTTTACATTTTTTAACATATACTATGGAATTTCAGACCTTTGACATCTGGCATCATGAAATTTTGGAGCCAACTACTTTTATTTTCTATAATAGTGATTGTTAAAAAACAAGGGCCCACAAATACTGTGATAGATGATATCTCAATGAATATATTGAAATCACTTTGGACCAAGTTTACGTTCACAGTGAAACATTTGCAAAACAGTAAAAAAAAGTAAATATGGAAGGGAATACCAGATAATTATATATAATATTAAGAAACCTTCCCCAAAATGAAACAAATAAATTTTCTGTCCTCTTTCAAATAACATCATTTAATTCCTAACTTACCTTCACTACCATTGTCCTTTATTTTATGCTCAGGAAATATTTTGCATACATCCTTTTGATGTACTTTATGGATGTTAATATTAATCTTGTCCTTTTGTAATTCAGATTAGTACCAGATATAACTGAAACTATTAATAAAACCAATTATTCTGTGTATAGTCATTTTCTAATCACTATAAACTTAATCTAACTTTAATTATGTGGCACTTAGTTCCCTATCAAACATAATTTTTCATTTTTTCTATAAAATGAAATAGCCTTTTTATGTTTAATTTAAATTGTCAATTGCTTTATTTGCCTTATCATCTTACAAGAATTGTATTACCAGGAAGACAACATAGACATAAAGATGGGTAAAAAACTGTAAAACATTCTTTGATTTTAAATATATTTTGCTTTTGAACTCAAACCTCAAATTATACCAATGATAAACCCAGTACAAAAGATCTAAATGGATTTTTCTTTGCCACTCAATGTAGTTCATATTATAATAAACTAAATATTGCTCCCCTGTTTGCTATTATTCAGAGAAACAAGTTCAAAAACAGAAAAAAAATGTTTAGTCAGCAAAGCACATTGCCATAAATAATGGAACATATTTGGCAGTTTAGTATTTAACAATATAGACCCATAAAAATATTTTAACCTACACATAAGATTCTACAAATGCTCTTTGCTGAAACTTATTTTCACTTATTATCATTGCCACTTTCTTAAGTGCCACTGGAAGATGAATTATATCTCATGTATTTTAGATGAATAATTCTATATGATAAGGGAAAAATCACACCTAACATATCACATACATATTATTGTTGTTAGAATTTCTCTAGACATAAATAGAATCATGATCTATTTATCATAAGGTAAAAATACATCTTTATATACTCTATCGCCATCTAGCTCACTGTCTAGGTATTTACTTCTATACATGTATATATGAGTATATATGTATTTTGTGTGTATGTACAGAAATGTGTTACATATTAAAAAAAGCATGCCATTAATAAATGCCACATATTATAAAAATCAAGATTTATGTTATATACATATTCAAGTAGAACTACATTTGCAGCTGGTGCTCATTAAATTTAATTTTTAATCATAATCACTTTTATCAGTAAAACACATATTTTCATTTCTTCAGAGAAAACAGACAAAGTACTTTAAAAATGACAACATTAATGATATATTGGGTTTTCCCATTTTACAAGTAGTATTGACCACCACTTTGGACTGAAGATGCTTCACAAAATCTTGAAGGAAAACATAAATGTTTTTAACTTTCATAATCAAAAGAATCTCAACAATATTTTTGGCTGCTTTCCTGAAAACTCAAATATGTACACACTTACATGGTAATTTTCAAAACTAAAGAATTTTCACATTTTTAAAAGTTTCATATATACTATGTTGCTTGGGGCCATCAAATAACACACACACACATACACACACACAAATAACATGCAGATGCACTTAAGCTACAGAAAACTGCTCACTTGGGCTGGGGTTGTAGCTCAGTGATAAAGCACTTGGTTAGCATATGTAAGGTGCTGGTATTGATTCTTGGTGTTACATATAAATTAATAAAATAAAGATCCATCAACAGCTAAAAAAATAATGTAAAATAAATGAGTAACTGCTCACGTGCCATAACACAAATCAGGACATGTGGTAAGTCCACATTTAAGGCAGAAGAAAAGTGTACTGCACCCCAGTGGACATGAAAAACTGCATGAATATAAAAAAATACATATATGTGCACAATCAAAATGAATCTTAGCTTAAGATTTGATGTGTACATTTTTCCAGTAAAATTTGAACAATTTTGTTAATAAACTCATACCAGTTTTAGATTTATAGAATTTTTGTGATAGAATAAAGTTAACATATTGAACATACCTAGTCTCCACTATTATTAAAATCATCTAGATCAGTATGGTGCAGATATCACAACTAATATCAATATATTGTTATTAGCTGAAGTTCATAACTTTCTTACATTTCCTCTAATGTTATTTCTCTGTTTCAGGATACCACTTTATAATTAGATTCATCTTGGTTATGACATTTTCTCAGATGTTGCTAATTTTGATGACTTTGGCAATCTTCAGTATAGCTATTCCTTTTGACATTATACTCCTCAATTTATTTTTTTTAATATTTTTCTCATGATTTGATTGGGCTTGGGGAAGGAAGACCCCAGAGTATCCCATTGAATCAAGGGTACATACTCTCAATAAAATGTGACTTTTGATGCCAATTTTGAGGTCAAGTCTCTTTTTTTTTTCTTCTCCATGTCATACTGTTCTACTTTGAAGAAATTCACTTTGATAAGCCCATGTATAAGCAGTGGGGAGCTATGTTCTATCTCCTTACAGTCAGCACATTAACAGAAATGGTTTTATAGTCTTCTGCATGGCAAATAAACATATTTTCTTTATTTATTCAAACATTTCTTTATATCAACATGGATTTTTGGATATTTAGTCAATTTGTGGATATCTACCTGCAACCAATCAGCTAATGCTACTTTACTGTCTTGCTCAAATTTTTCCAGCACTTTGAATCTTGCATCACTTTCATGTATTCTCATCATTGTGTGTGTGTGGGGGGGGGGGGAGGAGGGGACATCCAGACTCTGTGAGGAAGTGTCTGTTCTCATCTTACACTCTTTCTTCTTCATTTCCAGAATCAGACATTTCTCCAAACAACCAAGTGTCATTTGAGGGAAACTGCTATTATAAACCAAATTTTGGCAATTTGTATGATTGCCGCTGCTGGAATCTTGTTCATTTGAACTATTTTTAATTATATAGACACAAGTATCCCATGTAAATTGGACAGATAAATATAAAATTTACTGACTAATGCAAATATAATTACTTTCAACAGATTGCACTTTACATAGTGTCAAAGTAAGCCAACTTTGGAACACTCCTCAGGAAAATTATGAGAAGAATGATTTTGGATATATTTCTAGTAAACGTACAATTTTCCATGTACATTTTCATGTGTGTTTATTGTTATATACCCCTCATTATAGAGTTTGGGTTAATATTTTGCCTGAATTCAACCCTGATTTCTTTATATATCAAAAATACATTGGTTATTTTACTTTATAAATAACATATAAGGATAATAATAAATATAAGTGTAAATGTAATTTTATATTATGAATTACATAATTCAGTCTTTGGCATTTGTTAAGAATTTGTCAACAATCAATAATGCTGACAATTATGTTACAAGTAGTATGCGTCTATAAAGAGCACAAAACTTGGGGTTTTTCTTTCATCATCAACACCCTGTATTGTAGCTAAACACCTTCAAGATTCTCCTTCTATCTTCCTAGGCCAATTACTGATTACAGCTTAAGAAAAGGAAGTCAAACACACTGATTAATATGAATTTAATTCTGAATAATTCTCTGTAATCTTGGATTTTATTCTAATCATTGTTCTTTGCTTCTTTCACCCTCTGTACCTTAAAATAAGAGTTTTGTAATTCTTCATTTCTTAATTGTTAATGGCAGGAATGACAGCCTGCTGAAATACAATACTCTATCAGGAAATATAAAACTAATAGCACTACCTCAAACCATTACTAATACAAGCCATACACACATTTATCCATTCCAGTATACCATTAGGGGAGATTTGTCAGTGTTACCTAACATGGCACCAGGTTTTATTACCACTGTTATCAAAGGGATTTGATATGGACATCATATTCTCATCTTGCCAGAAAAAGTATAAGCACACCAACTATATATAGTCAGGACTTTATTAGAAAAAGAGTGATCTACTGAGGTTGGAGTACAAAATTGTTTTCTATTCTTGATTCTGCCATTAAGTTGCCACTCAACCTTGGAGAAAATCACTATGTTCCTCTCAACTTCAATTTTCTCATTTCTAAAAGTAAGATAATGCTCATCCTGGGATGAAGTTTGATGACGTTTAAGATGACTGCATAAGGAACACCTTAAATAGAACAGCAGATTCAGGTATTCACTGTGAACTGTGCCCCCATACCACAGTGAAACTTGCAATCCTACAGTTTTTAATACCTAGCTTCTCTTTTATTTTAGATTAATTTTCGTATTAATACATGAAGTACTTATGAATACAAGTAATATTTTCTCAAGTTCACTAATACTATGTGAAACTAAGAGAATTAAAAAAATAGTTTACTAATTAAAGACAAAAATATTATTTGAATTTTTTTTCAATAATTTACCTTGGAAATTTTTAAATAATATGATAAAAATTCATGGGTAACAATAACAAAAACAAAGTGAGTATCTTATAATTTTATCTCTTAAAAAGAGATAGTAACTTAAATTGACACAGAAAAAATGACCAGAATTTTTACTCAGACCTTTTGAAATGTATAAATGGCTATGCCTAACCATGTGCTCTCTTACTGTAAATTTATACCAAATGAATAGAATAATAATTGCAGTTCCTCCACTATATTGACAAATTATAAAGACAAGCAAGAAGAACTCTGAAGATAGATTTCTGATGTTTTTTTTTTCTATTTCTGAGAGCAAAGGCATATTTCTGTGAGTTAGAAATAATTTGAACTTCATCAACACATTTCCAAATTTCGTAACAATTGAGCATAAAATTTGGACAAGCACCAATAATATACTAATATTAATTTATTGAGTACAAATGTTAGAAGCAGAGCAGTCATACATTGTGTGAAAAGAAATTCCATCTACAGGTCATTAGCTCAAGCTTTCATTAAATGCTGCAAGATGACCCTGCTGGATGCAATACAGGTCCAAGAGAGTTTACTCTGCTGTACTTGAATGTATGCACTATAGATTTGAAGAAGTTCAGTCAGTGTTTTTGCCTGGATGTTTGAGGTTTAGATAAATTCTGTCTGGGACTGTTTTTCCTTTCACTATTGAGTCAATTTGGATATAAGGAGGGAAATGAGAAACAATTCAGGCCAATATTTAGCTAGAATTAAGGGGAAATTTTCACACTTTTAACATTCATTAAATTATGTAGTACTTATGATTGGAGGTAATGGAGAAAATTATAGTCTTATTTGTGACTCAGTTTTTTATTTTCAGTAATATGTACTGTTTTTAATCATATAATAAAGTGATCACTCCAGGATGGATGCAGGAAGCAGTAAATTCAGAAAGCAATATTGTGAGCCATTATTAGGAAAGACTGAGAACTCCAAAAGGAATACACTGAAATTTAATTCATCTCTTGAGTCTCACACCATGTTAACTTTAACGTGTTATAACATTTTAATAATAGTAAATGAAGATGATATTAGTTGTGGGTTTATTATTAGATCCCTTATATACTTAATTTTTTGGTTTCTTTTTCATGATAAAATAATTTTTTCAAATGCCACTTTTTTATTTATTGCAATGATCTTGATTTGTATGTTTCATTCTGTTAATGTGCTACATCACAATTATTGATATTCATAGGCTGAAGAATTCTTGCATCCCAAGAACAAACTCATCACATTATGGTGTATGAGCCTTACACATGTTGTTAAATTAGGTTTGCTAGTATTTTGTTTAATTTATTTACTTTTTTGTAGTGGGGATTGAACTCAGGGACGCTTTACCACTAAGCCACATCCCCAGCTGTATTTTGTATTTTATTAGAGATGAACTCATACTGAGTTGCTTAGCACCTCACTGTTGCTGAGGCTGGCTTTGAGCTTGCAATCCTCCTTCCTCAGACTCCAGAAATGCTGGGATTACAGCATGCACCACTGCACCCAGCAGAGTTTTTTGCTTCTAGGTTTATCAAAGATATTGGTGTGTGAGAGTGTGTGTGTGTGTTTTCTCTTATAGGATCTGTACCTGGCTTTCGTGTCAAGGCAATGCTGGCCTCATTAATAAAATGTGAGATCTTCATTCCTCTTCATATTTTTTTTCTTATTTTTGGAAGAGTTTGAGATTGTTGACATTATTTCTTCTTTAAGTGTTTAGTAGAACTTACCTATGAAGACATAAAATCCTGGAATCGTTATTGGAAAATTTTTTGATTACTGCCTCAATCTCCTTTTTCAATATTGGTCTCCT
Source organism: Marmota marmota marmota (assembly GCF_001458135.2). Classification (NCBI taxonomy): domain Eukaryota; kingdom Metazoa; phylum Chordata; class Mammalia; order Rodentia; family Sciuridae; genus Marmota; species Marmota marmota. The sequence continues at coordinate 8,660,647 of NW_025999961.1, forward strand.
TGGCTTTTCTGTGCATACATATTCGGCTTGGCAGAATAATCAACAAGCCATGCCAGCACAGGGTCAACCAGTTGCCAGGGTATATCTGGTGGGCCTGAGGCTTGTGTCCTCAGCAAATTCAGCTGCTTACTTAACTCTCTTCTTCCACATGGAGGCTATTTCTCTGCATCCTGTGCTGAGTGGGATTTTTTCAATAATTTACCTTGGAAAGAGACAGGATACAAATAATCTAAAGCTATAGGAAACTATCATATTTACTAAATTATTATTTTATTTCTATGCTCCACTCATGTGATACAATTTCTCACCTGATTCCTTAGTTTTTGTGACTGTATTTTTATGCATGGAAGATATTTCAAATTGATATCTCTATGAGGAAGTAAATACTAAACTCATACCCTCTTAATGTTTGTTCTCATTGCTCTAAAACTTTAAATTGAATAAGGGCTACTTAAATCAAAGTTTCTGTTGATCTTTAAATTTTTAGACATGACAAAGTTTTGTCTTGGTTTAAGTGTTATAAGAATAGACTAAAGCACATATTAATAGATATGTTTTCTGAAAGGTAGGAATGCAAAATTTATGAGATAAAAGAGTAACTACATCAAAAGATATGATGCACATGTTAGAAAAGTTTAAAGAATGAAAATAAATAAACCAGAGAGTAAATGCTTGCATGGTACAAGTTTAAAGACGTTAGTAAGATTTCTTTGTTTTCTAATCACTTCAAAAATTATGAACTTTAAAGTGCATTGAAAGGCTCTGATTTTTTTTTTTTTGGTAGTTCAACACTAACAACCACAATAAAAAATGTGTGTGTGTTTTTGTGTGTGTGTGTGTAAAGTCCCTCAGAATTTATCATAACTGACCAGCAAAAGATTCAAACAGCTCCAGTTGGCAGTCCCTGAAGATGCTCCAAGAGGAATCAATGTTATGAACAGAGCTGTGCCTTGTGGTTTCACTTGATGTATATTTTATTCCTTTCCATTGAGTTGAGCAAATGACTCTACAGTATGAAAAGATAGCTACAGTCAGAACTTGCGATAAAGACAGAATAATGACAGAGAGAGCCAAGAGAAAATTAGAGAATCATGTACAGAAAGGGGGAGCTGGGAAAGCCTGAGAGGATTTCATGCTGCCATGTCTAGAACCATGGCCATTAATGGCACTTCAATAAACTAAAATTGAATTTTAGAAAAGTTATCCTCTTAGCAATTATTAAAATAACATAAAATGAGGGAGGAAATCATTTTAACAAACTTGCCAGCCACATTTCCAGTGCACAGTAGTCACACATGCATAGTTGCTAGCTTATTCAACAATGAAAGCTATCTACGTCCGTTGTTGCAGAAAGGTCTCATACAGAGAGTGAATATAGAAAGACACAGAGAAACAAAGAACCCATGGGCATAGGATAATCAGAGGCCCAAATTGAATAATAAAAGAAAAAGAGAGATACAAAAAATGCTTCCAAAATTTTATTTTATATCTTTAAGAAAACAATTAGAACAGAATATAGGGATAATTGGTGTAGGAAAAGTATGAGGCTCAAAATAATGTGAGTGGTTTGTGCCTTTAGAAAAAGCATACTATTAGCCCAGTGTGCATAATATCCACTCTTTATGTAACTAATGACCAAAAAGAAGGTTGAAGGAATTACAATCTAAGCCTGCAGATTTTTATTGCTTCCAGTTAACTTTTTAAAAGCACACATGATTTTAAAATTTCAGATTTTCTTAGCCTTCTTCTCTTCATTTGTAAATAAAATAGAACTATTGCCTTATTGAGGCAGAAAAGAATGAGTGGTGTGAAAAAGAAAAAGAGCATGAGAAAACCATAGCGGAGATAAAAAAAAAGTTTAAATCTTTCTGTGAAATTTTTAGAATAACTTGAAGTTCTAATCTTTTCAACTTTTTCCTTTTCTTTTTTTTGCCAAAAGGTGGAATGTGAATATTATAGGCAATACATGTTATTTTTATATTTTAAAAAATCAACTGTTAAGACAGTTATAGAAATGAAAGACAATCATTTCCTTGGAAGAAGTGCAGATTCTGTGTGAACGGGCTGCACAGTGGAAAAAATGAGGTAGGTAAAAAGACAACATTTCCTCTGCAACAGGCACCTTCCTGTTTCACTCTATTTTCCCTCTTTGCTTGTAATCAGCTCTAAATGTCAATTATATTGCCAAGTACGATAGAACAAACTTCTGGATTCTGACATGTATCTTAAGGGTCTTCTAGATTGCTCTGCTTAGGTTGATGATTTGAAAATTCGCCACATTATTTTCTTCGTATATAGCTGCTTTTCTTGTCCGTTCTTATTAACGATAGCTCCTCTAGTCATTTCTCTAATTGGGATCAGTGCCTCTCACTGCTGTATCCACGTCCACAGAAATTTATGGTTGTGGGATCATCAGCAGTTCCATTTCAATATTTAGAATCTTGTTCTGTATCACCATCTGAACTGCCTGTGTCCCCTAGTAGGCAAGCTACCTGAAGTAGAGAATTTCTTAGTGAATTACTTTTTCCATTTCTATTTCTCACACAGTTCTTGGCATAAAAGCATACTTGGAACATTCCCTGATTGACTGACAGAAGTCAGTCTAAGTAAATACTACAAAAGCACATTTAATAAATACTCGATATATGTTAGACACTAGTGAACACATTAGTTACATAAATTGTGACTAAGCATCTGCAATCTTTTGAGTTAGCCATTATTAACCCCATATGTTAAGTGGTAGCGCATATAAGATAATGTTAGCTCCTCTAGTCATTTCTCTAATTGGGATCAGTGCCTCTCATTGCTGTGTCCACGTCCACAGAAATTTATGGTCGTGAATAAATTACCTAAAATAATACAAGTGTGAAATGACAAGTTTTTCAAAGATACTGTCATTGGAATTATTGAAAAGGCTTTTCAATTTAAAAAAAAAAAAGCTTCACACACACTATACAAAAGAATAAATTCTTATAATTTAGCTTGTCACACACCTTACTCTATTATAAATGGTAAGGAATAGAAAAAAGTGAAATAAAATATCCTATTTAATGTACATATAATAAATAAATTAACAAATGTCCACACACATAATAATAGTGATTTAGTGGTAAAAATGGACTTATTTATTTAGAGATAAATGATAACACAATATTTGGTCCCCAGTGTGATGGTGGTATTGGAGTAGAATTTTTTAAGCTGTGGATTATTGTAAAGTAATTAAATTGGATGTACACCACCCCTGGAAGGGATTAATGCAACTATGGTGAGCTGGATTAGCTCAGGATACTATGAGTTGCTACAGGAAAGCCTGGAACCTCCCTAAAATCCTCTTCTCAGTGGGCTGCTCATTCTCAATTGTGCTCCTGCTACTATGAGGCCATTTACCATGAGGTCCTGGTCATAGCTACACAAATGTCAGCAATGTACTCTTGAGCATCTGGAACTGGGAGCTAAATAAACTTGTTTTCTTTATAAATTATATACACTCAGGTAATCTGTGATAGCAACAGAAAATAGACCAAGGAAATTGAATTCATGAAAGTCTAGATATTTAGAAAGTTAAATCAGAATACAGAAAAACAGAAATTATATAAGAACAACAGAGTAACATTGTTTCATGTGGAATTTTTAAAAGTGACACTTGAAAGCAGAAACGTTTCATCATAACCAGTCAAATTCAATAATAGAAAAAAAATTATGTTGATTTTGTTGTTGTTGTTACCAGGGATTGAACCTAGGGGCATTTAACCATTAAGCCACATCCCCAGCCATTTTTGTACTTTATTTAGAGACAAGGTTTCACTGAGTTGCTTAAGGTCTTGCTTAGTTGCTGAGGCTGGCTTTGAATCCAAGATTGCCCTGCCTTGACCTCCCAGGCTGCTGGGATTATAGTTGTGCACCTAGGTTAAATTGTTTCCAGAAACAGATCTAGGGTTAGAATTTTTGAGAATTAAATGGACTGATATTCCACATAATGAAAATCATAAACATGGTCTACTGCAAGCCTTAGTTATCATGAAATTCAAATAACTTAAAGTTTTGTGTTTCAAGATCATATGAATATACCTAATTTTCTTAGTAACAACTGTAATGTTCATAGCAGAATGCCCTTTCGGTAGTTTTTATTTAATGTTTTTTTTCTTTTTTTATCTATATCATATTCAGTTTATAGAAGATGTTTAACAAAATTTGGTCGTTCATACTATCATCTATTGTTTAACCCCAGTTTATTGCATATGAATTTTTCATCCAGGAATGTTCTAGGGCTTCAAAAATAAAGAAGGTCAAAAATAAAGAAGGTGACACCACAAAGGGAACACCTTGTGGAAAGCATCTGGATGTAAGTCACAGGAAACAGCTGAATGGTTACATGAGCACAGGTGAGCTCTACTTCAACCTGCTTACAATACAAAGTGGTAGGAGTAGGTCTGGGGCCTGGGCAGGGAAAAAGAGACAAGCAGGAAGTTTAAGGGGCGGAGAGCATGAGACAGACTGCTGAGATATTTCCCCCTGGTCCTGCCCTTTACTGCTGGGTGAACTTGAGTAAGTCATTTAACTTTCTCCTCACTCTGATTCCTCATCTTGACAAGGTGGATACAAATAGTACTTTGCTAATTTCTTTTTCAAGAATTATATGGGTTAATGTATCTAGAAAGACCTAGAAATATTCTAGCACATACTGAACACTCAATATCGTTGATGTTGCAATTTGTCTGTGATATGATCCTCATGATTGCATTTTGCTTACTGAAGACACACCATGTAATTCGGGATTAGCATTGAGATACTTCACTGTTTCCCTTCCCTTCAATAAGACCATAGTCTAGAATAAAATAATCCTGGGGGAAATAAGTGTAATGTACAAATATACAAGGAAGTCTTAGGTCAAAAACATATGCAATTATAACCTATTATAATCAGATTAAATGACACATCAATACACAAAATTAACAGTGTAGATTTTAAAAACTTTGAGAGTTCAATGGACTGATATTTTTATAATCATGAAATTACATTTTACCCAAGTATTTTGCCAAAGAAGAACTGGTTCTCATTTTATTTCTAAGAAAGGACACCACAGAAGTGTACCTGGGAATTAATACAACCTCTGCAATCTGTTTTTTCTACTGTCATCATAGCAAGATATAAAAACCCCACGATATTTTCTTTGTTTAAAATTTGTTTAGTGCTACTGATATGCAGTTTACATCACAGTATTGGGTAGGAGTCCAATTAAATAAAAGACTATGACAGCATCAGTTAAACACATTTTTAAAACAATAAATCAAGTCACTCTGAAGCAAAGATTCAAAGCAACTTGGAAATAGTTATTTGATGTCTTAGGTACTCTGTCAGTAACCAACACATTCCACCTTGTTTATCTACTGAATACATCAAAGTGAACTGGTACCTTCTAAAACTAATTTTCTTCAGATCCAGTATTATTCATTTTTTCCACTGAGGAGTTTGTTTGTTGTAATAACTTGTTTAGTACAGATACAGTGTTGCCACATCTGGGATTTTGGATTATTCCAGGTGTGTAACTGCTCTATAAAACACTAGCAGCCCAGGGAATTGCAGGAACTTCTGAAAAAAACAATTTGAATTATTCAGCCTGAAAATGTTCTTGCATATCAGACAAGTAGATTTTGGCAAAAGGAACCAAGAGGATTATGTACTATATTTACATATATTTAAATGCAGGCAAACTGGGAACTTTCCATACTATTCATATTATGATGAAATGTTTGCTCCCCAAAGACAGTAGGGAAAGCTGCCACCACCCACTCTTTAATGCACTTTGCTTCATGCAGGTAACTTCATTTTTTTTGATACTAGACACACAACTCCCAGTCATCCCTTACAGAGTTCAACCCTGGGGAATGTGAAGAAAACAAGAAACTTGTGCTTTTGCTTTAAAAAATTACCTATTTTTATTTTGCATGTATCTTCCAACTTTTCATTTGTTTACAAACACAGACATGAATATTTGTGCACAGCTGATTTACCATTCTTTTAAGAGAGATAATTATTCCTAGATCAACAGCTTGTAAGGACTAAGGGAACTGCATTTAAATATGCTTTTAAATAGGTAAAGCAAATAACATAATATTTAAGAGAAAAAAAGAATTAAAATTAAAAACTTTAAATGAAGATGATAAAATGTAGATATTCATATATAGAGCATCCTATAGAATCCTTATCAAAATCACTGCTTTCTCACATATATATTTTCCTTTACTCTCAAAAACATCACAACTTACCTAACCAAAGAATAACATTTAAACTTTGGAAAAATAAGTGATTTCTTAATTGTTTTATTTATTTTAGTTCTGTTAAATATTTCTAGAAAATAATAAAAACATATTCTACTAATATACACCATTTGTAAAATTTAGAGTGCTGATACCTAGTCAGCCAATAAGACAGTTTTATACTAAAAAGTTCTAAGGAAACAGAAAAGGAATCTCATAATGATAACAGGAATAGTGGAATAACAAATTATGTTTATATAACTCTTGATCTTTTTTTTTTCTGAAAACTATTTTTCCACATGAGATTCTAGGAACTCTCCTTTTATTTTCATTTTAACTTCGTGTTTAATTGTGGGGCTCTCCATATTAGAATAGATTCACATCATTTTTTATTCATAAATTATTAATCCAGAGATGAGAATCTAACACAGTATATACAAATAAATACTTCTTCGCATAATGAATTAACACTTTCAGATTCCACCTGTGATTTGTGTTCTCTAATACAATGGACACTTCAACCTTGGAATTATGGATATTGGCTATTTTCTAATATGAGAATCTGAAAAAGGAAGAAACTGTTATTTGACTGCTGAAAAAAGGTATGTAGGTATGTGAAAGAATGGTTAATAACAGAAAGAGTTTGAAAGAAATAAAATCTCTTTGGTTTAGAAGTTTTAATTTCCTGAATTATTTAGAATACTAAACTTTACTCATTTTATTTTTATTTTTTTTGGTACCAGAGATTAAAACCAGAGGTGCTTAACCATTAAGCCACATCTCCAGCTCTTTTAATTTTTTGAGACAGGGTCTCACTAAGTTACTTTGGGCCTCACTAAGTTGCTGAGGTTAGCTTTGAGTTTGGGATTTACTTTCCTCAGCCTCCTGAGTCTCTGGGATTACAGGTGTGCACCACCATGCCCAGCAACTTTACTCATTTTAAATTATATATTGCGTTGACATCTTGTTACCTATTTTAGAAGAGTTCTTAAAAGCACATTAAACTGTTTTTCAAACTTTCAGAGAAAAAATAACAGTGCCAAAGGCATAAAAAGTGATACAATGGATTAACATAATTTATACAGATATTTTATTTGGAATAAATCAATGAATTATATTAGACAAAAAAAAATGATGCCTTTCCAGTGCCTGTAACCATTGATCTCTTAAAGGTTTGATTATGTAGTAGTCACACTTTTTTCCCAAAACCATGTCCTTAATTTGTGGATCCTTTACTATAGGACCCTTCTGGTAACATTTTAAGTGACAGAATAGGCTGTGAATTAAGACAAACATAAAGCATTACATCACAAGAGGCTGCAAAACACTGGATAGAAAGATAATACAGTCAAAAGTCTAGAATGACAAAATGATGCTGATTTTCTATATACAAGTAGCTGTGGAGCTGACAATTAAGGATTGGTAACATTATTATCATAAACCAACAGAATAAGTACATGCTAAATGGGTGTAGAAAATTAGAGTTAGAATTTTGGTAACCTTGTCTTTTCGAGATATGAATGCAGAGGAAGTTACTAACCAGTAACCAGAAGTTACTAACCATGTTGAAATAAAATTACAGGAACTATTGATGGTTTTGCTTTTGTTTTGCCATTGTATATTTTCTTCTCTTCCTTGGATATTGCCAAATATTTAAAATTCACTTATCTATTTTTATTCTTTTGACAGTACTCGGGACTGGACCGAGGGCCTGGCATATGCTAGGAAAGAGCTGAATCACTCAGCTATATTCCCAGCTAAAATTCACTTCAGATAAATTCAACCAACATAGTATTCTTCAGTTGACTCCATCAAAGTATTGCTTGTGTATCCATTGCACTTCAATACCTCACTTCCCTGAAAATTTCTGGTTTCTTTTAATTCTAATAATTTTATCACATTTGACATGAAGTTAATTTAGATGTAATATGGTAGGAAAATATTTATATTTTTCCTGTATTGTTGAATGCATATGTGTTAATTAATCTAATTTAAATTCATTCCACCCACCTATTCATCTACTTACCCTATTTATTTGAAACTTTCTATTTTTTCTCCCTTAATATTTAATTCCTTATAAAAGTATATATATTTTCTTAATTCCTACATCTGATTGTAATAAACATTTTATTGCATACAATTTTATTTTGGAGTACATAAGCTGGTAATTTTTTTTAATGTTGGAGTATTAAAATGTTGTAAAAATATCTTAAGTTTGGAAGACCAATTCACTGTTTATAGAATTTTTCATTAACAATTACTTTTTATTCTGCTTTAATGATATAATTCCATTTTCCCCTTGATTCAATAGTTTCAGCTGATAAGTCAGCTGCAAATTTTATTGATTCTTTATTAAAAAGTCTGCTTTTTAACCTGGTATTTTTTTTAAAAAGTTATTATTTTAATTCAAAATATTTATCCTAATGTTAATGCATGCCATTTTATTTATATTTTTCCTGCTTTTTTTTTTTACAAAGTTTTTAAAATATATGTTTTGGTATGGTATTCAAAAAAGTGAACATTGAAAATATCTTCTGTTAATGCCTCTACCAAATTTCACAAACTCTTTTTTATTTTCTGAGGTAGGTTACACGCAGGTTAATCATTTCCATGGCATTGCAGTTATTATAATATTTCTTTGGTTTCTTTACTCTTATTCTCTGTTTGACTTTTAATATTTTGCACTAGTAGACTTAACTACTGATTGGATGAAAATAAGAAATCTAATAAATTTGAATAGACACACACCCACATGAAGAAACAGCAATGAAGACAAAGTAGATCAGAAAGGAAAAAGGGAGTAAGAAAGAAAAGCAGAACAAACCATTTTGAGTATGCTACAATATCAAATACCCTAGCCTATATTCAACTAGTTTCCCAGAGCAACAGTAATTAGAATATGATGGCAAAGATATTTGAAGATATGAGGAATGGGGCCAGGAGTGATGGCACATACCTGTGATTCCAGCAGCTTTGGTGGTTTAGACAAGAGGATCCAGAGTTCAAAGCCAACCCTCAGAAAATTAAAGTTCTAAGCAACTCAGTGAGACACTGTGTCTAAATAAAATAAAAAATAGGGCTGGGGATGTGGCTCAGTGGTCGATTGCTCTTGAATTCAATTCCTGGTACCCAAATTAAAAAAAAAAAAAAAGAAACAAAATGAATATAATATCTTAAAAGAGAAAAGATATTAATTATATATCCAAGAAATTCAGGCAAACCTCAAGTAAATGATATACAAATGAAATCTTACTTAGCATGTTACAACTGAAAAGTGTCAAGGGGAAAGTAATTATTGCACCAAAGAAAATAACACAGAGAATGACTAATAACTTATGAGCACCAAAAAAAAATTCCTAAGCTATAATTTTACTTTCAATAAAAAGAATGTTTTAAGATTTAAAAGGTTTATGTTTTATTCAGGAAAATACATTACAAAAAAATGGTAAAAGATGTTTGTTTTTAAATTGAAGAGAAAAGCTAATTGATAGAAAGTTAAACTTACACTAGGTAATGAATTACTCCAAGAAAGGACTGTACCAAGGAAAATATAAAATGTTATTTTGTATTTATGTTTTGTATTAAAATTTAAAAATTATTAGAAAGCTGATTATTTTTAAATAAAATACATTTTAAAAAGTAAATTAAAAGAAAAAGTGAAATATTAGACAGGAAGTCATGAAAATTTGGCAATAAATACAGACATTTTACTGTTATTATGTCCAATAATTGTTATAATATACAATAATATCACTTGCATGTTAAAATATCCAGAACAAGAAAAAAATTGTAAAAAAATCCATAAAGGGCATATTATAAGAAAGAATGTATATATCACAAAGAATACAAATAAAGAATAAATGGGATATATAAAAAACATATACTATGTCAGGAGACTTAAACATATCACTTATTAATTTTACATTTGAATTGTTTTTCAATTAAAAAAGAAAGATGTTGGACCTCATGAACAAGGAAGAACACATTATATACTGGTTATAAGAAACATAAATAAAAGTCAGGTTGAAAATAAAATATTTGAAAAATAATATATTATGCAATAATGATTAGTAGGCTAGAAATCTTTATTAATATCCAATGAGGCAGATTTAAAGTAATTGTATTAACAGAGTAACAACATACTACTACACTTTTCTTAGATTGGACAAAATCCAGAACATTACCCACATCAAATGCTAGTGGAGATTTGGAGCAACTGAAACTCTTACCCATGGCTTGTGGGAATATAAAATGGTATAGCTACTTTGAAACAAAGTTTGTCCATTTCTCTAAAATTAAGCATAATCTTACCATATGATCTAGCAGTCAAACTCCTTGAGTATATTTCCTGACCCAGGTTTGTTCACAGCACATTTGATTCTTTTGTGGAAAATGATTTTTGTTTCCTATGTAATCTTGCCATCTTATTTTTTTAACCTAAAGAATTACATTTTAAGTTTCTTTAGGACAATTCTTCTTGTGATAAATTTTATACTGTTTCATATGGCATGAAAATACATGTTTTTTTTCAGTTGAGATAATATTAGGTGTAGGGAGAAATCCAAGATGGTGGGCTAGAGTGAGGCTGTATTCTGTGGCACTCTGAGACCTGGAATTCAAGCAATGGGATTATAGTTTCTCTGAGTTATTAGAGGACCCCCAACATTTGCTCCCACACATGAATCCTGGCTGCCATGCTGCACAGGTCCCCAGGCCTCAGCATCAGCCCAGGACTCCTGTACTGTAGCCCACCAGGGCATGCTGCTGCCTCCCCTGTGTGGATTCCCATCTTCCAATGTGAAGTTTCCCTGGTTGCCTCTATCTTGGGACACTACAATGACTGCTATAGTCCCCTACATGCAGTAGCCTGCACCTGGGAACAGTGGACCGAGTCTAGAGACAGACGCCAGTCACAATGCTGCACGCCACATAGCTGCATCTCTGAACACCCCCTGTCCGCATCTGACCCCACATCCCATCTCTGAAAGCAGCTGCCTCCATCTTGGGAAAACTATGTCAACATCTTTAGTGGGGGTAACTCCCAGTTTGGGACTCCTGCTGGAGACTAAAAGCGACATCAAGGTACATACAGTTTCCGGCTCCCCCACACCCACTAACCCCTCACAGTGCTAGAAGCTATGTGGACTGTCTGTAGTTTGCAAAGCCTGGTCCTGAATTGCCCAATAAAAAACAGCTTTTCAAGGCAGGTGTTGAGCCCCCAAAGCACAACCCTCTGGAGAGATCGGTTCCTGCTTAGGAAGTAGAAAGGGAAGTGGTAAGTGAGATATAGTATAGAAAATAAATTAGAGAACACGGATAAATTTTGAGGTCAACATGTGATATAAGGAGATAAAACCAGGCGCACATCACAGGAGCAGGCCCAAAATGATATCCTTGGGGTGCAGTCTCCCATTGGGGACTGGCAAGTGTTCTATCCCACCTCCAGGACCTCTGTCACTAAGGCCAACCCTCTCACCTTGATAACCATCACCATCCCCAGGGTACAGATACAGCAAACAACAGACAACCCCACCTATTGGATAAGACGGGAAGCAGAAAGATACTGAACTCCAACACAATATAATCCTTGTACTTTTCCTTTGAGATTTTTTCTTTTCCTTTATTGTTTCTTTTCTTTTCTATGTCTCTCTCTTCTCCCACCCTCACATCCCCCACATTTATGAAACCAAGTACCTTTCATGAATTAGACTACCTGGAACTGGGATGTTTGAATAGTATATTACATTTGTGTTTTGTATTCTGTTATCTCCTATTTTTATATTTTTATTTTTTTAAAAATTTTATGTTTGTTTTCTGTCCTCTCTCTATTGTCTTCCCACTTACTTGTCTTTTCAAAATCACTTTCTCCTTTTTTTTCTTGCTACTAGCCAGCTTCTGTAGATTCCTCTTTCATGCTTTCTAAGATCTAATAACATTATATCCTCACCTCCGACCTTCTTAACAACTCCTAATACAGCCAATCCCTGGTTCTTTCTTGGTCCACCATCAGAAACTGTAGACCCTTTTGCAAGCTTACTGTTTATATTGTATATAATAATTGAAGTTACCATTTCTGTATATTGTGACACAATTGTAAACACCTTAATAGCAGCTATTTGGTTTCAGGCTGTATGTTGTTTGTATTTGGATCTGTTAATATTATCTCCCCCTTAAAGGAGAGGTATTGGAAACCTGCAGGGACACCATAAGCTTTTAGGGTAAGCTTAATTCCTTGGACCTATAAGGGAAGACACACAAACAATATAAAAAAAGGGAAGAAAAATTCCCCCAAACAAACCAAGATACTACATTATTACAATTCATGGACAGCACAGCAGAATAACTGACAGAGAAGGAGTTCAGAATGTACATAATTAAAACGTTATGTGAAATAAAGGATGATATAAGAGAGAAAATACAGGCAACACAATATCATTTTGATAAAGAGCTACATAACCAAATACAGGAAACAAAAGATTACTTCAATAAAAGATAGAGGTTCTTAGAAAAAAAAAAAAAAAAACAGAAATCCTTGAAATGAAGGAAACAATAAAACAAATTAAAAACTCAATAAAAATCACTATCAACAGACTACATTGCACAGAAGACAGAAGCCCAGACAATGAAGACTAAATATACAATCTTGAAAATAAAGTTGACCACACAAGGAGGATGGTAAAAAACAATAAGAAGAACATTTAAGAATTATGGAAAACATAAAATGACCAAACTTAAGAATTATTGGGATAGAGGAAGGCATAGAGTTATAACCAAAGGAATGAACAGTCTATTCAATAAAATAGTATCAGAAAATTTTCTAAACATGAAGAATGAATTATGAAATTAATATGAGAGGCTTATAGGACACCAAATGTACAAAATCATTACAGATCTACACCAAGAAACACTATAATGAAAATGCCTAGCATAAATAATAAGAAGAGAAGTGTAAAAACCACAACTGAAAAGAATCAGATTACATATGGAAAAAACAATTAGGACCTCTGCAGATTTTTCAACCCAGACCTTGAAAGCTAGAAGATCCTAAAACAACATTTACGAAGCTCTGAAAGAAAATGGACACTAACCAAGAATATTATATCCACCAAAAGTAAGATTTAGATTTTATGATTAAATAAAATATCCATGATAAACAATAGTTAAAACAATGTAAAATGAGAAAGCCTGCACTACAGAACATCCTCTGCAAAGTATTGCATGATGAGAAAATGGGAAAAAATATGAAAATGGGCAAAAGGAGATATTACACTAAAGGAAAAAAAAAAACAATCAAAGGGGAAAACAAGTAAAATTAAATTACAAAAATAAAGAAAACTGACCAGGAATACAAAGCATGTCTCAATAATAACCCTGAATGTTAATGGCCTAAACACACCAATCAAAAGACATAGACTGGAAGATTGGATTAAGAAAAAAAAAAGACCCAACACTATGTGGGCTCTTGCCTCCTATAATAGGAAAACACATCCACAGACTGAAGGTGAAACTTAAGAAACATACCACTCACATGGTCTGTGAAAACAAGCAGGGGTTTCCATCCTCATATTAAATAAAGTAGACTATAAATATACATGTCCCCCAAAATGGAGCATCTATGTTCATCAAAAAACAAAACAAAACAAAACAAAACAAAAAACTCTTTTCAAGTTCAAGAGTCAAATAGACCACAACACAATAATTCTGGGTGATTTTTATCCACCTTTTCACCACTTCATAGGTGTTCCAAACAAAAACTAAACAAACAAACTATAGAACTCAATAATACAATCAATAACTAAGACTTAACAGACAATATAGAATATTTCATCCTTTAACAAGAGTATATGCTTTCTTCTCAGCAGCACATAGAGCCTTCTCTAAAAGACACCATGTATTATGCAACAAAGCAGCACTTGGCAAATACAAAAAAGAAGAGGTAGTATCTTGAATTATATCAGATACTAATGGAATAAAATTAGAAATCAATGATGAAAAAAATAGAAGCAACTGTACCACTAAGTAATATGCTATTGAATGAATAATGAATTGTAGAAGACATCAAAGAGGAGATTAAAAAATTCTTAGAGGTAAGTGAGAACACTGAAAAAAACATATGAAAATCTTTGGGACACTCTAAAGACAGTTTTTTTCTAAGAGAAAAGTTCATTTCATGAAGTTCATTCCTTAAAAGAAGAAAAAAATCAACAAATAAATGACCTAATATTACATCTTAAAACCCTAGAAAAAGAAGAACAAATCAATACCCAAACCAGTAGAAGACAGGAAACAATTAAAATCAGAGCTGAAATCAATGAAATTGGAAAAAAAACCCGCTGAGAAAACACAAAGTTGGTTATTTGAAAAATGAATAAAATTTATAAACCCTTAGCCATGATAATGAAGGGAAGAAGAGAGAAACCTCAAATTATAAAATCTGTCCTGAAAAAGGAAATACTACAATGGACATTACAGAAATACAGAAGATAATTATAGATTATTTTTGAAAATTGGTATTCCAATAAAATAGAAAATATTGAAGGTATCAACAAATATTTAGATTCATTTGATTGGCCCAAACTGAATCATGATGATATACACAAGTTCAACAGATCAATATCAAGCAATGAAATAAAAGACACCATCAGAAGCCTAGCAACCATGAAAAGTCAGGAACCAGATGGAGGCAAGGCTGAGTTTTACAAGACTTTCAAAGAAGAACTAATGCCAATAAACCTCAAATTATTTCATGAAATAGAAAAAGAGGGAACATATCCAACTCCTTCCATGAGCCCAATATCACCCTGATTACAAAACCAGACAAAGACACATCAAGGAAAGAAAACTTCAGACTAATATATCTAATGAACAAGATGCAAGAATTCTCAAGAAAATTCTGCCAAACTGAATACAAAAAAAAAAAAAAAAATTAAATGATAGTTCACCACAATCAAGTGGGGTTCATCCCAGAGGTGCAAAGTTGGTTCAACATATGGAAATCAATAAATGTAATTCATCACATCGATAGAATTAAAGATAAGAATCATATGATCATCTAAATAGATGCAGAAAAACATTAAAGAAAATATAGCATCCCTCGTGTTCAAAACACTAGAAAAAATAGGAATAATAGAAACATATCTCAACATTGTAAAAGCTATCTATCAAGGCCAACATTATTCTAAGTGGAGAAAAATTGAAAGAATTCTCTCTCAAAACTGGGACAAGGCAGAGATGCCCTGTTTCACCAATTCTATTTAATATAGAACTTGAAACTCTAACCAAAGCAATTAGACAGATGAAAGAAATTAAAGGGATACAAATATGAAAAGAAAAACTCAAATTATCACTATTTGCCAGTGACATGATTCTATACCTAGAAGATCCAAAAAATTCTACCATAAAACTTCTAGAACTACCAAATGAATTTAGCAAAGTAGTAGGATATAAAATTAACACCCATGAATCAAATGCATTTCTGTATATCAGTGACAAATCCTCTCAATGAGAAACTAGGAAAACTATCCCATTTCCAATAGCCTCAAAAAAAAAAAAAAAAAAGGTGAAAGACCTCTACAAAGAAGACTAGAAAACTCTAGAGGAAGAAATTAAAGAAGACCTTAAAGATAGAAAGATCTCCCTTGTTCTTGGACAGGCAGATTACCATACTACCAAGGGCCCAATACAGATTTAATGAAATTCCAATCAAAATCCCAGTGACATTCCTCATAGAAATAGAAAAAGCAGTCATGAAATTCATCTGAAAAAGTAAGAGACCCAGAATAGCCAAAACAATTCTTAGCAAGAAGTGTGAAGCAGATGGAATCACTGTACCAAACCTAAAACTATTCTGCAGAGCAATAGTAACAAAAACGGCATGTTATTGGCACCAAAATAGACATACAGACCAATGTTACAGAATAGCACATACAGAGACAAACCCACATAAATACAGTTACCTCATACTCTACAAAGCTGCAATAAAAATATATTGGAGAAAAGATAGACTTATCAAGAAATGGTGTTAGGAAAACTGGAAATTCATATGCAGCAAAATGAAATTAAGCCTCTATTTCTCACAATGCACAAAACTCAACTCAAAGTGGATCAAGTATCTAGGAATTAGACCAGAGACCCACTACCTCATAGAGGAAAAAGTAGGCCCAAATTTTCATCATGTTGAATTTGGTCCTGATTTCCTTAACAAGACTCCTATAAGCACAAGAGATAAAATCACGAATCAATAAATGAGATTGATTCAAACTGAAAAGCTTCTTCTCAGCAAAATAAATAATTAGTGAGTGAAAAGAGAGCTTATAGAATGGGAGCAAAGTTTTACGACACACATATCCGATATAGTACTAATCTTTATATAAAGAACTCAAAAATCTTAATACCAAATAAATAAATAACCCAATCAAGAAATGGGCCAAGGAATTGAACAGACACTTCTCAGAAGATGATATATAATCAATGAATAAATATATGAAAAAATTTTCAACATCTCTAGCAAATAGAGAAATGCAAATCAAATCTACTCTAAGATTTCATCTCACTCCAGTCAGAATGGCAGCTATTAAGAATACAAACAAGAATAAATGTTGGTGAGAATGTGGCGAAAAAGGCATATTCATACATTGCTGGTGGGATTGCACATTGGAAAAACCAATATGAAAAGCACTATGAAGATTTCTTGGAACACTTGTGATGGAACCATCATTGTATTCACCTGTTCCACTCCTTGGTTTATACCCAAAGGACTTAAAAACAGCATACCACTCTTATGCAGCCACATCAATGTTCATAACAACAGGATTCACAATAACTAAAGTGTGGAACCATCACAATAACTAAAGTGTGGAACCAACCTAGATGTCGTGCAATAGATGAATGGATAAAGAAACTGTGGTGTATATACACAGTGGAATATTACTTAGAATTAAAAGAGACTAAAATTATAACATTTGTAGGTAAATGGATGGAGTTGGAGAATATCATGCTAAGTGTGAAGTAAGCCAATCCCCCCAAATCAAAGGCTGAATGTGTTCTCTGATATGAGGATGCTGATTCATAATGGCGACAGGGGTGGGGATGGGAGGAATAGGGAATCTTTAGATAGGGCAAATTGGAGAGAGGGTAATGGAGGGGGCCTCCGAATAGGAAAGATGGTGGAATGAGATAGACATCATTACCCTGAATGTATGTATAAAGACACAAATGGTGTGACTCTACTTTGTGTACAACCAGAAAGATGGATAAGTGTGATCTATGTGTAAACTATGAATTGATGTGCATTCTGCTGTCATATATAACAAATTAGAATAAATAAATAAATTTAAAATTAAATATATATATAAAATTCCCAAGCAAAAAGAAACATACCTTTTTTTTTTTTAGGCCATTGATATACATTACTAATTGTTTTCCATAAAAGCAGAAACAATTCATGTTCAAGAAAAAACTAAAATGCATTTAGTTTTCCTGAGGATTGAAAGGTAGTAATATCCTAATAATAACAAAAATCTTAAATCCTACTGATAGCATCTTCTAAATATTATAATTGTTAATATATAAATTACAAATATTGAAGTGTCATTATCACAATTTACAGATTCCTTTGTGCTCATATATTACTTAATTCTCACAAAATCCTAAGCAGAGATTTGATTTCTGTCCCATTTTAAAGATGAGGAACTGATGACTCAGAAAAACGGAAGCAACCTGGCTAAGTCATGAGGTTACTGAACAGCAGAGCCTTCCCCACCCACACAAGGCTTAATCCCTGAAAATTGTATCTCAGACACTGCAGCATAAACTAGATGCCAGGGAGACAGGCCTGTCACCCTATGATGCGGAATTGAGCGTCCTTCAAAGACCAGTTCATATGCACCCCCTTTCCCAAGAGACCCTCCTTCCCTATCCACTCCAGGGCAGTAACACAACCTCCTTCTCAGGCCACACCCTTCTACCAGGAAGGGGATCCTGCCAGCAAGATCCTGGAACATCACTGTTGAGATCATTTAATCCAGGGATTGCAAATATGTACTCTCCCTCCCTTGCCAATGGCAAACAAAACTAATCAGTTACCATCTAGCCACTGTCTACCACACTGAGCCAATCTCAGCCCCACCCACCACACTGGCAGGTCCCTGTTCCTTAAATATTCCAAGTTCTAGTATACCTTGTAACCTAGCTATTGATTGCAGTCCAATCTCTCCTGAGTGCATCCTTTGCATTATTCAGGTCTCAGCTCAAATATCACCTTCTCAGAGAAGTTTTTACTGACTTCCCAAAATCAAGTAGCTTCACCTTCCCTGACTTATCTTCTGTCTTAGCATCATTTTCAAATTAAATTTTCAAGTTGTTTCTGTTCTTCTTGTTGTCCGAGAGCAGAGCTTCTGAATTGCTCACCTATCTCCCCAGTGCCTAGAAGAGTTGCTGATTACGTAGTAGCTGATCAATTAGTAATTACTGAACAAGTCAGTGAATCAAGATACCTTTTTCTACTGAGTCCAGGTTTGTCACTAAAAGCCTTCTCATCACAGTATTATAACTATTTGCTACCAGGAATGGAATTGAAGCATGGTATAACACCTTTTGGCCATGCATAATTTTTTTAATCCTCCATTTTACAGATGGGGAAACTAAGGCCCCAGAAAAGAGACATGCCTTTCACAAAGCCACAGAATGGGTGAGGGGCAAAACTGGAACCAACACCAGCTTCTTCTGCCTGCCCCACCACAGGGAAAGGCAGGAGAGCTGGGAGCACTGTCGTAAGCATCAGCCACAAGGCAGAGGAGCAGGGGCATTGTGCCCCAGGAGCCTGCCTGTGAATTACGCACCTAATTACCAGCTGTCTTTTTTCCCCCATTCTGTGGGTAAAAGTCTGATCACATATAAGATTCTCCCTGTGTTTCCGTGGATACAAAGCGATCCTAATTTCAAACTCCCTTGCAAATGGCAAAGGAGTGAACTTAATTTTAATAAAAACAAGGAAAATCATACGTGTGAGCTTAATAAAATCTAATTTAGGCAATTTGAAGCTCATAAAATAAAGCCTTTATGTAAAAACTAGCAATTAGCTTTATGAAACAATACGGTGAACCCTCGGCATTGGGAGGGGTGGGAGCTAGAGACTCCATGGATAAGGAGATGTGGCGGTGACACAGGAAAGCCAGAGGCGGGAAGGAGGGTTCAGAGTGTCAGAGGACTTGAGTGGAGGCCCCAAGTCATCACTTCTAAGATCTATGACCTTGAGCCGTCACTTTCCCTCTCTAGACCTTAATGTCTAGACTCCAGTGTCCTGTTCGTAAAATGAGGTTAACGAAACCTGGTTTATTAACAGAATGCTTGTACAGATGGATAAGGAAACCAGTAAGCAAGAGCTCTGCAAAAGAGCCCAACAATTGTCATCTCATCATCTCCCCCGTCCTACATTCTTCCCAGCAAAGAAAGGAGAAAGGAGTTGAGTGGACCACACAGCCCCCGTCAGGGGCTTTGGGGTGCAGTGCAGGTGGAGGGCAGGTGTGTGACCTTCCACATTCACCATGCCTAAGATGTTGGCAGCCTATGACAGGTTGCCAGAGATGACTCCCAGAGGTTGTTTACAGAAACCAGAAGCAAATCTCCAATCACACTGAGCCTAGGGAAAGACTGGATCTCCCCACAAGTCATCTCCATGGCCCTGCACATCCGCAGGGTGACAGATCCCCTCCACATAGAGATCTTTGCGGGGAGGCTACATTATTCCCATTTGACAGGGGAGAAGATGAATACATTACTGGGAAGCACAGTGGCAATATCAAAGTCACTAAGTGACCCAGTCCAAACTCAGCCTGGTTTTCCAATCCCACCCACCAGCCTACTTTGGAGCAGCTCTTCCGATGACTGTGAGACAGGGAACCCATATCTGCTGCGTTCCTTCTTTCCCAACGGTATTTGCAGCTGCTTTGAGAGCTGCTGGGAGCCACATCTGCAAAGAGCCAGGTCTTCATGACAGAGGCTCTGGCAGGCAGTGGCTTTTCCCTGTCCTTCTGCCAAGCAACCCCACCACCACTCGAAGCAGAAGGCAATTTTTCCTAGTGCCTTCCCAGAAGCAAAGTGGGTAATTAATTGCACTGAATAACACATTAAATGTACTAATAATTGGGTAGTCACAGCAAAATGATTACTTTGAAGAAATATTACCGATTCCCTGTTGTACTTAACATTTCTCCTTATTTATCATTACCATTTTAATCAATAATAGTCACAATACTAATAAATCCGTCTTAATTTTAATTGTGTTCAATTGGATGTACCAGTACTTGAGTATTCTGAGCATACTTCATTATTTATATTAATTTAAGATCACTTAAAGGCAAATTATATAGTTTGTACTTTCAAGTAGGGAGGTAATTATGACAAAGTTTCTCTAGATTCAGCATTTTCCAGCACTGAGTTGCGAAAGGTGTCGGGCGTCTGCCCTTTGCTGTTAGGCCTAACCTGCAGGATGGAGGGGCTGCAGGAAGGCTCTCAAAGCCCCCACTTGAATTAGCATATCCTAGCTTTTTAGAAAAAGACCTGGGTCTCTGGATGGGTGATTAATGGCTCAGTGGCTTCGCCCTTACTCATATCATATGGTCATTACCTCAGCATTCATTCATTCATTCATTCATTCAACAAGCCGAGGGTCAGACCCTATGCTAGGCACCAGGAGACAGGGCAAGAAAAGAGTAAGAGAGTTAGAAAACATCCAGAGCCCTACAGAGGTTCTGATGAAAGTGGCAGCCGTCACAGGCAGAAGAGGTAAGTAGCATGTAACTGAAGCAATCAGACAGCACTGTCCAGAGGTGGGAGTGGTTTTCTTGGTCTTGAAGTTTGGGTAAAATTGGGCAGGAAGCTGGAGAGAGGATCTAGCTTTGGCAAAGAACCAGTTAGCTTGGACAAATTGAGGCTTCAAGAGGTAGCAGTTGAGGTGGTGGGAGAGAAAGCCCAAGGGGACAACCGCAGCCAGGGCAACATGGATCTCCGAGCATAGTTCTAAGTGGATGACTGAGGGTTAGGGATACCAGGATGAAGGAGGAGGAAGCCAGGTTTAGGAGGGAAGATGGGTTTCTAAGGGACTATTTGAGGGATCCTGGAGCAGCCAGGTGGAGAACCCAGCAGGTCAAGTGCAGAAGCTGGCTAATACCAGAAGAGTGGTCAGCACGTGAAAAGAGGGGTCTGGGGGTCCCTCTGGAAGACAGTGCCATGGAGAAAAGGTGGCAGTAGTAGCCCATGCCTCTGTGGCCTCACTTCCCAGGTATGCACTAATGTGGCCACAGTCTGCCAGCCACCTTGGAAGGCCCAGACTAGGAAGCGTCTTTGTCCTTCTCTGCCCAAGCCTGCACACAGGTACCCTCCTGCTTTGACTCTTTTTGTTCAAACTCCATCAAAGTGAAACTGCACAACTATGTTTCAATGGCCCCATTTTACAAGGCCACCTGCCACTCTGAGGGGCTGGTGCAGGGACTTGGGCCCCAGAGCTCTGTTTCTGGGAGTGGTGGATAGCAACAGCAGTAGGTGGGTCTGTGTCTCAGTGGCCATTCTGCATAGTAGGGTACCAAGGTCCTGGCACCACCACAACAATTTGCTAGGTGGTTGCAACTGGTGCTCATAATTTCTAGAAACCTAGAAGTTGTAGGAGAGGAATTTAATGTGAAAGAGGCTCCACCTCCTGGTAATAGTCAAAACCAACATTTTGTCAGCACTTAACAGTTTATGAACTTATATCAGCTTTTCAAATCTCACTTAGCTCTGTATCTTGACCTGGGTGGTGGTCACCAGGTGTAAACAGCCATTTGAAAACCATGGAGCTTATAGCTACGATGCATGTGATTCAGTCTATGTTAGTTATATCATAATAAAAAAGGTAAAAATAAACACATGAATAACTAAATAGCATCTTATTTAATCCTTCTAACCATTCCTTGAAGGTAGCAACTTTGTCACCCATGGTGAAGGAACCTGACACTGGGCAGCTTGCCCTAGATCCAGGGTGATAAGCAGAATGACTGAGAAGCCAGAATAGACTGGCATGTAGTCCTCCGGTCCAACTTGGATCATACTAACAATATCAAAGCTTGGAAGAACCGAGGCAGGAACAATTCTGGTGCCAAAGGCCCATGTAGGTCATGAGGGATGATATCTGCTGTCTCCACCCACTCTCTCTTTCCCTGGGACCCAGGTTTGGCCCAGGCAGACATTTTTCTGAGTGCATATTTTTCCTTAAACCACAACTCAGGAAGGACAAAATCCCAGGAGTCTTTGCATCTCAAGAGTCCTCCAAGTTGCTCCCAACTGTTTCCTCAAAGTTTGTACAAAATGAATAATGTAAGATAAAGCCAGCCTGAGGTCACCGATGAGCTAGATGCCAAGCATTTTGCTGATTAAAAAGGGAGCAGCTACAACACTCCAGAGACCACCCTGCCCTAGGACCTCTGGAAGGGAATAGGAAGCCAGTCCTCCTCTCTGCCTAGTGTGGGAACAAGNGAAAAAAAAAGGTGGGGCGCACTGAGCTTTCTTTGCCTCGGGTACTTACAATCCACTGCTGATTACACATTCAGCTTCTCCGTCCGGAGGGAAGCGAAAGAGGAAGCAGATGGGAGCAAACCACCCGCGGCTCTGAGCATCCAAGCGTCTCTTTTTCGATTTCTTTGTTCTTCCTGCTCCTTGGCAAAGTGGTCCGCTACAGATTAACGGTGAAAGGAGCACTAACAGACTGTGCGAAATCTCTATTAAAGCCGCTGCTTTGAGCACCACGCTCAGCACTTCAGCAACCCCCGTATGCAGCGGCCATCTTCCCAGGCTGGCTCTTTTAAAACAATCTTCTTGCAATAACTAATCAGCATTCCTTTAGCACTACATTCATCTCTTCCAAGGTCAGAAGTGACAATAACATCCCAACAGGCTCTACTTCTTAAATGTTCCAGAACTTCTCATATCATGAATCTTTGGCGAACAGACAAAAAGCATATCCAAACCATAGCAAGGGTATCGACTAACATGTGTTCTCCCTGAGTACACTGATTCTCTCAAATTTTCTTTTTTTTTTTCAGATTTATTTCATTTCTCTCTCTCTCTCTATTTTTTTTTAATTCATGTTTTCCTGGTAATCTTGATCTATTCCCTATATACAAGATAGGCTATTGCTCACAGTGCTTCATTTGCTGTATGATGATCTTTCTGGCATTTATTATTACAGAAGTCACTGCTGAAGATATTTTTAAGATTGATTTTTCACCTGGTCCTTGGACTGGTCATACATTGTAAAAATGATAATGTACATCTCATATTTTCTGTCTGAGCAATGAATACCTGTTTCCAGTTAGAACACCAAATATAACAAGTACTTGACTAGCACTTAATGCTTCTGTGTATAGTTCAGTCTCTCAATCTTCAGCTTTTCTTCCCAGGCAAGAGAATTTCTATTTTATGTGCTCCAGAACATAATATTACAGTCTTCTTTTAAGTAGGGAAGCTTCAGTCTCCTGCCTGTATAGAGTGGGGAGAGGACACTTAAACATAATTTCTTCTCAATTAGACTTTCAAACAGTCCTCCGGTTTTAAGGTCACTTTTCTTCACCTTTCAGAATTTATTGCCACCAATTACTATGGTTTCTAGACACTCAGTGGGAGTATATTAACTTCCTTCTTTGTTTCTCCAGTTGATGGGTTGATGAATTATATTATGTTTCCTCACTCATACTTTATTTAGCAAGAACATACTCTTACCTCTTTAATCTTTTAAAACACACTTAGATTACATGCACATGTGCATAAGTGTGTAATTTTTCTGTCATCCTGGAATCTCATGCTCTTGGGGTTTGCTTTGAGGTTTTAAGCCCATAGCTTAAGTTATCCTGGTGCTTGAGACTGCTGAATTTCACTTACCATGAATTCTGTAATTTCTGATTTTGAGCTTATGAGCACATTTTAATCTGTCCTCCTTTGATTTTGCCCTTTATAAATCCTACCTGGTTTAATATGTCCCTCCAGAGCAATTTTGCATTTGATTTATAGACCCCCCAAGAGTTTCCACCACACCAGGATCATTTTTTAATTGCTACTTTCTCGGCTTGCGATAACCCCACATTATGAGAATCGCGTAAATTCATGTTCAAAAATGTCAAAGTTGTAGAGTTTTTCTTTTGATTCCTTGTGAGATTTTTTTTCCCACATGCAGAGTTATGGCAAAGGCAAACATGATTTATCTAGTGACAGATTTAATTAGTTCCCTCATCACTGATACTGGAGGCCTTTGATGAAACCTACTCTATAGGTTTTTTGTAGTTCTAAAACCCTTACTCTCTTACTATTTCAATAACTTCACAGGTTTTCTGCTGTATCATCTTATTTCTTTGTCTTCTCAGCAAAATCGTTACTTGTGCATCTAGAATGTCTTATAACTTTCCCCCCACTTTTTGAAAAGTACTTGAACAGTTCTTTAAATCACATTTTTTGAGAGAGAGAGAGAGAGAGAGAGAGAGAGAGATAACTTTTAAAATATTTATTTATTTATTTTTTTAGTTTTCAGCGGACACATCTTTGTTTGTATGTGGTGCTGAGGATGGAACCCGGGCTGCACGCATGCCAGGCGAGCGCGCTACCACTTGAGCCACATCCCCAGCCCAACTTTAAAGTCACATTTTACTTAGAAAACTATTTTCTTTCACATGAGAAAAAATAAGGAAATAATTGTAATTGCATTAATCAGTGATGTAAAGAGATCACCTGGAGGGGGATGTAGCTCAGGGATAGCGCCCCTGCTGAGGCCCTGGGTTCAATTCCCAGTAATGCAAAAGTAAATAAAATATAAAGAGATCACTACATTTTGTGTTTCTCAGTGATATATGTTTATCAAGATAAAGGACATAATAAGGAGGACCATGATGTATGTATTTCTTTTCTCAATATTTTCTGAAAATATCACAGTACCAGGGACTTCTACTTGAGTTCATGTGCCAGTCAGTTGGCAAGACCTGCCTGTACATGGTATAGTGATTCTATGCACTAAGCAAAGGTATTCTGAATTCTTAAAGTGATTTCTTCTTACTTTTGTTCTATCTTCTTACCACTTTCCCAAGCGTGAATTTTCATAACTGTCTTCAGTTATATCTTTTATGCTTGACATTGAACCCTAGATACCTGTGAGCAAATTCTCTGTAATAAACCAGGAAACACTTACAGGCTTTAGCTGCTTTCAGGTGTTTCTTTAGAAATTCGATATTATTGGTCAGGTTGATTTGTGAGGCTGTCTTTGCAGTTGATGGGGAGGATGGTTTAGAGTGACACTTTGAAGCTAGTCAAGAAGCTGAATGTGACATCCATGGCAGGTCTGTGTTTCACAGCAGGAGAGATTTTGTGCTCAGCTCTGCTCTATTGACCTTTTGCTCAATTTGTCCTTTCATGCCACAAGCCATGTGTCAGAAATAGATGCTGGCTTTCTCTATTATACAAGTATCTACCCCTTCCCAAGTAATACACCAAATGTGAGGATTGTAGAAAGAGAAAGTTTTGTAATTTGAGGAAATTTTCTGATTCTTAGCAGAAAAAAATTATATTGTCAATATAACGATTGTATTTGTATTTATATATGCACATGTATATAAATAAATATAACTATATATAATATACACATACATATAAACACACAAACATATTGTGTTGATGTACATACCTAAAAATAAAATATCTGTATTTGTGTGTGTATGCATCTACATTTATGACCTGTGAACTCATATGGTTTCATGGCTTTGAAGATCAGATATATGCTGAGATTTTAAAATTTATATTGTAAGCACTGTTGCCTCTCCTAAGTTTCAGTCACAAAATTCCAACTAGCCATTCAAAATTTATGTTCAAATGTCTAATCTATACATGATAAAATTCTCATGTTTGCCACCTTCAAATCTTACTGGTTTTCATTGTCTCATGTTTTCTTTTTTCTTCTAAATAATATGCTAATACAAAATTCTTAATTGATCATTATATTTATGAGGTTATATTGCATCCTATAATTTATAAGTAAAGAATTCAATTTTCGGAATTTCAATGGCCTATTTAAGTTTTTCCCATTAGGATGTAACTTATCTAGAATATAATTCAATATTTCCAGGAGAGAAAGTTTAATTGACCTCTGAAATCCATTAATATTCCCCATATTGTTAATATTGTAAAATAGAAATCCATGCATACAGTTGGCCATCTGTGTTTATGAGTTTCACATCTGTAGATTCAACTGAGTATGGATAAAATATATTTGTTTTAATTTTGTCTTTAATGAATAGGTAAAGACTGATTTTCCTGTCATTAAATCTTAAACAATATAGTAAAATAATCATCACTTAATATAATAACATTTACATTATATTAGGTTTATAACTTATACAAGGAGATACATGACAGTTATATGTCAATAATATACCAGTTTATAAGCATCTAAACTTAAATCATTAAACTAAAACTTCTGTGGATTTTGGTGTACATGGGATATCCTGGAACTCATTACTTAATTCCAAGTGATAAGTGCACACATCAATCAATAATAATAAAAAAAAAAGATTTATAACTATGCATACTTTGTTTCATCATGTCCATTTTATTAAAAATGTTTATGCCCTTCTAAGTATTTTAAATATCACCATAAATCTAGAATTCAAATTAACTAATGTTACACTTCTTTCCAGGATATTAAGATTGTTTTCATGCACTCTGATATAAATTATCAGGGGAACGTGGAATATGGACACATTATATTGGAGGGTATACATACAATTGCAAAAATGTGGACTTTTTATACCCTGAAATTCTTCAGAGTTTAACTGCTGCCCATTTATATTTTTTATGTTCTTTTGTTGTAGAGGATGTCCTTTTTCACCTAACTATATCTTCCTAAAGTAAACGTACCCATGGTCAATTGACGTTTGTAAAGTAGAACGAATTTCAGCTTTCATAACATCTCTTCAAAGCAACTAGAAAACAGTTCATAATGCAGATATATGTAGAGTAATATCTACAAATAACATCAAGATAAAAGATATTCTGCATATTTTTCTTGTGTATTCTATTAATATTGAGATTGTTGAGATTTGAGTTTACTTGATAACCTCTATACAAATTTAAAATTTTTAAGATGAAATTTAAACAAAAAATACAAACAACACTTTTTTTCTCCTTTTATTGGTTCTTTTTTTGTCATATATAACATTAAGATTCATTCTGACATAATTATAATAATATGGAATATGTTTTTTTTTCTATTTCAGTCCCCAGTACTTCCCCCTTCCCTCTCCTACTCACTCCCCTTGTTCCTTTCCCTTTATTCTACTGATATTTCTGCTATTTACTTATAGTTTGACTTTTTGCAAATTAGTGTCTTGTTGGGTGCACATGATGCTGAGATTCACTGTGATATATCCATATATGTACAAAGGAAATTTGGGTCAGATTCATTCCACTGTCTTTTCCTGTCCCATCCTTCATTTCTTCCCTTCATTCCCCTTTGTCTTCTCCATTGTTCTTTCTTCTATTCTCCCTTCCCTAATTATTTTTTATCAGCATTTTTCCATATCAGAGAAAACATTTGACCATTGACTTTTTGGGATTGTCTTATTTCACATGGCATGATAATCTCCAGATCCATCCATTTACCAGCAAATGTCATAAAGTCATTCTTCTTGATGGCTGTGTATATATACCAGATTTTCTTTATCCATTCATCTGTTGAAATGCATCTAGGCTGATTCAATAGCTTGACTATTGTGAATTGTACAGCTATAAATATTAATGTGACTGTGTCACTGCAGTATTCTGCTTTTAAATCTTTGGACATATAATGAGGAGTAGAATAGCTGGATTATATGATGGTTCCCTTCATAGATATTAAGGAATCTCCATACTGCTTTCTATAGTGGTTGCATGAATTTGCCTTCCCACCAAAAGTGTAAGAGTGTACCTTTTCCCCTACATTTTTGCCAACATTTATTGTCATTCATATTCTTTACGATTGTCATTCTGACTGGAATAAGATGAAATCTCAGTGTAGGTTTTGTGTGCATTTCCTTATTATTAGAGATGATGATTTTTTTTCATATTTTTTTACTGTATTTCTTCTTCTTAGGAATATCTGGTTAGTTCTTTTGTCTATTTATTGATTGGATTATTTGGATTTGTAATGCTATGCTTTTGAGTTCTTTGTATATTCTGGATATTAACACTCTATCTGGTGCTCAGGTGGCAAAGAACATCTCACTTTTTGTTGGCTTTATCTTCATGTTTTCATGGTCTTAATTAACAAATGGCATTTTTGATTAGCATGTCTCAACTTTTTTTTTTACTTCATTACACTGATCAGAACATTACTTAATGTACTTCTGCAAGATATGTCATCAAATCAGGTCCTCGCACTTCAGAAAGAAAATATGCCAATATTTTAGGTCTTGTTAAAATCTTATTTACAAATGTAAATGGTTAAAATATTGATTTTTTTCTTAGAATTTTAAAATAGGTTAATAAAAAAGAAGTAGCATTTTCAAAAGTATAATATTGACAAAGGAGCTGGGTTAAAATATTTATGGATAATTATACAGGTAATTATATTCAGAGCCAAGTCAATATTTAATAAAGAATATTGACAACTTAGCAGTAGTAATGACTATTAACTTAAAAAAATATAAAATATCAATTGCAATAGTAGATCTCAAATATTGAATTAGCAATACAACTGGTTAGCTTTCGCTGATCTCTTTTGTTCATCTGTAATTTGGAGAAAATTTCTGCCTGGCTTTTCTCACAGAGATTTTGCAATATCAAAGGAGTTGACAAATATGTTAACTAAAATTGTTTACTGATAAATTGAAACTACTCAACATATTTTTGCTGTATTTTCTGATTTGGCCACTATTCTATTTCCAGCCAACTGTCAATGCATGCTATTATTCAAAATGTGCTATATAATTGTATTATGGAATGGATTATTGTCACATCCAATTACAATATTGTGTGCTTCCTTTCCTATACACCAGTTTCGAAGGTAGTTTTTCTTTTTACTTGTCTTTGTTCCACTCAGTTTTTCTGAACCAGTAAATGCACAGACAAGACAAAAGAATTCTCTCTGGACTTTTCAAGCAAAGAAGAATTTGATCACAAATTGGTTTGGAAGGCCTGAAGTTGCAAAAGAGAGAAAGAAGACAAAGTAATCTTCTACCCCTGATGCTGGAGCCTGCAAGTCTACACTCACAGCTGGGGACCTAGAGCCTCCTCTGTTGTCACTGACACTAATAATATTAGTTCCCAAAGTATCTTAGTGGTGCCACAATCTGCTGTTGATCCTTTACCAGAGTTAAAGAGAGAAAAAAACAAACAAACAAACAAAAAAAAAAACATGACCTTCTTTTTCTTCCTCCAATTTTCCTTCAAGGACTGGGAATTCTTATGTATGGGCTCACAGCAGTCAATTAGCAATCAGCAAGCAAAGGCTGTCTGGGTTATCTAATACCTAGATTACCCAACCCCAGTAAAATTGTGAAGTGCTGGGGGTGGGGGAGAATGAAACTTGGAACCAACATATAATATCCAAATGGGTGCTCTACTGTTTGCTAGGGCTGCCATAGCACAATACTAGAAACTGTATCACTTAAACAACAGATATTTATTTTCTCACAGTTCTGGAGAGCAGTTGGTCAATATCAAAACTTTGATATGGTTAGTTTGTTCTGAGGGCTGCATGAAAGGATCCTCCTAGATCTCAATTCATGGCATTCAGAGGTTTGTCTTCTTTCTGTGTCTCTTTACCAACTCTATGTGTCTGCATCCGAAGTTCCCCTCTTATACAAACACAAGTCATTTGGGATTAGCCCCCCCCCCCCCCACTAATGACTTCATTTTAACTTGATGATGTCTGTAAATTTCATATCCCCAGAGAAGGTCACATTCTGGATACAGGTTTGGGCTTTCAAATATACAAATTTGGGAGACACACAATTCAACTCACAACAGTTCCCACAGTGTACCCAGTACACTAATGAATCACAGACTACATGGAGTTTATTAAAAATTTCTATTTGGATATTTCCTTACCCCATACTCTAGGAGCAATTGTAATTGCCTTCTCTTTTCTTCATCTAGGTATCCAATGAGTGGCACATAAGAGGGTCTCAATCTATGCTAGTTAGTCAATCATTACAGATAATTGAGATAAATATTTACTCTTAAATTTAAAACCTCCTAAACTAGATTGATCTTACACTTCAAGGCTGACAACATTGCTTTCCTATGAAATTTAACCCACTTTTAAAATATACAATTATTGATAGCCTATGCATCAGACACAGATTTTATAAATGCACTGAAATTTGCACACTGACAATACAAATCCAATTTGATGTGTTATTATTCTTTCACAAAGCTCATATTCAAAGGAAAGACAAAGGAAGATAAATCAACAAATTTATGTAGCTGATGATTGCTCTTTGGATAAATTCAATGATCTGTGTGTAGAGGAAAGCTCAACAGAGAACAAATCTTTATAAAATGCTCATTTTGTCACACCGATTAGTAATGCTGCTCCTCCTTCCACAAATTCTCTCCATATGACTCTTTGCCCATGAAATATATACCCACCAATACTAGATTATTCTTCTATCATTTATAAAGTCTAAAGCATGGTAAAGTCCCTACCACAGTGCCTGGTATATTTTTGGGTATTTATCTCTATTTCTTCCCTATCCTTACTCTTTCTCTTTATAATAAATCTTTTCTCACTTCATTTGAGAGGTTAATCTTACTTATAGTCAGTTTTGCTATAATACAAAATTTGTGTTATAAGAAGCAATGTGTTATCGAAAACTATGTTATAGAACCACAAGACTTTAGTGAAATTGCCCAAGAACTTTGTCAATGACACATTAAATAGAAAACAATTATTGTCTGATTTTAATGTTAAATGACTAACAAATATATAAACACTACAATGAATGCAGGTGGCCCTTAAACACATGAGTTTGAACTACTGGGTCTACTTCCACATACTTTTTGTTATGATTGTGACAATTTGAAAAACCTTGAATAACCAGAGAATATTGAAATTGAGAAAAAGTTAATTGTGCCAGGAATGCATAGAATATATGTAAGCATACATAGTCTATATTATCATTTTCACCTTTTAATGAACACAAGCCTTTTTTAAGAAATTAAAATTTATGGAAATTTATACACACAATGATCACAGACCATACATGGTGTCTCCATGTTGAGAAAGTTGTAAATACATATAATGATATAGCTTTAAATCATAACTGCATAAATTAACCACAGTGCATACTGCACTATCATAATAATTATACTGTTACCCCCTATTGTTATTGTGGTAATTTCAAGTGTTGCCAGTAAGTATATGCTTCAAATGTCCTATGACACTCATTGTGTCCCTGAGAGAGGTTTCTCTCTCCATTTAATTGTATAGCACAGAAAAAAAAAAATAGGAAAAAGAAAAAAGAAACAACAACAAGAAAAAAGTTATTTCTCATGGTTCTTGGATAACTTTCACTGTATATACTACAAATAACAAAGAAAATGTTTTTATGCAATCATTAAAGTTGCTGGTCAACAAAGTGTTAGAGACAAGTTTTAACAGAGTCAAATGTTGCATACTAGCTTGGATAGCAAGAGCAAGGATTGAATCTTATAAGCCTTCACCAGCAAGCAACACCACAGTCACTGACCTAGTCACTATCACACCAAGGGAAGACCAACAGTGGCCATAGCTGACCCCAGTCACTATCACCAAAACCAGCATCTGCAAGACTACAAAACAGCAAAGTCCTGCTTTCTTCCCAAGTGCCATACTCGCAGGGCCACTGACAAGACTTCAAGCCTGGTAACAGTAAGGGCTAGCCCAGGCACCCCTGAGAGCATCTGCTGGCAGGGGTAAGAAAACACAAAGGTTTTGGGAATAATAAAATGTTTCAAGCTGATGTAACTTGATACTTTTATACAACAATGCAGTATTTATCAAAAATAAGTAATCAATACATTGTCACAATCTATATGCTAAGATGAAAAAATTTGTTCAAATTCCACAAGATTTTTCACTAGTGGTCTTCTCCTGTTTCAAGATGTGGTCAGGATGTATTCTATTTTCTGCCCATTTCTGGATCTCTGTTTGTTTCATATATTTGCCATTTTGAAGAGCACTGGTGAGGAAATTTGTAGAATGTCCCACATGTGGGGTTTTCGATATTTTCTCAGATATCAAACGAGGGCATGAAGTTTTAGTAAGAACTATCAAGGTGAAGTGTTTTATGATTGCATCATTATCAGGGGCATGTGTTAGCAACACAACCTCTAACTGGTGACATTAATCATGATCATTTGTTGAAGGATATGCTGTCTCTGTTCTCCACTGTAGAGTTGTTATGATTCTCTTTCTCTATAATTTGAAAATGAGTCACTCAGTCCAATCCACACTCAAGGAGAGGAGAAATAACCTACTACACTTGAATAAGGGACTATGACAAAATTTGCATTCCTATGTTAAAATCATGATAGTAATAAATAAATATTATAGATGAGATACTTGGTTATATTACTAACCTAAGTCATTGTGTTAATCAGCTTTCTTTCCCTGGGACACAATAATTGAGAAAAACTATAGAGAAGGAAAGATTCATTGGGCTCAAATTTTCAGAAGTTTAAGTCCATGATTAGCTGTCCCCATTCCCATTGCTTTGTCCCTGAGGTGAGATAGAACATGGTAATGGAAAGGTATGAACAATCACAGGTTTTCAGAAGAGAGAGAGAGAAGTGGTCAGGGACAAGATGTGGTCCCCCAGATTATGCCTTCAAGGATCTACTCCTTCAGCAAGGTCTCTTCTCTTACATTTTTGTTTTTTAGGTAAGTAAAATGTATGTAAATTTCAAAATGTACCTGAAGGTGTTTTGAGTTCTTTGTTGGGTGAATTAAGTTTTCAGCATCATAACTTTTGCCATCCTGGTATCTAGAATTTTAGGTATGTTGTCATTAACTTCTTTCCTCATCATATTAGAAATCAGTTTCTTCTCTATCTTGAAAGTTTAAGCAGAAGAAAGTAATTTTACCATCATTTTTATTTCCCTTCTCACTCCATTACATGAAGATAACTTCAGAGTTGGCAATTCTGTACAGTTACTTGGGCATTTTGAGTCTAACACAAATATATTTTTTAAAAAATTTAAATTTCTCATACAGTTATATATTAATAAATTTGATAATAATTTCTGTTGTTCCTGTATTCAGTTCAAATTTGTTTTTAAGGATGCTTACAGTTTATAGATTTTGGTTGGGGTATGATCACTCCAAACTCAAGATAGTATTCTAATTGCAATAAAGTAGTAAACATCACTATGTTCCATTTTAACCTAGGTTCACATGCTGTATTCTTAAACTTATATAATTCTTAAACTTATATAATTTGAAGAAATGAACTTTTTCTGTATTTCTTCCTTTAAACATATCACTGACCATATTAGTTCATTTTCTATTGCTAATAACATAATACCACAGAATGGCTAAGGAAAGAGGCTATTTTGGTCCATAAATTCTGCATGCACAAGTTCAACAGCCACATCTGGTGAAGGACTTCTTGCTGGCTAAGTCCTGATACAATAAAGAACATCACATGACTAAAGACAGAGTGTGTGTGTGCGTGCATGCGTGCATTCATGCTTTCCTGCCTCACTCTTATAAAGTCACTGGTATTCAATAATGAAGGCACCACCCTAATAAACCTATTTTATCCTTAATGGTACTATCGTCAGAGGAACAGGATAAAGGTTATATCCATTACACATGTTTGGAGTCTTTGATGACCTTCAGAGATACTGGGCTATAAATTTGTAGAAGAATAATCTAGATGATGAAATAAATTAAATGAAATTATTTGTTTACCAAACTTGAATTGTTTTTTCTCCATTATCAACCAACTACTTTAAAATAACAATAACTTCCATTGCAACAAGTGCAGAGGAAAGTTCAGCAGGATAAGTCACAGAAGGAAGATACAGAATCTGATATGCAGCACATACATGCCCTCAGGAAATTCATGGGCCCAAAGTTTCCTGCACATTTTTAATTAGCACTGTAATCAAATCTACTAACTTGATGATTAGGTGGATCAACACGAATTTCATATTTACTTGGGCTTCGCCTTGTAAAAGGAACGGTGGAAAGTCATGTGCTAAAACTAAGTTTTATTGACCTAAAATAGCAAGGCTTTTGTAATTTTATGTTGTCATAAGTCCAATTTTGTATCAGAATTTATCTTAGACTCTTAGTGAATAGATAAACATTGTATTTATATAGTTAGATTATTCAACCACTCTCAGAACTGGAAACCATTCTTACACTTTGAATGTACTCAGAGCTGGAAATGTTTTCAGTAATTCAATAAATGATAAAGGCAGAAATTCTAAAGAAGATGTACTTTTCTTCAAAACTTGATAGTTCTACAAAGGCTTAGATCTGTTTGTACCAGAAAGGATATAATATATATTTTGTTCTTAAATCCATGCTTCTTGCAGTACTATTCATTATAATCAAAATACAAAAGCAACCTAAATAACAATCAGTGTATGAATGGGTGTACCTAGACAACCTAATTTTAAGTGAAATAAGGCAGGTACAAATAACCAAACACCCCGAAATCTCACTAACCTGTGGAATCTGACTAACTTGATCTCCTAGAAATCGAAGTAGAATTGTGGTTACCAGAAGTTGGAGTGGCTTTGGGATGGCAGTTGGACCAGGAGGTCAAAAGATACGTATTTACAATTAGATAGGCATAAAATATCAGGACACCTATCATAAAGCAAGGTGACTCTGGTTATTGATGATATATTGTATCCTTCAAAAGTATAAAGAGAATGAATCTGATGTCTTCTCACCACAAAATGATAACAGTAGGAGGTAATAGATTTGTCAACAGTTTTCACCATTCCAAATATTTATGTAGTTCCAAAGATCATCTTGTACACAGTAAAAAATGTACAATGTATCTGTTGACTTGAGTGGGAGCGAATTTTAACCCATTTGACAACTAGATGCACAGGAAAACTTCAAAAATTTGATAAGCTATCTAGCTCTCTCTTATATGACTTTTTAAAAAATTATAGTCCTCTTGACATAGAAGGGTTAGAAGTAGCCCCCTTGGTTGTAGAGGGATGATGAGAAATTCACAAGTTTTAACTTGCATGGTACTCTGAGTAGCATGATGAAATCTTGTGCTGTCCCTCCTCCATCCCACTCAGAGTATGAATCATCCATTTATGAGACATGTAAGTTATGTCTCATAGAGACTCAGTTTGGGAACAGAAATGGAGCAGTAATGCATTCCCTACCAGTAGAATAAAATATCTAGTTTGTCAATTTTTAAAGTTTCTCTCTTAGAACTGGGTTTCATCACAAGAATGAAAAAAAAAAAACTGGTCCCTTCAATACATAAGCAAAATATATATAGTTTTATTAATTTGCTCCAGTAGGAAGACCACATCTGGACAGCAGCTGTAACAAGATTCACTACCTTATTAAACTGATGATTATTTACTGTCATTCTTAAAGTCCCATCTGTCTATTGAGTCAATTGAAGTGGATAATTAAATGATGTTGTGTTATCAGCCATCACTTTTATGTCTTTCAAGGTTTTAATGTGGACAAATCTCTACAGTTTCAGAACAAATGAGTTATTTGCAGAGGTGTGTGTGTGTGTGTTTGTGTGTGTGTGTTTGTATTGTTTGTTTGTTTGATTTGTTGTTGTTTTGTTCATCAACAACAGTCTTGAGAGGTTTCTTCTTGTTCCAAAACACATTCTAAAATAATTTGTATATTTGTTTAAATTTTATAATATCTTGAGAAATTACAATATGAAATCATGTGATATACTTGGACGTACTTGGACATTTTGGTCAACATTTTAATTTTCAATGAAATCCCATAAGCTCTTATGTTTACTTGCAGACTAAAAATGTCTTTTTAGATTATAAGAATTTTAATAGCTTATATTTAAATCTGATATTTTCTCAACATATTTTTTTCTCATGAGCAATGACTTTGATAATTGTCTAGAGTCTGTTGGTAAAGACTAAAACAATCAGTAAAATATATTTGTTGTGTTACTTATGTTCAAAAATCAGCAATTAATTGCTGTACTTTTAATTCTTAAGCAATTTGGTTTATGTACTGGTGATATAATACTATTAAACTGGAAATGGATAAAATTAAATCTTTCATTCCAAGTATTTATTTAATCAGATAAATAATATTTTATTCTCCTGTGATTCCTTATGGTTTAGTGTCTTCAAAGTTGGGTTTGAAACTGGAAGGGATCTCACTCTTTCCCTCCAATTCTCTTTTCAAATGGTTATAATGGTATCTTCCCCAATTTCTTAGTGAATACACATCTATTTCCAATGATATTCAATTTTTAAACATTTTTCTTGTTTTTAAGTGAAATTTGGTTCCTTTTTTTTCTTTTTTTTGTCGGGGGGTTGGTATTGGGAATTGAACTCAGGGACACTCTAATACTGAGCCACATCTCCAGCCCTATTTTGCATTTTATTTAGAGACAGGATCTCACTGAATTGCTTAGTGCCTCACCTTAGCTAAGGCTGGCTTTGAATTCCTGATCCTCCTGCCTCAGCATCTAGAGCCACTGGGATTACAGGTGTGGGTCACCTAGCCTGATGAAGTTTGATCCTTTTCTCAGCTAAAAAAATTTTATTGACTAAGTACAAAGTGCCAAAATCTGTCAAAAGTGTTGAGATGCAAATAGTTTAAAGTTATATTGCTGGAACAGACATATATTTAAAAACATGACATAAGAATTTGAAATAAGAAAGGAAAAAAAAATAAAGGGTACAGATATGAAGTCAAGATTGACAATTAATCTTCACTAGTTTGAGAAAATGTACAGAAGGAAGTGTTAACTGAGTCATGTCTTGAAAGGTAAAGAGGATTTTCTAAAACATGAGGGGCATTCAGCTTGGAAAAAAAGGCAAACACAGAAGTTTATAAAGGGTCTACCATAATTTGAAAGTAAATGTTTAATCAACAGATAACAACAATTTATTTGGAGTCAAACATTTTAATATCTGAAAAAAAAAATCATGACATATAAATCCATATTTACTAAAACATTTTTTGTTTATATATGTATTTCATCTCCATTTGTAATAAACATGAAGAATCCTTATATAAACACTCTGGTATGATTTTTCAATACTTTGGACACTACAAGTGATAGGTCAGACATTCATTATCTTTGTAATGTGTCTTTTATATTGCAATCACTTAAGTCACTCTTTCAGTAAAATCAGGCATTTCCTTTTATTAACTTGACCTACTCATTTATTGAGTTGAATGGCCAATCTGGGAACCTAGAATAAAATCAATTCATGTTATTTTCATTAAAAAAATATAATTCATTATCAGGGAAATGTAAAGATTTAAGAATAAAAGATAGGAAGCAAAGAAATAGCAGCTATGGGACACACAATCATTACTTAAATCTTCCAACAGAGGAATGAAAAATTGACTTTTGTGAAGCATATTTGTATTGTTTTCCTAGAGTGATTTATTTACCTTTAAGAATTGTAAGGAAAATAGAAGGAGACACAGAGGCCAGATGCAGAGGAAGGAAAGGGAAAGAGTGGATGTGCCTCCAAGCAGCCTTGGTTATTTATATCAGAAGATACATAGGTCTTTAGTACCATGACTAAGTTATTATTTAGTATTCCTTTAATCCAAGGTGCTAGATAACACAGAGCTCTTTTCTCCAAGGATATTACCATAGAAACTAGATACTGCACCTGTATAGTTGCCTTACTAGCTTCGAGGAGAAATTGATGGGCATTCCAAGCATGGGAAACAGAGTGCCTGTTACCCCCAGGGATTTTGCTCACCAGAGGAACACTTCCCTGTACATTTCCACAGTCAGAATACCTACAAAGAATGGTCAATCTCTAGGTAAATAAAGTAGGAGGAGAAGACAATCTTGTGAGTCAAGTTACAAAACACTAGGTTTAGTTTATTTTCCTCACTAGCACCAGAAATAAGCATGCAGCAAACAAAAAAATAAACCACAGGATGTGTGGCTTCCTAAAGATTTATCTTATTCAATCTTGTGTAATCTAAAAAAATATAGAAAAGACAAAAAAAAAAAAAGAGGGGGAAGAAAGCTCTGAAATTGTTGAAGAAACAAATAAGGATCTCAGATTACCTTTAGATTGACCTGATATTTCTAGGTTTTCCTTTCAAAATCCTTCACAATTTTATATTCTTCTCTGGAAATTACAGGTGAGTATTTATGAACATTTTCAAGCAAACTTCTTTGCATTTTCTCAAATTTAACAGAAGTTTAATCAATCTTTTAGAATGTAGTCTTTCCTTGAAGAACTAGAGCTAAAATTAAATGTATATAATAATTATTAATAATTATTGCATTTAAATATTATGTAAAACGTATTTGTCTTGTAGTGATTCAAAAATATACAGTAATTAATTCGAATTAAATATGAGAGTAAAACCATGGTTAAAATGACACAAATTTTTAAAAGAACTCTACCTAGAGACATACATATGTATACATATAAATTTGTGTAATTCAAATTTAATTCTATTATTTTAATTGTATTTATAAATTACATTGAATCTCCTATCATATTATTATATTAATTTTATATTAACATGAACATTGTGCTTAGTAATAATTGTAAATTTTCTGTGTCCCTGTGATTCAAACATATTAATTACTTATATTTATGAACATTTTAATAAAATGTGTGGCTATTGAGTAGAGTAGATGTAATTAAACTACTTCTGGAACAAACTGTAATTAAAATTTTTAACATGCAGTACCTCAATGTCCTTAAAACAATGACTATAACAATATAATTAATAAGATAGATTTTCACACTCATATGAAAATAAAACACTTCAAAATCTAGCATAAACGGTATCCATCTTGAACTTCACAGATTTTAATAATAATTGGGAACATATTGTAGTACAAAATGATAATCATTTTCTGACCACTTTTTTGCTTTATTTTACTAGAATATTTATAATATAGATTTTGAGCACCCTTTTACCCAGAGAAAAATGCAGCATAAATAGAAAATTATAATTTTTTTTTTCAAATTTTAGATATTATGTTAAGTAAGAAACAAAATTATTTTATTTAGGGGTAAGTTTTTTAAAGAAAAAAGCAAAATGCCTACTAAATGCAGCATGTATAGTTACCAATAATATTTTTTGATTTTCTTTGTTCACTGAAATTCTTCTTTTAGATTTATTTAGATATAGAGTTCTACTATATAATTATACTTGCATGTGAAACATTAAGGGAAACATTAATGAGGATATAATGTGAAAATGTTTCAATTTTTTTTCACTTACAAAGTACAGATTTTCTAAATAAGTTTTCTTTTAAGAATATCAAATTCTTTGTTTTCCCTTCAATTCTTTGCTCTTTGACATTGATAGTTTTTATACTATGGTTTGTATGGGAAATCTAAAGTGTCAGGACATTTTAGAGGTGGGGACCTGAGGGATATTCCTTAATTACTGGTTTCCTGGTATAATTTATTTGCATAACAAATTGCTATAAAAACCCATTTCTGACTTCAGAGTCTCTCTGGCATCTCATTGCAACATGTAGTTTATTTTTTCACATACCCAGCTCAGCTGAATAGAGTTCAGCATCATATCTTTGAACTTCCAAAACAGTGAGCTAACTAACCTTCTTTTCTTTATAAAGTTACCCTGACTTAGATATTTTTTATGATGAAAAAAAATCTAAATAATGCAGAAGGTTACCCTTTTTCTTTAAAAAAATATTGATTCTAAGATGGTTTTGACATTGTTTTCCCAATATATTTATATCTGTTGCTCATGTTTTAAAATTTGCCTTGTTTGAACTTATTAAATGGTTAAAATAAACAGCTTGCATAATAGTAGCATGATATTCTTTATTCATATTATACTTAAGCTATTTTTGTTCAAAATCTCACATGCTTCAGGTAGCTAATCATGCTAATAAAAATACTAACAAGTTTCACATGGCCAATAGTCATTGTAGTATACCACTGAACTTAAGAAAAATTACACTGTATAAACATAAATTCATGGAAAAGATCTGCATCATCCAAATGAGTAAATACTTGAAATTGAAGAAACCTACAATACGTAGTAATAATTTATTTGTATTTTATATTAATGTTTAGCTCCTTCATTTTCCTTTGTCTAAAATCTATATGTCTTTAGTAATTTGTACAGGTTAATATATTGTAGCTGCTGGGGTGCAGCTCATTGACAGA
This sequence comes from Marmota marmota marmota, assembly GCF_001458135.2. Lineage (NCBI taxonomy): Eukaryota > Metazoa > Chordata > Mammalia > Rodentia > Sciuridae > Marmota > Marmota marmota. Next base: position 8,701,269 of record NW_025999961.1, read on the forward strand.
GCTTCTTCTTAGAAAGCAAGAAGCCAAGGGTCCAATCCCCAGCAGCAATGCAACAGAATAAATTGATACATTTACGAATGTGAGATATTGGTATATATTGATATGTAAGTAAAACAGATTTTAATTAAATAATTAGGAAATACTGTCTACTTGTCCCTTGTTGTCCAATTTCATTTTAGAGTCTAAGTGTGAGTATATTTAACAACATAAGCATACATATTTTTGCTGTGTTCTTTTTCAATTTTTTCATGAACGTAAATGATCTTTGAACTTTTTTAAAATACCTGGCTACAGTTTGGTCTCATACAAAAAGGATTTGAGATCTGTTCTACAAGAACTCTCAACATAATATGGCAATTAAAATCTAGTGCTGGACTTCCTGGTATCCAAAGTATACAGGTCATCTGAGGTTATTTAACATGAATTTTATTATCAATAAAATGGAAAAATGTATATATACTTAATAGAGTTGCTGGGAAGATTGCAGTTTCATCTACAAATATAATAAGCACTTTGTTAATGTTTGTGTTCACATTATGATTACTTTGAAAATGAATGTGTTCTAATAATTCCTGATAATAATGTGGAATGATTAGCACAGACTATAAAACATTACTGGGTGGGTTCAGTTTCACAAAGGGCAGTATTAAAGGAATGCGATTATCTGTACATGTTTTTGGTGTAACCAGATGATAAATGGTAAGGACGTTGTTAGCATTTGCTGGTTAATGGATTGATTCTGGAGTCTATAAAGAAGACAGCTGTGAAAACTTAACACATCAACACACTAACTTTTCTTAAATCCCATTCCTTCATCAGCAGCAGTTCCATATCTTCTTTCTTGTGAACCATATCTTCTTTCTTGTGAACCATATCTTCTTTCTTGATATACATCTGCCTGGGTTTATCATGAGTCGTATTATTTTCCTAGAAATCATGTATGTTTTGTCCTTATCAATTCCACCTTTTTCCAGTAAATATACTTATTCTTTAATATGCCTGTATATCACTATTTCTTTTTTCTACCAACTCTATCAAATAAATGCAATAGTCTTTCCATGGATCCAACTGTTATTTTATAGAAACAATAACCAACTGGCTATGTGGTGCTCAGGTGGCTTTTTAGTGACTAGGGTGGCTGTGCTTGCTTACATAAAACAAGTAACTCAAGGTGAAATTGCTTAGGGGATTGGCATATTAGAGAAGGTAGTCACTGAATAATTATGCTAATATAGCTGCTCAGAAGACGTTATTGCTCACTGCTGTCAACAATATTTCAGATAATATTGATGACATGGAGTTATAGAATCAAGCAAGTTCACTCAATATCTGCAGGGAATTGATGTCAAGATCCCACCACATACCCCCAGCTGCCAAAATGTGCATGTGCATGTTATTGTCCCTTGTATAAAATGGCATTGCATTTGCATATAACCTGCACATCTCCTCCCATATATTTTAAATCATCTCCCCATTATTTACACTACTAATATAATACAAATGTTATGTAGATACTTGTTATGGTGTATCATTTAGATAATAATGAAAAGTAAAAAGTGTGCATGCTCAGTACAAAAATATTATTATTATTATTATTATTATTATTATTATTATTATTATTATTTGTATTTGTATTTTCAGCCTGCAGTGCCTTAAATCTACAGGGACAGAATGTACAGAAGAGGGTGGGCCAATTGTATAATATTAATGGTATTAAGAGATGATCATTGATGAGAGAAGTTTAATGTAAAAAAATGGCTTTATTGACATGGATTCATGTTCTTTCATAACTCAGCCAATACCATATAAATTAATTGCCAAAAATGTTTAAAATATTTTGTTGCTCAACTGCTCTTTACAAAATATTTTATGAAGAGTAAATGGGCTGAACTTATAGATGTTCTGTCTCCTCTTTAAAAATAATCTTATAGCCAGTAATATTTTTCACTCCTGTCCGCTCATTATGAAGACAGTTTTTTTTCATTACTCAAGAGTCATCACTACTTCTGCTTAACCCAAATTTAGTAATGAGACATTTAATCCTGAGTAAGCTTTAGTCAGATGTGCAGAAGGAGAATACATTGGTGTTCTAAGTGGGGTGAGGCAGAGTGGAAAATGTGCAAGTGGCAAGTCCCCTCTGTGTGGCCTGGAGGTGACTTCACAGACAGTGATTTTTCCAAGTAGGAAAAAAAAAAAACAAGTAGCAAATTATTGACATTTAGATTTTTAAGAGAGATTTGTTTTTTTCTCATCCTTTCCTAGACCTAAGGGTCCCTATAACAGAACACATATGAAGAAAAGAAACACAAATAGGTTTACATAAAATAAGCTTTTTAAGAAAAATATTTTTAGTGGTAGATCCACGCAATATCTTTATTTTATTTATTTATTTTTATGTGGCACATGCATGTGAGGCAAGTGCTCTACCACTGAGCTACAACCCCCACCCCCCAAAAAAAGGCTTTAATGACATGTTAGATTGTATCCTCGTGTTGTATATAACTAAAAAGAATAAATTAAAAACAAGAAACAAAAAACATGGGAACATTCACAAGTGAGGATCCAAAGAAACTGGAAGCCTATGTTAATTATATCAAGTTTGGTTTTAAGGATAGTTGTAGATAAGCACGGATGGGCTAAATGAGTATGATCCAGAGGTAATAAATTGGAAGTGGGAGATAGGCTAGCTGTAGTTTTCAGGGCCTTCTTTGTGTTATCATGCCCTCCTTTCCTCTGGGTGTGCATACTCAGTACAGAAGTATTATTATTATTACGACCTGCTTTATAGGAAATTTAGAGAATTCTTTTTTCTAGGTCTTATTACATTTGTCCGGGGGGAAGGTATATGCAGAAGGAAAGATTGACCTTCTTGGTTTGGCTCTTTCCTCAAATGTTGGGGTGCACGGTTTTGGGGTAACATTACTTTTACCCTGTGGTGTTTCAAACAATATAGATGCAGTTTTTATAGGAAAGAATTTGTTGTTGATGTGTTCAAAAGCATAGATTTGTTTAAAGCGCAACACACACACACATACACACACACACACACACACACACTTAGCACTGAGTATCTGTAGGGAATTTGTTGCACAGTTCCCTGTGGATAACAAAATCAAGTCCTTTATGTGGCATAGTGCTTACATATTACCTACACATATCCTCCCATGAACTTTGAATCATCTCTAGATTACTTATAATACTAATACAATGTTCATGCTACATAAATCATTGTTACACTGTATTTTTGTATGAATCAGAGACAAGAAAAATCCACACATATATTTTGTTCAGGTTCAACTTATTTTTTTCAGAATATTTTTGATCTTTGTTTGAATTCATGGATATAGAGCCTCTAGATGTGGAAAGCAAGTTATATATTCACCACAGATACATACGCAATTGTGCTCTTTGAGGGGAGTAAGAACTTTTAGAGGAGATGTTTTTACTGTTTGTTATGATTTGAATGTTTGTCTCTCCAAAACATGTTGACATTCAGTCCCTAAAAATAAAGAATTTGGAGGTAAGGCCTCATGTGAAGTGTGTAGGTCATGAAAACTCACCCTTGTAAAGGGCTATTACCATTGCAAACAGTTCTTTTAAAAGTAGATACACTTCACTCTTGTACACTTTACTATCTGAAAATGTAGTACAAAAGCCATTGCCAGATGAAGGGCCCCTGATCTTGGACTTCCCAGATTCTAGAACTGTAAGAAAGTAAATTTCTGTTCTTTATAAATGACCCAGTCTCAGGAGTTTGGTTACTGTAGCAGCACATAATGAATTGAGACAGCAGTAGAAACAGTGGTTTCTCAAACATTTGTTCTCATATCAACCCTGTGAAAAATGACAATCCATTTTTATTTTCTAGTAGTGTGTTTTAAAGAAATGTCCATAAAACATATACCATTGTTTCATTCTCTGTAATATATTAAATTTTTTGAACTTTTAGAAGGTCATGTGAAGTCAGATTTTATGATTTCCTGTGTTATCCAAAAAGGATCTAGGTGCAGGAATTTCAGGACACATTGACTTCTTATTTGCATTCTAATTTTTGCTCTTAAAATTCCATGAAGTCTGTGCTCATTACTGAGCAATATCATTGCTCAAAAGAAGTCTCTGTATTTGAAGGAGAAAACTGTTATGCAAAAGATGTCCTAATGTTTCTACATAATTCATCTCTGCACCAGAGTCACTAGATCACCTGTTTTGGATAAGGTCCATCAGAACAAAATAATATGAGATAATCTCTTGCAGTTTGCATTAATAGTATCTGGCCTACATACCTAGAGGTTACTGGTGTTTTGAGCAGTAGTTAATAGCTATCCATAGAATGCTTATTTAATTTTTCAATTTTAATGCCTAGATAATGCTGGAGGCAATATAGATATATAAACAACTTGTTCTTGGCCTCAAGAGGTGTTATTATTGCTTAGGATGAGCAATTATTCAAGATATCCTCCGGGGATGTGGGATGTGACAGACGACACATTGGCACTATTTAGAAGCAACCTGCCAGATGGTCAGAACCTGCAGAGGTGGAATGAGGACAGTATGAAGGGACCCGGGGCAAAACAGTTTTTCTTCAGCAATCTGGTGGCAGCAGCATTTGATAGTTTGAGAAACCAGACAAAGTTGGGGGAAAAAAAAAAAAAAAAAAAAAAAAAATATATATATATATATATATATATATATATATATACACACACACATACACATACACACACAAACTCCAAATTTACATGAAAATTAGTTAAATGTGAGTAGAAGTTAGGCCTGTTTCATGACTCATCCCCTTCACAATATAGTCATCTTCAATTACCTGATAAATTTGCTGTGTTTATTTCATCATAAGACAACATACAAGTTACAGTAAAATTTTATAGATTCTATTAAAAGGCAAACTGTTTCCCTTCATTCCTGGGCAGAAAAGAGCTGGTAGTATTCTGGCCACAGTTCAAGCAGTTCTTTAAACTGCTGGGTTTCAGAAATACAGTTTATCTCTTCCAGTCTCCATACTCTCTGCTGCTTGTGGTGCCCAAGACCTCCACTTCTTTCTTCAACCAGGATGTCTGTCATGAGTGGATGAGGATGTATGGGGAAGCGGATGGACCAGTAATGGGTGGTAAAGGGAAGGAAGGCAGCAGCACTCAGTCACTTCCATATCTCACTACTATATTAGGAACATTATATAGTGGAGACAGTTCAAGGACAATACCAGAGACCACCTCCCCCAGAAAGCATGGGACGTTCATTTGAAACTTTATAACATTTCAAATGTAGTTCATTTGCTGAAAGGCTCAACATGCTTAATTTAAATACAACAAAATACATGCTGTCTTGCTTGCTATACCTTGTAATAAGTCTCAAAATCATATAGTAAAGTGTCTCCCATAATTCAAATTATTTTTCAAAATAGTTTTGTTTATTCTAGGCCATTTACATTTTCAATAAATTATGCATGATTTTGTCAACATTATGAAATATCTTGCTAAGATTTTCATTGGAATTGCAAAAATGCATAGTCTTCCAACTTATCAACTTACTTCAATAATCCATTGATAACTCTTTAAAAAAATTTCTAGTTATAATTAACAGAATAGATATTTTGTCAATTTTTTTTCCTACATATTATGTTTATGATACTATTGCCAATGTTTTAATTTTAATTTTATGTTCTATATTTTCCTACTGGTATCAAACATGCAATTACTTTTTATACATGAACATTTTATTTGGGGAACTTGCCAAGAACACTTATTTATTATGTTGTATAATTTTAGATTTCTCTCAGTTTCTTTATGTAAATATGATTTAGGAATAGGTAGTTTTTGAATAGGAACTCTGCCTTATTCTAAATTTTAAAGTGTTCCACCTTTTACCATTAAACATGATATTAGCTGTAGGTTCTTCAAAGATGACTTATATTACATGGAAAAGTGTTTATCATATTCCCAATTGGATGAGTTTTTAAACAAAAATTGTAAATGCTTGCTTTGCACCTATTGAAATGAAGTTGAGTTACTTTTTTATTTATTCAATTAGTGTGTTCAATCACATTGGTTTTTAAATATTGAAATATTTTTTCATTGCACATAAATTCAACTTAATTATATATTATTATTCACACAATGATACTATGTTTTAAGGATTTTTAATTTATATTTGTGTTCAAGACATACCTTGGTCTACATTTTTTTTTTTACGTAACTGTTGTATTAGAATTGTCTGGAAATATATTAGAGATCACCATCTCATTTGCCCTTCCAGTAGATCTTGGAGGGGCTTCCTTTAGCCCACCTCTTATCACATGCACTTCATATTTCTCTAGAGCCTGATCCACTTCCTTTTAGGCTTCCTTTCTGTAACTCTCCACATTAAGTGAATCCTCTAGACCAGCTTGTGGTACCTGTGGATCATTCCTTGATGGTGGATGTTTAGCACATTTTTGCAATGCATTGAGAATGCATCCCAAACTCCCCTGAACCTCTCTGTTTGGCTTCCTTCCTGGGTAGATGAATACTTACAGAATTGTGCTGATGCCACACTTCCTAGGGCTCCACCATCCATCATGTTCAGAGGTAGCAGGCTATAAGCAGTTCAAAAGGGCCCTCTGACTATTTCCCTGGAGGACAGCTTCTCTTCAACCTCTAGGTGGATCCCCTTGCCAGAGAGTGAGGCAACCAGCCAATGGATCTATTGGCTGAATTTTGTAATTGTCCAGCATCCCTGAGTCAGCTCAGGAACAGATGATCAGCTGAGAAGTCAGATGCAGCAGGAGAGTGATTTGTGGATACCTGCAGACCCATGGTGCTTAGAGAAGCATTCTGCTGCCCACTTACTCATTCTGTAACATCTGCATGAGATGAAGAATATGCTGGCCTCAAAAATAAGTTGATAAGTATTCCCTCTTCATTTGTAACTGATTTGGAAAACCTCTTAATTTGTGGGGTTTTTTTTTTGTGTGTAATTTGTTTGTGTGTAAAATTCAGATGTTTTTGTTTTTGTGCATTGTTTTTCAAGTTACTTTAAATCATTTGTCAAATTTTATAAGACTTTCTATTGAATTTAAGTAATGTTTTGTTAATTTAGTTGTTTATACATTTCCATTATTTTTATTCTTTTAATGCCTTTAGAATTTATAGTGATGTGCCTTGTTCATTCTTGCTATTGGCACAGTGTTTATGCATGTATGTGTGCTTTTGTGTGTTTATTTCTCTATCTAACGAGCTTATAAGTTTGTAAAGAGTTAGCAAGTTTAGTAACTCTTTCATATAACTAGTTTTGCCCTTTCCTGTTTTTCCTTTTTTATTGTTTTTCTCACTTCTGTTGCATTTAACTGCTGCTGATTATTATGTTTTCCCATGCTTTTATTATAAATTAAATTACTCTTTAAATTTTTGTCAATGCACAAACATCTATCACTACTTTAAACATTTACTTTTTACAATGTAAGACTTTGTGGTAAGAATTCCCTAAAAGTAATGTCTTATAAATTAATATGTTACATATTTAGTATTAAATTTGGATTATTTTCTGATTTCTGTGCTTTTTATTTTGAATGCTTTGTTTATATAGATGTATGATGTTTAATTCCAAATATTTGCTGATTAATTGGACATATTTATTAATGTGCTACTTAACTAAGTTGTGATCAGAGAAGAGACACATTTCAATGCTTTGCAATTTAATAAGTTTGTTATTTGCTCAGCATTTGATCTATCAGTGAATGCCATTCTATACTAGGGAAAACAATTATATTCTAGAACAGTTTCTTATAGTTCTTTAAATACCAGTTCTGCTTTATAGTTGATAGTTTTCACATCAACTATCTTCTTACTAATATTCATTTGTCATCAGTTTTACCAATTCCTGAAAGAGATGCATCAAAATTTTGTGATCATGTTTATCTTTATCTTAATTCTGTCCATTTTATTTTCAGAAAAAATTGAAGCACTCTTAATAATGTATTTAACTCTCTGGGAATTTGTGAAAATGGAAGGAAAAACACATGCTCACATTGTCTCATAAAATGTTGTCCTATAATTAAAAGTGCTTCCAGATTTATTGAATCTTTTAGATGTATTTCAGATGCACACACACAGGGTTTATTAAAAACATATTTGGAGCTATGTGTACTTTGAAATTCCTACTGGAATTTTTTTTCATACTCATTGAATCTTTAGTGATTAATTACTGATTGTCTTGATCGTTGCAAAGTGTATCCTTTAAAATATTTCATCAAAGACAATTGTCTAGCTTTTATAACTACTTTAAACTCATGGAAATAATTTTGCCTTAGGACATAACTTGTAATAATCAATTTCAACTCTGTCACTTTCTGTGTGCATTAATGTGTCATATTAATGCACACAGACATATATTCCTGGACTATAAATCAGGCTTGGTGAGGGAATAGAATGAGTGGATACAGATAAATAAATTTTGAAATAGCTGCTGCACATTAAGGTACCACATATTACTTAGTGCAATAGTCAATTTCTTTATAAATTCAATTATTATCATCTTTAAAAATTTTACTCAATCTAGATTGATAAAATGTAGAGGTAGATTGATAGATACAAGTCAAAATGTATTAGTTCTAGAACTTTCTTATCTAAATTTATTGATTATTTAGCTAATACATGGTGTTTTAGTAATATTTTTAACTGTTGTGATTAAAAGATCTTACAGAACAATTGTAGAGGATGAAAAGTTTATTTGAGGACATATGGTTTCAGAGGTCCCAGTCCATAGAAAGCCAACTTCACTCCTCAGGACTCAAGTTAAGGTAGAACATCATGGCAGAAGAATGTATCAGAGGAAAGCAGCTCACAAGATGAGCAAGAAGCAGCCACACTCTACTCAGCTTCAGTTTCCACTCACTAATCTCATTCACTGATTGGGTTAAGGCTCTCATAACTCAATCATGCCTTCTCCAAACTTTCTTGCATTGTCTCACATATGAGCTTTGGGGGGACACATCACATCCAAACCATAACACATGGGAAAAGTCAATATTTTATCTACTATAATCCCCTTTATTCATGGGGCATATGTGCCTAGATACCGAGTGGATTTTAAAAATGTGGATATTACAGAACCATATATAATGTGGTTTTTTTCTACATATATATACATATGATAAATTTTAATTCGTAAATTAGGCACAGTAAGAGATTAGCAACCATAATAATGAAATAGAACAATTATAACAAAGTATTGTAATGCAACTTATTTAAAGTTTATTACTTGTATATTTCTGGAATTTTACATTTAATATTCCCAGATCATGTTGACTACTGATAAATTAAACCACTGAAAGTGAAAGTGTAAGAAAAGGAGACTACTGTGCCCTGCAGAAAAAACACTTTCATCTGCCTACAGTGGACTGATTTACAATACTAATGTCTGAAAAAAGAAACATACAATCCCTCATCTACTTTATTCAAATATTATCCTTGTCAGAGCAAATAAATGAAATTATAATTTCCAGATATAATGTCAAGGCCAAATATATGTGAAATTAGTTATCTTAAAGTCTTTTCAGCATAATTTTGCTGTCAATTTTCTTTTAATTATGCTAATCCCAAATAAAAATAGGGACAAAAAGAAAAGTAGAAACCAGTAAAAGGTTGACTTTTGAAGAGGTGTTTAAAAACTCCCAATTGAGAAGAAGTCTTATGAAATACAGTGTTTACTCTCTTTATACACACTCCATAAAGAAATTATGGAAATAACTTCAAGGAAATCAAATTTCAAAATCTTAACTCTGTTTGAAAAATCATGTAGAGTGAATTCAAGCTTCAAGTAAGTAGAATGAATAGAGCAAGGAAAAGATGTTCTGTGTAGTGTGGGCTATAAACATTCTGTCCATGTCATTGTAAGATTATTGACAAAATTCTTCCAGGAAACATATGGTTGACTGAGTTATAACAATGTTAAATACCACTTGTGTCCCTAATTAGAAAGCCTCAATTTAGTTAATCCTAAATATCAAAATCAGACTCATTACTCTTTACCAGGGCTAAGTTAATCACAAAATAATGACTAATGTCAAGATGTCAAATCCACTTAGAATTACTGACGCTAATTGTACAAAAAAAAAAAAAAAATGAACTGGATATATTTAACATAGTCCACTAAAGCACAACTAAGTTCAGATCACTATTTTTTTTCCAACACATCTCCCAATGCCAGAACCTCATTGGCATATCACATTTTTAATTAGTGTAGAAACAATTGACTGAATGGAGCAGGAATCTTCACTGTTCAAAAACCAGTGAAGACAGAAGACCAATGAGCAAAAAAACATGAAGAAAATTACCAAATATAATATCATATTTGGAATAAGTGATTTTTCCCCTTTTCCTAGAAACAGTTCATTACATCCAGGGTAGAGAGTAATTCAATGAGTGGCCTTTACTGCACCAAACAATGCTGAGACATAGTTCAGATTACGTTCACTGACCTTGTGCATATGAGAATTACATAATAATACTAAAACAACAATGCTGATGGTCTATTCCAAAACAGTCACGTTATTTGCACCTGGATGTGTTCTGGGTATGATGATTTTTAAGAGCTCTTGAATTGATGTTTTGAAAATATAGTAGGTGAGGAAATCAGATTTAGTCAGATGAAGAAAGGGATCATTCCTTCCATGCACTTATCTCAAACTCTTGATGCTAGAGAGCAGTAGAAAGTATATGAAGATGAAGTTAAAAAAGAAAAGGATGGAGGGATTTGATCCATTTGGAAGGTGATATGTGTAAGGGAAGCTAAGCAGAAAAAATGGCAGAAGCAGCTTTGGTTAAGTTGGACTTTCTCATCAACGTGTTGGGGTTTTATTTGAAGAGAAAGACAAGATAAGTTATTTATCTAGTATTTTTAAAATATTTTAAAACAGAAAAAACTATTATGTGAATTATAAATAAGAAAAAGATGGTGAGAAATGGATAAAAATATACACATTTGTATTTATGTTTTGTTAAATTATAGAATTAGATTTATATTATTGGAGAAATATAAGTGGCATCTGATTTCAATGAATGAACATATTAATACTAACTACAATATGCTAATAGACTGAATTTGCCTAGCATGGGGATGCATGTTTTATTTTTTTTAATTGCCTTTGTTTATTCCCCAAATCTGGAGAGGTAGATTTCAATGATAAAATTATATCTAATAAACATTAAGTGGCTACTTTGCTCCAGGTTCTATGAAAACTCTTTACATACATATATTTGTTTCATTCTTATTAAAGCCATTGTACTCATTCATTATTTTATTATGTGAATTTTAAATGTGAATTTCAGGGCTGGGAATGTGCCTCATTGGACAAAGTTTACCTAGCATGCACAAGAATTAGATGAGGATTCAAGTCCCAGTCCCAGTAAAAATAAAATAAAATATCAATTTTTGAATCAAGGAAAATAATGAACTTCACCATGTCTCCAAGATTATAAATGTGCAGTTCCAGTATTTATTAATACAAAGTTCCAGATACTAAATTCTATCTTTTTTTTAATTTAAAAAATTTCCTCTAGTTAGGTAAAGTAGAGGGAGAACAATATAGAAGGAAGAGGAGAGGGTTGGTGTATTAATTTTCAATGTTGTCCAGCAAATCAGCACACTTAATGACTTAAACAATACAAATGTATTATTCTTCTGTTGACATCACTCAGCAATCAAGACACCAAGTGGCAGGGTTGGATATCACATAGTTAAATATGAAGGTGTGCCCAGTTCCCAATTGGTTGCCCATCTCTGCTCCAAGAGACTTGAAGCTGAACTTTTCTAGAGACCTTTTACATTAAAAGCCAAAAATATGTTCTTGGCATTCTCGTGCATCAAAACTCTTTCACTACTATTGCTGCTGCATCTCCACTTCTGTTTTTGCCTTTCCTCTTCTTGCTACCAGAGATATCTCTTTTATGGTTTGGATGTGAGGTGTCCCCCAAAAGCTCATGTGTGAGACAATACAAGAAGGATAAATAATTTGGTAACATCCTTAACCTAATCAACAAATCAAACCTCCCTGATGGGATTAATTGAGTGGTGACTGGAGGCAAGTGGTGTGTGGCTGGAGGAAGTGGTTCATTAGCAGCATAGCTTTGGGGGGCATGCATTTTGTATCTGGAGAGAGGAGTCTCTCTCTCTGACCTTCTTTATCATTATGTAAGCTGCTTCTCTCTGCCGCACTCTTCCAGTATTATGTCCGCCGACCTTACCTCAAGCCCCGGGGAATGGAGCCAGCCATTTATGGACTGAGACCTCTGAAACCATGAGCCCCTAAATAAAACTTTCTTCCTCTACAGTTGTTGTGGTCAGGTCTTTCAGTTTCTTTGCATCAGCCAAAAAGCTGACTAAAGTCATCCCTGATCTTATGGCTCAGGTTATTAGTAAAAGTAAAACTAGGTAACCTTCACATTAAAGGTAATTGACTTTAGTTATACCTGCAAGATCCATTCATAATGGTACTTAAATTAGTGTTTGAGTATCTGGGTGATGGGAATTGTCTAGTATGGAAATCATTTTTATAAGTATTCTTACCATAAATATATAAAATGTTACAAATACCCTCCACAAATTTAACATTCATCATCATCATCTGGTCAGTGGTATCAACTATTGGTGTAAAGTAGATATAGATATAGATGTTGATAACAATGTGTCACAGATTCAAAGTAGCTACAATAGTGAATATTAAGTGTTGTCATTATCAAGAAATGTTAAATAATTTTATTAATGAATATGCTAATGAGATTGGCTTTTCATAATAGAGTATATACAGATATCAGAATATCACATTGTAAACTATAAATGTATATAATTATTATTTGTTCATTAAAAATAAAATATGTGTTAAAAATTGTAGAAGGAATATATTCAGATAGTCAAAACAGAAGTAGGTCTGTGCCAATCCCAGAAGCACTAATTTCAGGTAGGGGCAATGGGGTTGGGCAAAAAGGAAAAGAAATATTGAAAAGGAAAAAAAAAAGAGGTGCTCAAGAAGGGCATGTTTATCTTTTCCCTGGAAACTAAGGTGAAGAACATTTCAAAAGGGCATATCAATTTCTGGAGATGCTGTAAACAGATTAAATAATGTTTCATAAGCAAATGTTGTTTTCTATTAGTTAACCCAGTCATAGCTAGTTAAAATTCTTCATGGAGTACAAAGAAGCATATCTCAAATTCATGGAATGTAATTATGACAGGATTTAAAGAGGAGCTATTTGGGGGAAAACTTGAGTGATAAAACAGAAAATCTTAGGCTGTTTTGGAAGACCATTGAGGATCAAGAAAAATATTCTTCTCTTATTTTTAAATTGTAATATAAAATATACAAATGTGTGGTGTGGAAACTTGAAGCTAACAGAAAAAGAGATTCAGAACATTGAAAAGAAAGGAAGCTAATGATAGAAGAATTTCTTAGAATAAATTAGAAGGAGGAAGTTTAACACCAGTGCTGGGTCTAGTTTTATTTGATGGCCTAACTTTATGTTTATGTATCTTTCCTTATTGAAAGTATATTTTTTTGGTCTGAAGGATCTATATGCCTATCTATCTAATATCTCTATCTAGCCAGTCTATTAAGCTCCCAAAATAAGTTCACAAAGTTAATTAAATATTTTGAAAAAATAAAAATAACTGAGCCAATGGGACAAAGAACAAATCGTACATTTAACATCATGGAAAAATATTAATTTTCTGGTTTGTAAAATCCAAGCTGAAGTGTAATATATTGTTAAAAATGAAAAATAAGCAAAGATGAGATAAGCTATGAAAAAATGTCACCTAAGAGATTATACAAAATATTTGCTTTTGATTAAAAGAGTATAATATTTAAAAAATTCCATTGCTTTTAGGTGATTATGTGTATACTACTTGAAGTTGGGAAGAAATTTTTTTCAATATACATAGAGAAAATAAAGTGAATGGTGTCTTCAGTTGATATTCAGCAAGTAAAGCTGATGGAAATTCTTTAAAACCTAAAGATTGTCATGAGAAGAATGAGTAATTAGAGGGGATGACAAAACAATTATGAACTTAGGCTTTGTAATTTATAACTTGTATACAACGGACAAAATTTGAACAAAATGTTCAGTTTAATAATATGTTATGCAAATAGATTATATAAAATTAAAATGTGAATTGCAGGAATCAGTAGAAATGAAATTGTTGAGGGTGGCTATCCCTCAACTAATTGTACAAAGGACAGAATAAGAAGGAGACAAAAATGTTACTTTTAGTAACACACTCTGTCACTCTTTTATGATAATATTATATGCATTAATTTCATAAATAGAAAAGTAACTCAAAAATAATTGCTTAAGTATAGGTATTAAATTACAGAATTTCACTGAGTTTTTAAAAATTTTATAAAAAATACATGTTTTATTATGTGATAATTAACAATAGAATAGTTATTTGTGTAGTAAATTGGAATTACCATGTTCTTGTCAGACCATGTTTGTTAGAATTGTTCTTTTATGTTATCCTGCATATGGAAGCATCATAGAGCATTCTAGTAAAATCTCTGTATTCTGATTTTGTTTCCTTACCTAGTGCAAAAAAAATGGATCAAATATATTTTCTCATGACAATAAGAGTAACAACATTATGTTTCCTGAAATGAGTACTGAGAAAGTAGATAAAGGTTTGGAGAAACTTTTTCTGTCTTGTGGTAGAAATATCCTCTTCTAGGAATCAGAATCTCTAAGTGAATAGAGTCATCAATTGGAAGGATGGAAATGCAAATTTTCCATGGAACTCAATGGGCATAATAACAGGAGCAACTATGCCTATTTCATCATTCATTTCCAAAAATCACATATTCCAACCCTCGTGGTCGCAGAACCATATAAATTATACAATGGTGATTGATTCAAAGATTGTGCCTCATCCTTAGGACAGCATCCAAACATTTAGGGTGTTTTCACAGCAGGTAATCCAAATGTATTCTAAGGTCATTTCAATGTTCCATTAGGCTGTGAGCTTCTATGCAATATAGGACAAGAATATCTCATGGAATTATGTCATCATTAGGTCTCATACATTCTTAGTCTAAGGTAATTTTATGCAGGATTCCATAATGTTATGTGATTTATGAAACCTAAATTAGTAGTATTGGCTAGGACGCCATGTTGGCCTCTGTTGCTGGCAGACCTAACATACTTCAGCAATTGAAGGATTGTGGGTTCCATTACTGACACCATATTTTCAAACATTTCAAGTATCTATTGTGCATTCACTAGGTGGTCAAGCACAGTAAATGGCTGACCTCTATTGGGCAGGAAAGTCTATATGCTTTTTAATAACATATAGTAACCTATTGAAGTTCGTTAGAACTATTTGATTGGCACCAATGAAAAATTCAAAAATTCAAAATTTTCTCAGTCTTGTTTTTTTACACTAATCAAGCCTTGCTTTTTCCTTGTTCCTACTTATTAGCCTAGGTATACACGACTGCTTTATTACTATCTGAACAGTAATTGATCCAGTCTCTGGACACTATCCTCAGGGCCTTTGTCCTATGAGCTCTTTTTTTCAAATGTTCTTGTGTTGGGTTTGTCCATAGAAGACTTGATACTACAAAGATTTGAGTTCAGTTTGTTTATTTTTAAGGTGATCCAGCAGGAGCTAATAGTGACAAGAAGTAGAAGACAGAGCAAATAATCTTAAACCAGTTATGACTGTGTGCACTTGTAAGGGAGTTGCCTTAGCGAACTGATGAAAGAGTATGACATATACTTCAGTTATCCCAACTAAGGAGCAAGAATTATGTGGTATTTCTGTTGTTATTAAATGAGACCCTCTTCTGGGCATTTGCTCTCTTTTGTTCTGTTTTGACTTATATGTGGACCAAGTGTTCTCCTTAGGCCAGAAAACCACCAATAGACAATGTTCATAGATACTTCAAGTAGACAGCCTTCATCTTGTAAAGCGTGAACCCTGTGCTGACAGCTTTATTACTACAAGAGACTCTAGGAATTTATACCAAGATAGCACTTGCAAATTGTCAAGTTTTAAAATATCCTAAAGAAATTTAGGAATCAACTAATCTGCTTAAAAATGGAAATGAAGGAAAGAAATAATTTGCAAATCAGCAGAAAGAGAGATCAAGTGAAACAGAAGTTATGATGTGAATAAAAGAATACATTTCTGGGAGGAGTAGAATATTACACATACAGGGGCATTGTTATTGTACAAGTCACTTAGAAAAATATGAAAATGACAGAGGGACTATACCTTTACAATAGAAGTTACCTTTCATATAATCATAAGCAGTATCATCTGTAACATCTATTCGATTGCTGGAGAACCAACATACATTTGATAGTATCAAGTCTATGCTTAAGAGTTGTATAATAATAAATTATATAGAAATAATATTTTATTTGATTATTTGTTCATATACATATATATGTATAAATATACATTGTTAAGATGTTGATGAACCTTTATTTTATTCATTTATTTATATGTGTTGCCAAGAATCAAACCCATTGCCTCACACATGTTAGGCAAGCACTCTACCACTGAGCCACAACCCCAGCCCTATTCAGGTATATTTTTGAATATTGTTTTTCATTTGTTTTCACTGTTTTAAATCAATATTCTATAAAGCATCCATGACTTTAAAACAAAGATGTAGAAATTACTAGATGTAGAATACTAGAATATATAAAATCTCCCAAGATAAAATGAGAGGGTCAAGTGAATAAAAAAGAGTAACTATATTTTAGTTTAAGTCTTCTGGCAAGATGTTATAATATCTTCTACAGAAATTGCATCAAGAATCTATTTTATTGTCATATATTTTCTGTAACAGGCAACAAGTGGCCTGCCCATCAGAAGAATTTGATGTGTACTTCATATGGCAATAACCTGAAAATAAACTAAGTAAAATTGAAGGAGAAACAGCATTGTGTTAAGTTAACTTAAAAGAATCCATATAGGCCATTAGCTAGGATATAGGCTTGGTATAATAAACACCATTGCATGATACAGAGTTACCAAATGTAATACACTTCGTAAGGAATGAAAATATGATCAGAACTATAGATCTATAAAAGGATCATTTGGGACTTGTAGGATACCTATGCCTTTAGTTCAGTTGAGGGGATTTCCTAATGGAGGATATAACTGAGCAGGCAGCCTGGGTCAGGATGCAAATGACTTGGAAAGTCTAAGTGGTTTAGCATTCACTTTTTAGGAAATGGGGAGGGTGGTAACCAATGACTTATAAATAGAAAAGTCACATGACTAGAAGCATGAATAATGTTTAGGTTAACAAACAGAAAAGGTGAGGAGATCACATAATAACTGATTATTTAATAGCAAAACGAAGCAAGGAATGAATATCAGAATTAGATGTCAGAATAAAATGGAATTGCTTTCTAAAAAAAATCTTTCCATTTTCATGATAATGAGAGAAAGTACCCCAGGAGAATTATGTTTTTTTTTTCCTTTTCCTGGTTCATATACTACCTCTGACCTAAGTCTTGTAAAAAGAGATGATGGTTAAGAGTAATTACCAAGCTAGAAACCTAGGAATGATAAAAGTTTGTATTGATCCCACATCCCAAAGACATATACTTCAGGGGATAAAATACAAACTCTTAAAATATCCTAGTAATTATTTGAGCAGTCATATTAGTACACGTTAGCCTTCAGTGTGGACTGATAGAGGGATGCAAGAAGAGGATGTAACTGAGTATTTTTTTCCCTAAATTCCATCACTGAACTCTAATTCTGTGAATGATACAAATGTTAGTCGAATAGTCAAAACATTCAAACCTACCAAAAATATTCACAGAGGTATCTGAAATTTGAATGGATTTATTTTTGTCCCATAAATATGTCCCCTTAGTCCAAAGCCTACTTCAATATAGCCACTCAGAAAGAGATAAAGGTATACTTTAGAAAGAATAACAAGAAGAAAATATGACTAACTGGAGTGATAAGATCCTGAAGGAAAAACAAGGATTGCAGTTTGGTTTAGAAAGTGTCTTTCACCATTGTTGTTTACAGGGTAAAAATGTGCTCACTAGGATCTCCAGGGCTAAGCACATGCTTATTTGAAGCAACTAGAGAGTCAGGTAATCAACTAAAGGACTCTTCCATGAGTAAGTGTAAGTCATTTAATCTATGAATACTTTTTCATGTGTTTATCAGAACTTTAACCATTCAGGCCATTTATACATCTTGAAGGGTTTTAATTTCTATATATTGCAATATAATATATGCCATATATATATATATATATATATATATATATATATATATATATACACATATATATATATATACAAGGCAAAGTCAACACCTTGGGTTTCAAATACATTTGCTACATTCTCTCATATAATAAGATTTTTATTCTGCTTTTCTATTTCATATCTCAGACTTATCTTGGGTAACTAAAAAAATTTTATATCAAACATAAGGGAAAATGTCAGTACCTTTCCCAAAAATATATAGGGATATTTTTGAACATTTTATGTAATCAATGAAATACCATGGAATTCAGATGCTAGAATATTCCTTCTAAAAGTAGAATAGATTTTCTAAGCTTTCTGAAAGAAATTAAATGTTCCCTAGAATATATGGACTTTAAAATATACTCCTTAATCATAAAGTTACTTAGCAGAGTTTAATATAGAGTAGTTTGATTATCTGTATCTTTGTGCTTTTCTCTATGTGTGTTATTCAGGGCTCCAGTGGAACATTAGTTGAGTTAAAATATCTTTTAGCATTTAAGATAATTATTTAATGTTTATTGCTATGACTGATAGTTTAGAGGGTTTTAATTTAAAATTTTAAATAGAAAATAGAAAGTATGTGCAAAGACAGAAGCTAAATGTTTATTTAAGTTGGAAAAAAAGGCTGTAAGCTTACATCAGAAAATTGTACTATCACAGGAAATAATTTAAATAAAAAAGACAAAAGCTCTCAGTAAAACTAAAAAAAAATATTTTCTTTAGATATATGTGACAGTAGAATATATTTTTGCCCCGGGTTTCTGTTCTCACGACTAAAAGGCTCAGGGGTTACACCAGTTGAACTGGGCTGATTGAGCTGCACGAAATAACCACACAAGAGACACAAATACCTTTTTCTTTGGGATTGCTGTGAGGGCTCTCTGACCTTAAGGGTCCACAGGAAGAGAGAAGGCGAGAGCACTTGAGACCCCTTTTATTGAGGAGAAGCTATTCAAATGAGGCAAGGGGTCAGGTTTCAGGGGGCTGAGTCTATCTTCATGATGTCCACTGTCAGCAGGTTGATTGACACCTGGGTAGACCACACCCAAAGGCACAATAAGAGAAGGGGACACACACAAGGCACTTCCATGGAAGATTCTATCCTAAACAGGGTGAGCGGTTATATTACAAAAGAACAGGTGAGCATAGCTTCACCCATGGGGCTGCAGCAAGACACACCCATGCACCAGACACCGACCCTCGAACCCAAGAAGGGTGGGGAAAGCTCTGCCACATTTCTGTGACTGAGTGCCTCAGCACCCAGTGGGGGAGTGACTCAGTCACTTATGAGGTTGGTCTCCCACAAATCTTGTCATGTTTATGCAAACATGGAGTAAATCTTATTCTAATTAGGAGGCCAGTCATGTGGTTATACATGATGTGGAGCATCAGCAAGATTTTTAATTGTTAACAAAATAATCTGATTCAAAAAAATGATTCAACTATTAGTCAAGACCATAAATTACAGGTAAGTCTGAGAAAACTGGAGAAATACTGATATGAAATGAGAAGCCTAATAATATTAGGAGAAAGTAGGGCTATTAAATATTCTTCTTTCCTCAAAAACACTTGAAATGCCTAAAATAAAAGTAATAAGATGGCAACTTAAAATCTAGGCAATGTATAAGCAAAATTATAAGGTTGAGCATATTTCATTAATGCAACCATTGTTTGTTTTACATGTGTAAAATTTAGTTGAATTTACCTCCTGCAATGTCTGTATAAGCTTCCCTTTATTTCCATTAAATGTAAATTGTCCTTAAAAATATACTTGGTCTGATAATCATAATGCTAACATAACTGGGTCACACCTGTGCTCAAGGCTAACAATCTGGCATCATTGTAGGCCACAGATAGAAAGGTTCTGTAAGGTAATGACCTATAATTTAAAGAATTGCTTTGGATTGTAATCTAGTATTATCCTGTTTTCTGAAAACTGGGTCTGCTGATATAATAAAATACAAACAACAATAATTTTATGTAAGATTTTATTCTAGGAATTAGTAGGTTTATAATCACAAACAAAACCAAAAATGATTTGTAAATTAAATATGATACATATTTTCAATAAAAATAGCAATTTATTTTCAATATGACCATATATATATATATATATATATATATATATATATATATATATACACATATATACACACACACACTGAAATGAATCCAATGAAAAGCAATTCAGTAAAATTTTGTCATTATCTTTCATTCTTTTTGAACATCCTGTGTAACTCAGGAACATTTACCAATTCTGTACCTAATGCATGATTTAAAAGCTTCTGCTTTAAATAGAACAAATTTATGCCTGGAAATTACTAAAATTATCCTAATTTCTTTAGGCTTATTTGGCCTCAGTATATGAAAACAATCCCAATGTCTTAGTGTTTTTACTTATTCCTTTCATTTAGCAGGCCCCTCTCATGCCCTTTCTGCTTTTAGGGTTATGAATACAGCACAGGTAGCAAACACTAAAAGATAAAAACTAGTATTAAATTTTTATCTAGGGCTGGAGATATAGCTTAGTTGGTAAAGTGCTTGCCTCTCATGCACAATGCCCTGGGTTCAATCCACAGAACCAAAAAAAAAAAAAAAAAAATGACAGGCTGAGTGCCAAGAGTATACAAAAGGTTGCAGATTTAGATGAAGTGATAACCGGAGGTATCTCTGTAGAGGGGAGAGTTTAAGAGAGATATGATTCCAGGTAAGAAAGAACACACAGGGGCATCTTGAGGACTATTTGCAGAATTCTAGATCCTGGTGACAGAGCAAAGCTTGCAGCACAGCACCATGGTAAGTGGGTCTGGAGTGACAAAGTGAGACACTGGGAGATTGTTAGGAGAAAAAAAAGCCAACCATTAAGTGCACCGAAGGCCACGGGAAGAATTTTAATTTTTATTCCCACTGGGGGAAGGCCAAGGAAGCTATGGAGGAGGAAAATAATTCTGACAAATTGCCATTTTAGAGATGTGCCGCAGTCTGGCTGGGCACAATTCACAGGCCACTTATGAAGCAGAAAAGAACTTTATTTTTAGAACACACAGGCCCCACCACAGGAGCTCTTCAGGAATTCCCTCAGAGCCCAACTGCCACCACCGGCTTCCCACAAGCCTCTCAACCCCCTCACTCCTCCTGCTCTTGAGGTGGATTGGCTGGGTCCTGTGGGCTGAGCCAAAAAAAGTCCCCCAATGAGCAGCTCTGTGGTCTGAAAGGGTGGGGAAACAGCCCAATGAGCATCACCGCAGAGGAGCCAATCAGCTGGCAGCTGGAAGTTTGCTGGGGCTGCTGTGAGCCAATCATCAGTTGGCAGCTGGAAGTTTGCTGGGGCCCCTTTGGCTGTGGCTCTCAACAGAGGTGTCCTTTAGTTGAGGGGTGGAAATTGACAGAAATGTGCCAGGTGTGGAAAGAAGCATGATCACTTAGGAAGATATGGTTTAAATTCATGTGAGCAATGTTCTGGCTTGAACTACATGTGGAACAAGGAGCCCATTTAACTTTTTTGAAATTTAATTTAGGAGAATTTGTTATATCCTGATAAGATGTATGAAAATGAGAGCTGACAAGAATTACTGGGTTTTTGTTTGTTTGTTTTTTGTTTGTTTGTTTTGTGGAGATGGGTACCAGGGATTGAACTCAGGGGCACTCAACCACTGAGTCCACATCACCAGCCCTATTTTGTATTTTATTAGAGACAGGGTCTCACTGAGTTGCTTACCGCCTCATTAAATTACTGAGACTGACTTTGAACTCTCAATCCTCCTGCCTCCGCCTCCCGAGCCACACCTGGCTACTCTGAGTTTTAAAGTGTGAGCAGCTTGAAAATCAGTGGTACTCTCTGCTGAGTTAGGAAATGCTGGGAAAAGACCTGCAGCTTTACTATAAGATGTGGTTTCCACATCCCAGCCAGGCACAGGCGGATCTGGAATGCAGGGAGGAGACTTGAGGGGTATCAATGCACCTGACAGGTGAGGTGTTTCTACAAGGGACTTGAAAGGAGAAAAAAGAGATGAGAACTAAACTCTGGGCATGTTGACAATTTAGAGGCAGAGGTCTGAAACTGGGAAAAGGCTAACCAAGGAAGATTGTGAAAAAAATGTAACTAATTTTTTGCTCAAATACAAAGATAGTATGCAGAAACTCTAAAGCTGTAGAACTAACCAAGGAGAATTCTTCTTCTTTTTTTTTTTTTTTTTGCCTTAAGAAAATGAAAAAAAGAACATGTTCTAATGTTAATTAAATAACTTAGGTAGTGATAAAACTATGGTAATGATATCATACTAACTGGTACCCTGGCAGCTAGAAGTTTAAATATTATAGTCATGATAATTTTATCTTTACAAAACTCCCAAGTTATAAAACACAGACCTGTTTTAATTCACATATTGAAAAACTACTCAAGAATCGTTCCCATTTGATATATCATATGCACATATGTAAGATAATATATATGCATATATGTAACTATATAGATCCTATAGTTTATATTACACGTATATTATAATGACAATCCCATTACTGTAAAGTTGCTAAATGATAACAATGTGCCTAGAGCAGTTTCTCCTGAGGTCTATATTACTACTTCAATTGAATAAAAAGTGCCATAAAATAAAATTTAAAATCTTACAAGACTGGCAGTATGTTATTATTTATTTATTTTAGTTGTAGTTGGACACAATACCTTTATTTATTTGTATGTGGTGCTGAGGATTCAACCCAGTACCTCACACGAGTTAGGCAAGCACTTCACCAATAAGCCACAACCACAGCCCGGGACTGGTAGTATTTTAAATAGAGAAAAATAGTTCAATAATCAAGAGACTTCAATAAAGGCACAAATTTATAGCCTTTGGAAAGTGTGCTTAAATTTTATTAATGATAGATTGACTTTCTCAGACAAGGAGTAAGCTTACAACTCATCTTTTATTTTTTATTATTCCAGGGCCAATATGTTGAAACATTCTAGCATGAAAAGTAGCTATCCTATAATATACACTAACATAATTAATAAAGCTGACAAAAGAAATATTACATCTTTCATAGATGAAATTCCACAGAGGCATGGGAGATAAAAATAGTAATATTAAATGTTTTTAAAAGATGAGTAGGTCAACAGATTTCCCAAGAGATATTCTTAATTGATAGAGACCAAAGGAGTAGAATTTAACAAAAAACAACATGAATTACAACTGAAAATAAAATGTAAAGTCTAAGTAACAGTTTTTATTCAAAATTGGTTTATCCTAAAAATCAATAAAATATCATAAAATCATTTGATGTTATTATAATTTTATATTACATATTTGAAATTTAAACAGATATTTACTTTATCATGTAAAATTAGATAATTAGAAAGAAAATAAATCATCCACTAATCTGTCTCAACTATAACTATTTTACTTCACATTATTTTGTATTATTATACATATAATGTTTACTTACGTTTCAAAATATGAATATTATTCTGTAAAATTTTCTAAGCAAATTGATGTGATATCACTAGCACAGTTTTATCACAGTTTATGTTTTCCTAAATTCTCTAATTTACATTAGACCATGTTCTTTTTTTTTCATTTCATTAAGAAAAAAAAATTTAAAAAAATTCAAGAATGTTCCCTGAATTGAGTTCCCAACAGATTTCAAATTTCTGCATATTATCTTCATACTTAAGCAAAAATGAGTTACATGGTATTAGTTAACGTGTTCTTTCTCTCAGTATTTGAAGATCTCTTTTTCTTTGTGAATTGAATTGGGTAGTAGAGCAACCCTAGTAAAGTCTGATGTTTTCTTTTTGTTAACATGCTTCTTCAAGTTTTCATTTTTTTGAAGGTAAAATATAGCTTCACATAACTTAAGAGTTTTCAGAACTGAATCAGATTTTTTAGGTGCAAAATGTAAATGCCATTGCCACCGTAAATCACAATTTTTTCATCATTAGAGGCAGCAGAAGTTTTAATCTTTTTAGTTTATTGATACACCAATTCTATAATCCATATGCACTAAGAATTCCTAAATCATGTTGGTATTTTCCATCCTGCACATTATCATATTTAAAAATATTTGCTATTACATTCTGAAGTATTTACACTTTTGATTAAGATGTGTTGTGGTCTATCTAACTTCTCAAAATTTTGTCTAAGACTATTTCTGGAAGTTAAATCGGATGTAGTCTATATTTTCATAAAGAAAATTAGCCATAAAATAATACAAAAATTCAATATGATTATCTCTGGGCAGCATACACTAGGGATCAATCAAAAAATTAATACAAAGTTGGTGATCAATAGCAAGGTTGGGAAAAAAATAGTTCTTTTTGGTTATGGTTACATTGAATTCTAAGAATAGAAAACTTTCATTTATATAAGTTGAATATGTAGTTAAGTCAATGTGAATTTCCATTAATACCCCCAATTTTAGAAAGCACAAATTAGTGAGGCTTTTCTTTGGCTCTCCTCTGACCATAGGAGCTTGTGTAAGTTACATATGCTTGTGTGTGTGTATGAATACTGACCCATGTACTCACAGTGAAAGTGGGATACAGCAGAATCAGCTGAATCTTGACAAGAAAACAACCAACTTCATACTTTATAGGACTCATTATCTTCAGAGATTGAATGGGTGGAGATTTCAAAACATTAACTACTTTCTTCACAGGTATCCGTTTCACAAGGTATTATGAAATTTGATTATATATGATCATAGTTCTGTTTTGTTTTGTTCATTGGCTTTTTCAATTATTTTGTCCACAATAAATTAGTTGGTTCCATTAGGCTTGCTTGACTATATTACCTTTATTCTCTCCTATTTCTGGTCCCCCTCAATGTCTTCTAATCCTAATGGACTTGGCATTTGTGTATGGTAGTGCTGGTGGGGTTTGCTGTGGATTGAACTTGGGCTGTGTCTCCTAATGATAGTGCTTTCTTAATTTCATTTTCACTTTGTTTACTAGTAGAATGAAGAAATGTTGTATACTGATTTTTTTTTGACATAGGATCTTCATGAAATTGTTTATCAGTGTTTACTTTTATTGCCAATTTTCTTTGCATATTCTACATCACAATCATGTCGTATGCAAAAAAAAGACAGGATTACTTCATTTCTTAATTTCTAAATTTGATTGCATTACTTTATTTCTTAATTTCTATCTTTTTTATTAACTTTCTTATTGCAATGGCTCAGATTTCCAAAATAATATAAACTAGAAGTGGTGAGTATGGACATCATTAGCTTGTCATAAAAGAAATGCATTCAAATTTTCTCCAGTAGGTATGTTATATACTGTAGAGTTTTGATTGATTGCATGAATCATGTTGAAAAATCCATTTATAGTCTTAATTTCTTGAGAATATCTACTTTTTGTGGGTGCCTGATTTGTGATTTATTTTTGATGTATACATTAAAATGTCATTTTATTTTCATTTTTTGTTCTATTTTTAATATGAATCACTGCCTTGGCTTTCATGTATTAAGCCAAACTTGCATTCCTGGGACAAATTCTATGTGGTCATGCTGTTTAATCTTGTATCTATCACCAAAT
This sequence comes from Marmota marmota marmota, assembly GCF_001458135.2. NCBI lineage: Eukaryota > Metazoa > Chordata > Mammalia > Rodentia > Sciuridae > Marmota > Marmota marmota. The sequence goes on from NW_025999961.1 coordinate 8,727,072, forward strand.
TTGGTTTGTTTATACTTTTTTGAATGTCTGAAAGTCTTTGTTCATGAGAACATATGACCAGATGAATGATGATGACCAAGGAGTTAATAATAAATAGTCTCTCGTCAAAGAAAATCCAATATATGCTGGCTGCTCTGTTGAATTCTAGCATCTACCAAAGGAACTGTTTTCAATCCTTTCTGCAACTATGGCAAAAAGTATCAAATCTGAGAAAATATTCTAAACTCTTTTTATGAAGCCAGAATTATCCAGATACTAAAACTAGACAAGAATATCACAGAAGGAAATTACAGTCTAATATTCTTGAGCAACAAAAACATTAAAAAACAACAAAAAATGCTAGCAAACCAAAATCAAGAATATCATGAGCCATGCTTCAGTGGAACTTATTCCTGTTTTGCAACATACACAAGTCAATTACTGTGATGCACTACATAAACAAAACAAAGGACAAAATTCATATGATAATCCCACTATATACAGAAAAAAAAACATTTGATAAAATCTAATATCCTTTCATGACTCAAGTATTTTTAAATTCTAATTTATATATATATATACAGTTTCAGTTCTTTAGATATTTAAAGTGTGTTTAATCATGAATGTGTTATTAGTCCCTGGAGTAAAAATACAACTTAGTTTATCACAATCTATTTCTTAATGTCACATACTTAATTTCAGCAAAATGTAAAACATTCCAAAATACTTCTTTCTTATTAAACATCTTTGTTGAATTAAGTGTTGCATATTTTACATTTATTTAACTGTAAATCCAAAAATAAAATTAACAGTTACAACTTAGTGAAAATGTATCTTTTGAAGAGGTCAAAAAGGAAAATAAAAAATAAAATTGTATTTTTTATTTATGTACATATTTAGTATTTCCATCACTCTTTATTCCTAGCTGCAGATTCAAACACCGTATAATATCTACTTTCTTTTAAAACTGTTTCTTCTTTTTTGTTATAATTCTCTAGAGACAATAAACTCGTCACTCTCTACCAATATCTTCACTTTATATTTTAGACTGAAAGTTTTTTCTGTCTACAAATTTACTGGCTGGCATGAACTTTTCTCTTGATTATTTATTTTGTATATATCATTGTACCAGGTATTTTATTATTGTTTTAGATGAAAAGCAGAGGTTGACTGGTGGATGTCTGTGTTCTGTATGTCTATTGAGAATTTGTGATGTGAATTTCTATGTTTGCTTTTTTTTGAGTATCCATGGGCATCATTAGATATGAAAATTAATGCTTTTCTGAAATTATGAAGAAATTATTGAGCACTGATTCAGCATTTTTCTGTTGAATTTTTCCCCTCCTCTCCTTCTTGGACTTCAACAAACCAACCAACATGATTTTTATCTGTGCCTTCAGATTATTCAAATTGTTTATTTTGTCTAAATCTATTGTCTCTGATTTTTTTTTTTTTTTGCATATTACACTAATTGGGAGAAATTTCAGTGAAATTTTTACTGTAATTCTTGTCCTTTTCATTTGTGAGATTTTTAAAAATTTAATTATCTTTTTATAGAGTGTCAATATTTGCTGAGTTCAAATCATTTTATTTTCCTTTCCCACATGTATTTATGAGTTCTTTGAAAATGTTTATAATAGCTGCTATGAATTCTAATAAATATTTTACCTGGGGATATTCAAACGGTTTCTATTGACAGTTTCCTCAGTATTGGTAACTTGCCTTACTTGTTCCCACGTCTTAGAGTTTTTATGAATATTAGACATTTTAGATAGCAGTTCTAGCAGCTCAGCATTCTGGCTCTTTTTCACTGAACTTATGTTTTTGTTTCTTCGCTTGTTTAGTGCTTAGCCTGAACTCCTATTTTAAAGTGTACCTTTTTTGTAGTGTGTCATTGTTTTCTTTGTTCAGTTTAAATTCTACTGTATTCATTTTTACCTTTTTATTACTAAAGTTTACCTCTGGGTTCTATAGCTGTGTATTTACACAAAGATTGCTCTCAGAGAAGGCTCATATACCTTGAACTTGCAAGACTTCTGCTCTGTATTGAGGGACCTGGATGTGGGCTAGGTACCATATTTGAACTTCAGCCCACTCTTGAGGATGCTCAAGATTCTACCTTCCACTGAGTTCTTTTGCATATCCTCTGAGTAAGCATGAACTTCCATCAACCAGGAGAGCTTAGATGGCTTGACTTTCTGGGGTGTCTGTTAGACATGCACCTAGTTTCTGGTCTGCCTTGTATATGAGAGATACTTAACAATTCCCTTCTTGCTGTCTGACCTTATAAAACTCTTTCTTAAATGCACAGTGAATACTGGAGTCCACTGCAACCTCCACTAGACCTGTATCCTGAGAATTACAGAACCACTGGACTTTCCCTGTTTACTTGTCACCACATTTTCAGGTTTAATTGATTCAAAGTAAGTAGTACCCTCTGGCATGGAAGGGAAACCACTGGCTTCAATTGTTTGTTTGCTTACTTGCTTGTTTTTACCATTTTTGTTTTTCCTTTTCCCAGGTGGAACTACACAGTGGGATATACTTGGTGGAAGGGAGATAAAAGAACATCCCCAGGCAAAATGTCACAGTCTTATGATCTTTTTTTGCTCTAAATTTAATGTCTCTCATGAAAAGTGTGAAAAGTATTTCTAAGTCTAGCATCAAATGGTGGTCAAATCTCAGGTCAATTTAAAACACTATTTCTGGCTTTATAATCCTTGGAGGAAAGGATTTTTTAAATATTTTTTAGTATTTTTTAGTATGTCATTAGTATTTTTTAATATTTTTTAGTATGTCATAGTGTAATTCAGTCTATCTATGCCGCAGTCTGGCTGGGCACAAATCACGAACCACTGAAGCAGGAACAAACTTTATTTTTGAACTCCACCAAAACACTACACCCACGCTCCCGGGGAATTCTCCCGAAATCCACGTGGCTAGTCCAGGAACCAGCCACGAGAAATATCTCCTCCGGAAATCCCTCCTCCTGCACTTCTCCAACCAATGGGAACTCTCAGGGAATCCCTGGGAATCCCCACGAGAACTCCAAAGTAGCTGGAGAACTCAAAAGTAGCAGCGGAGGCGGATAGTAATGCCTCACCTGTCAATCAATACTGTTGGCAAAATGCCAGGGGCCATACCTACTCAGCTGTGGCACTCAGCATATCTATGTAATATTTTGTAAATTGTCTGATATAGTCATGTACATACTGGGTAAAGGAGCAGGGATAATGATCATATTGATAATACTGGTAGTTTATAGACTATGGATAGTTTAAATAGATAGATGAAGATACAACACTAAGATTCAGAAAGATTAAAAAGAAAAAAAGGCATCTAAGTGACACAATATACATAATTGTAACTCATTTAATTTTTAACTAAGTTTATTTTACATAGCACTCATTCACATTGATGGTGGGAGAAAGTGAAATTAAAGTTAATTCACTACATTCCTAAATAAAGCCACATAGTATGCTTATGAATGAATATTAACATTTTAATCCTAAAAGTGAATTGATCTCCATGTAAATGAAGGCTGTTCATTTTTCTGACCCATTTGTTCTTCTTAGAGTACAAAGGTAAATTTCCATTGGCTTTTTCTTTCTTCATTTTTTTACTTTTTGTGCTGGGGGTTTGAATCCAAGTGTGCTTAACTGCTAAGCCATGTCCCCAGTTCTTTTTATTATTATTATTATTTTAATTTTGAAACAGGTCTCACTAAGTTTCTTAAAGCCTTGCTAAGTTGTTGAGGCTGGCTTTCAACTGTGATCCTCCTGTCTCAGTCTCCCCAGTTGCTAGGATTACAGGTGTTCACCACCATTCCTGGCTCTTAACCACATTCTAATATATATATATGATATGTATATACATATATGTGAAATATATGTATATTTATATGTATATATTTGCATTTTCAATAGAAATACTGTCTTAATAATTTTTATTTTTTGAGGTTACTGGGAATTGAATGCAGGGACATTCAACCACTGAGCCACACCCAGCCTTATTTTTTATTTTATTTAGAGACAGGGTCTCACTGATTAGCTCCTTGCTATTGCTGAGGCTGGATTTGAACTCACAATCCTCCTGCCTCAGCCTTCCAAGCCACTGGAATTACAGGTGTGAGCTACCATGCCCAACCTGTTTTAATTTTTAGAAAGTTGTTGTAGTGCAATATTTGTGTTGCTGGGGTCTATACAGCTGTTATTACAGAAAGGTGCCACTGTGGTATACAACAAAAGCCCACATACAAAGAAAATGAAGGGAAATTGTTTGTAGGAGTCAATGGTCAAATATTTAAAATGATAGTAATATTTATAATGAAATTCTAAAGAAAGACTTACATCATTCCACAATTGGGTTGAATAGTTGACTATGCTAATATAATATTTTCCTTAAGTCACTTGTTTTCAACTTTAGCTTTGGATGTAATTCAAATTTAACATAATTTTAGAGCTAATTAGAATTATGTCATCTGTTCTCTCCTGTCATTTGATTCTGTAGGTATTTCTTGGGTTAGAGTAAAAAGTAGAGTGTTACATCTAATGTACTTGATTTATATGTAACCTAAGATTGCAGTGATAAGAAATTGAACAAATCAAAGGTCATGGGTTATACAAGAGAAGACTTCTGCAAGTTTTATAGGAAAAAAAATGTTCAATGAATTAACTAAAGCATTCGAAGGGAGTTTGAAGAGAAGCATGATAATAACAAGCATTTACTGAGTTTTTAATATTTAGAGTCATTACTCTAATCCTAATCCCATAAGGAAATGAGTTTAACTTTAAGATTCTCTCAGTTGGGCTAAAGTGTAGTCCATTGGGATAGCTTCTACTAAGATTTTCTGAGCATCTTGAAGAGCAACAGCAGTAAACAATGAGGAAAACTCTGAGTGTATTTAAAAGCTCTATTTCATCACACCTGCTGATATGAAATTGGCTGAACCATATTATGTGGTCAAGTCCAAATAATGTGGCACTGAAGTATACACTTCTCAGAATTGAGCATTGTTGTGATAGGGAGGACTCTCATCTATTACACATTGGAAGGTAGGAAAAATGCATAGTGATAAATAATATTGGACCAGAACAGGGAGGGCTTCAAAAATCTGGCTAAGCAAAATGAAAGCTATTCCTTAATTTGGCTATTTTCAATTATGATGTACAAGTAAGATTCCCTGTGGGAAACAGAGGTAACATGGGTGTTTTGAGGTGCAAGAAGAGTTTAACAAAATGAAAATTGACAAGCTCAGTCAGGGTGTAGTGAAACTATAAATGTTAGTGCAGCAGCCCGGGAAAGGAAAGTAGGCTTCTTTTAAAATTTGTCCCTCAAGAATAAGTAGGGACACAATGAATAGAACAGAGTGATGATATACATTAAAACAATTTGTGGAAGCTGTGATTTTGGATCTAGGAAGAAACCATTCTGTGGTGACTCAATAAGACCCAAGCTGAAGGGATAAATATCCATCTCATCTTGATTTTTCCTATAACTATCTACTACACTCTGCTAAACCTAGAAAAGAAAAAGAATAAAGCTAGCAGACAACAGTCAGCCCCACTGAGAAGTTCTTTATAGAATGGGGAAAGTTTTGATGAATTCTAGGAATATATACTACATGGTATGGCAGATAATTCACAGTTCTATATTCATTGCAGGTGATGTATAATCTATTTCTGTCAGACTGTCTCCATCAAGCTCTTCATTTTTTAAGTGAAAAAGAGTTGCAAGAAGTGAGACCATCATTACACATAACTTGAAATCTGTCCTAGTTTGTCATGGACAATAATGAGCTGACATGGCATAAAAATCAATATTAAGAATTTTTCTATTTGCCTGAAATTGTGTTTTTTTTAAAATATGTAAATGTGTGTACCCTCTCTTACTTGGGGGCATTCAATAGCAGGCATAATGTTTGAATTTTCTGTTGCATAACAAAATAGATCACCTGAATGTGACTTGTCTATGGAATTAACTAGATGTTGACATTGAGAAAGCTGTTTAAGTTGCCCATGCATAAGTTTCTTCATTTGTAAGTAACTACATAAAATAGTAAAAATTAAAGAAGGTAATACAAGGAAAACCTTTAGAATGATGCCTTTTACATAGTAAGCTTTAGATATATTTTGTTATTACTGTGAATGAAAACTAAATTATATCAGGCTAAATATATGTTGAAATTTTCAAATTCACGTTTTTAATCTTATAAGAACAATGAGAAAATGAGTTGATAAAGCCATTACAAATATTATTTGTAGAATAAATATTCACTATGTTAAGAAAAAAAGAAGAGAGAGTATGTTTGTTTTTTGGTGAATCTTGTGTATTTACATTTAAATACAATACATTATTTAATTTGAGCCTTTCACTGATATTAAAGTAATTTTTCTTTCTGTAGTTGTTTGATATTTCATGGCTTTGTGCATTTCACTGCAAAATACTCTATTTAATGGCAACTTGATTTTATAATAGAATATGCTATGCTTATAACTTATGTCTTCAACATTATTTTATGCTTTGAAAATCCTGAAAAAAAACTATGATCAACTTCGAGGTCCCAAGAGTGTAAGAGCTTTGCAGGCGTCTTGTCTGTTTTATTTCTTAGTTTTCAGCACATGTCCTTATAGCTAGATCTTTTTCCTATCTCAGTGAACTGATCCTCTCAGAAATATCAAGAAAATCAATTTGAAAAGAGCGCTGCACAGTTTTTCTTTGTTAACAACTGTCAACTCAATTCTATATTGTGAGCTGAGAGATATGCATCCCCCATGAGTCTGGCCCTGGAATGGTCTCCACTTAATAGGATACACTTGACTCCATATACAGGCAGTTACTCAGTTTCCAAGATACATCCAAAAATACATAATAGCCATTAAATTAGAATTATAGTCATAGATATGTGACAGTTATTACTCATACTTTCAAAGCTACATCTGGCAAAGCTACCAGTTCCTAAATTATGTACTAAGTGATATAGAGATCATTGATGGAAAGCCATGACAGAATTTGAGTTTCATTGCTTAACATTTTACAAGAGCTCAATACATACAATGAGTGGAAGAGATTACTCAATTTCTATAACTAATCCAGTTGCAAATTCCATAATTATCTGGGGAGATTTTATGATTTTTTTATTTCATGGAAATGCTATTTATAAATTTCCCAGTTAGCTCTAACTATATTTAATATGAATAAATTAATGATACTTTACAAAATTAGATTCCTCCTCCTAATGTCGTTTCTATTTTTTCTATTTTAAAATGATTCTTTTTTTTTTTAATTTTTTATTGTGGGTTGTTCAAAACATTACAAATTTCTTGACATATCATATTTGACACTTTGATTCAAGTGGGTTATGAACTCCCACCTTCACCCCATACACAGATTGCAGAATCACATCAGTTACACATCCATTGATTTACAAATTGCCATCCTAGTGTCTGTTGTGCTCGGCTGCCTTTCCCATCCTCCCCCCTCCCCCCTCCCCACCTCTCCCCTCCCCTCCCCTCCTCTCTCTCTACCTCCTCNTTAAATTATCACTGTTTGCAGATGATATGATTCTATACCTAGCAGACCCAAAAGGCTCTACAAAGAAACTATTAGAGCTAATAAATGAATTCAGCAAAGTGGCAGGATATAAAATCAACACGCATAAATCAAAGGCATTCCTGTATATCAGCGACAAATCCTCTGAAATGGAAATGAGGACAACCACTCCATTCAGATTATCTTCAAAAAAAATAAAATACTTGGGAATCAACCTAACAAAAGAGGTGAAAGACTTATACAATGAAAACTACAGAACCCTAAAGAGAGAAATAGAAGAAGATCTTAGAAGATTAAAATGATTCTTTTAAAAAATTCATTTAAAACATTTTGAATTTTATGTTATATAAAATTACCTCATAGTATTTACATGGTATATAATAATGTAATAATTGTATGTCTTGCTGACTTTATAGCTCTGAAATGGAAATTTTTAGGGAAAGAACTACAAATCTGAAGCTAAAAAAATTTATATTTTTTTTAATAATTCTGCCAGTGTAGTAAATACTTATTTGTTTTGCTTATACTTTTTCATATGAGAAAAAATAAAAATAAAACTGGCTAGTTAATTATAGAAGGATATCCTTGTATTACCTTAATAATATACCTTGCATTTTATGCTTTTTACAACTCATTGTCTTCTATGTAGCTTATTTTTGTTGCCTAAGATACTAATGTAGGAAAACACTTAATTCACTTGCCATTATTGTGTAGTTATTTCTCCTTTCAAAAATCTTTGATTTAGAGCTAGAGTTGTGGCTCGGTGGTAGAGCACTCACCTAGCATGTGCGAGGCCCTGGGTTTGATCCTTGGCACTACATGAATATAAATAAATAAAATATAGGTATTGTGTCCAACGACAACTAATTTTTTTTTCAAAAATCTTTGATTTACATGTATTAGAGGCGAACAAAAATGTCTCAATAGTTAAATTTATCCCTTTCTATTGCAAAACTTTCTCAATTCTTATATTTCCAAATATAGCTAAATGTTGTTTCAACAATTGACATATTTTAGAAATATGTTTCTTCTTTACTTGTTAATGAATTACATTCATGTGCTCAATGTGCAATTATGCCCCCACCCCCAACAAAAAAAAATATACGGTGTGATGATGTTCTAAATCTTGTACCACAGAATGTGACTGGAGTTGGAAATAGGGGATAAAATTGAAATGATATCATTACTCTGGGCTCTGATTATGAGGGACATATTTTTAGGGATCCTAAACTTTAGACAGGTTTCCTCTGGCCCTCCACTTCTTATATCCTTTTTAAGACCATTTACTTTAGAAAATTTGCAATTATAAATATTTTTCTGATTATTTGATATTTATTTATTTTTTTTCAAATGATAGCCCCTTGCTAGGTTAAAATCTCAGGAATGTCTTTCTCAAGGACCTGGGAACAATTATTTGATATGCAATCATCAAGAAAGATCCAGTTTCTGTCTTCTTGCCTTTGTTGGAGGATAGTAGCTGAACTTCAGTAAGAACCAATTAGCAAACACAGATAGCTTAATCACAGTAATTAACCTCACCCCTAATGTCATCTACTAACTTTCCCACTAGCTTACACAGGTCCTTAAAACTTCTCTTGCTGTTTCTTTTCGCAGAGTTGAGTTTGCAATAAATTTGACCATTCTTGAAATAGTCTTAGAATAAAGTCAATTTTGCCTATTCAACTTGTCCAGTGCAATTTTTATTTAGTATCATTAGTCAAACATGCGGAATGTTCTTAATAAGGGGAAAATTCAGACACGAAGACAATCATGCCCATAGGGAGAGTGTCATGTAAAAATTAAAGCAGAGATCTTACTGGTTGCAGCAGAAGCCCAAGAAAAAGGAAGTTTCCCAGAAAACCACCAGAGGCTAGGAAAGAAGCATGAAATAGACCTTCCTTCTGACCCTCAAAACAGTATTCTGCCATCTTAATATTGAACTTCTATTCCCCAGAATTGTGAGAAAATATATTTCTGTTGTTTAAATATGGTACATGTTTCTGGCACAGTACTTTGCCATGATCACTCTAGGAAACTAATATAACACATAACACACTTTAAACATCATTGATTGTAACAAGAAAATGTTTCTTGAAGACAAACTCTGCTGTCACCTGGGTTTGAACCTAGGAAGAATTCTTAAAATTGAGAAGTCTCCATATCCTCATCTGATCTAACAAGGAAGACACTGTGAATAACAATAGAACTAAATAAATGTTTTGCTTTTCAATTAAGAGATAATTTGTGAAAGTTAAAAAAAAGGAGAAATGAACAAACAACAAGTTTTACGGCACTTGTTGAACTCACTCACCATCTAACTATATAGGGTAGATCTGGAAGTCTGTATCCAAGCCTTTTGGTGTTTGCTGTTGTATTAAATCCCCTGCAATAGGGAAACTAGATTGTGTTAAGCTCAAAAGTGTACAGAAGCATGAAAATGTGTATGAGTCTCCCTCAATATTCATCTCCAAACTTGACTGTTTCACTGATATTAATTCCAACCTAAATTCAGCATAGATTTAAATTTATTTTCTGCTTTAATCAAAACCACCTCACAAAAGGGTGAAATCTTAAAATTTCCTAAATAGAAATACATCTCTTTCCTTTTTTTCCCATAAAACATAGAGTAATGAAAGATACCTATTTTTTTTGTCAGTATTTCATCACCAGCATATGATTTTTAACATTACTTTGTGTTAATTTCAGTGTTCAGAAAATAAGTTATGAAAAACAATGAGAACATTTATGAGGAATGATGAGGAACACTAAAACCTTCCAATAAAAGAAAAGATTTTATAAAACAAGTCAATTATTTTATGATACTCCTGTGTTTTTTCACCTCTTACATAAAACTTAGTGAGGGGCTACAGTGTAGCTCAATGGGCAAGTATTTGCCTAGCGTGTATGAGGACCCAGGTCCACTGGGATCCATTTAACTTCTGGGTGAAGGCCAGTTTGATCAGGTTCCATGCAAGGAAAATTTAGAAAGACAGACATGTTCGCTAGTCATCAAACATGAAATAAACAGTAATAACAACAAAAGACAATTAAATCAAAATAAGAGAAGAATTCTTTCATTGCCTTTTAAGCAGAATCAACTGAGAAATGGTTAAGGACAGAGACATAATGTGAACTGCTTTGTGATTAAATCTGCTACTTTCCATTTTCTAAGGGAGTTAATTGAACACCAATTTAAGAATTTGGATGATAACTTTATTTTTTTTTGTTTAATATAACATATCAGTGGATGTACTCATAGACTGAGTTAATAGAATACTTTTAACAAAAATGCAAAAGTGTTTCCACTGAATAAGACAGCTATAGAAGATCATTGGAGATAAAGTATGTTATTTTAATTGCAAATTTTAATCTCCTTAATCTTAGATTAATTAGCAATGGCCTCTTAAAAATTGTATCAGTACTCGACTTCATGAATCAAACTTGAAGCTGCCAAAAATACTTGGATGCGTTCAACAAGCACATTGATATGGAGAATTTCAAATGCAGGAGGTAAAGAAAAAAATATTTATATCCTCTTACTCTTTTGGCAGTGAAGCATCCATAAGACTTTATTATATCTTTGGTTTTTTACCAGTGGCAGTTACTGAACTTTTATTTATTTATTTATATTGTTTGGTGCAGAAACATTCCAACACCTTTACTAAAATTTGAACAGAGCCGGAGTAGATCACAATCCTGTAATTTTCACAGAAGGAGTGATGATCATTTGGGGTCAGTTGGGAGCAGAAATCCAAGGAGGACTCTCCAAAAATCATATCAACAACAAGATTTTCAAAGAGGAGACTTAAAAGAGTGTGGGTACATCTAGACAAAAAGTAGAGTAGTGACAGAAAGGTCAACTACTAGGTGACATTCTCAGTGAGAAATGATGTGAATAAACTCTAAATGTGTGGCAAAGTTGATAGAACATAAAACCAGATTCAGGGCCTTGGAGACCAAGTGGCCATGGAAGAAGAGAAAATTCTCAGTTCAGGATACTCCCAAGGATTCCAACTCAGTAGCTGAGTAAATAGCAAAGTCAATAACCAAAAGGAAGAATACACATTAATGCCAAAGCAGGGAAGAAGAGAGCAGTACTTAATCAGTACCAGAGATATAAATTTTGAGTAACTAGATGGCAAAAACACAGATGGGTTGATTCCTTCCCTTGTCACCTTACTCTGGCTCTTTATTCTTCTTCCCTCTTACATGTGAAGGAAGCTTTCAATCAAATTAGGTCCACCTAAAAATTTCAGGATCACGTCCCTATGTTAGGGTCAGATGATTAATAACCATGCTTTCACCTGTAGCTTTGACAGTTCTTGGTTACATGATGTAACATATTCACTGGGCCTAGGAATTGGACATGAATATCTATGCAGCACTGGAAAGGCATGACTCTGCCTCCCACATTGATGTGTTTAGCCAAGGAAAGTGTGTTGTCACTCTTATTGCACAAATATTCTCTATGTAAGTACTCGACCTCTGGTTTTGCTATAATATAATTCTCCAAGAGTAAGTGGGATTGCAGTGATGTTGGATTATACGAGGTTGTATTTTCTGGGTCTGATATGGGACTCCTCAGATCACAGGTATGAACACCACATTCTGTCTGCTTTCAAAAGTACAATATATGATAGGTGTCTGCACTTGGGTCAAGAGTTGTAAGATTACCTCGTGCCACTTGATTTAAAGACTGCTATGTATCACCAATTCCTGCATTTCATTTTTCTTGTTCATAGTTTCCATGACCATTTTGGTCTGATTTATAGTCTTAGCTATTTATTGGTGCTCCCAGTATGTGTCATCAAATTGAAAATTAAAGGTACATATATCCACATGCTACATCCATTAAATAATGCAAAAGCCAAGTAGATGCCATGGTACTGCTTCAAGCTTATCTGGTCATCCTTTTCAATTGCCAAACATCCATCTTTTCACAGTGAAAGGATCCCCCAGGATGGCCTATGAGTCCTGCTCCTCATCATGGTGCTTGGGGTTTCTTAATTTCATTTATGGGTTATCTTTGAACTCCAAGTACCTCTTTGAGGTTTGAATTGGAAATAGTAGCAATGTGGAAAGTGACCTCTAGTATCTTTACTTTCTCTACCCACAATTCTCTGGGTTAGAAAGACAGCCATCTTTCTCATTTTCCTTCCTGCTCTGTCTTCTTTCTGCCTGACAACATGCTATTGTGAACACTGTCTTAGACAAAAACAAAACAAAACAAACAAACAAAAACAACCCTGAAGATCTCCATTTCTTCATCTGTCTCTTGTTCTGAAGAGATAGACTACATTTTTTTTTTAATTTTTAAAATTATTTAATTTATTTTATATTCCAATTCATTATATATGACAGTAGAATGCATTACAATTCATATTACACATATAGAGCACAATTTTTTAATATCTCTGTTTTTATACAAGGTATATTCACACCATTCATGTCTTCATACATGTTCTTAGGGTAATGATGTCCATCTTACTCCACCATCTTTTCTACCCCCATCTTCCTCCTTTCCCCTCCCACACCTTTGCCTTATCTAGAGTTCATTTAATTTTCCATGCTCCCTCTCCCAATCCCACTATGTATCAGCTTCCTTATATCAGAGAAAACATTCAGCATTTGGTTTTGGAGGGGATTGGCTAACTTCACTTAGCATTGTATTCTCTAACTCCATCCATTTACCTGTAAATGCCATGATTTTATTCTCTTTTATTGGTGAGTAATATTCCATTGTGTATATGCACCACAGTTTCTTTACCCATTCATCCACTGAAGGGTATTTAGCTTGGCTCCAAACTTTAGCTATTGTGAATTGTGAATTGTGCTGCTATAAACATTGATGTAGTATGCTGTTTTTAAGTCCTTTGGGTATAGACGGAGGAGTGGTACAGCTGGTTCAAATGGTGGTTCCATTCCCAGTTTTAACTAAAGAATGCAGATGGTGAAATACTCACAAATATTCACCATTTTTATATGAATATCAAATATCTCTTGCTTCCATTTCAATCTTTTCTCTCTCCTCACTACTCCACTAGACAAAAGTTTTTTAGACATTGATATTTTTTCAAGAAGGAAGTTATTTTATGTATCTATTAATAAATCATAATAAATTACATATAACCATTCAGTAAGTTTTACAAGTATACTGAAAAATTGTACTTTAGAAAAATTGGAAAAAATGGCTCGGGCTGTAGCTCAGTGGTAGAGCACTTGCCTAGTATGCATGAGGCATTGGGTTTAATATGCAGTACCACATCAAAAAATTAATTTAAAAAAGGCATAAAAGAAAGAAAAAAATGGAAAATGTGTGGTATTTATTTCTCCTAAAGGATTCAGAATCTGTAACACAAGGGACACAATGTAAAAGTAATAAAAAAAAGCCATACATGTCATAATGCTTGCTTCTCATGAGTTGGGGATGGAACTTCTTGCTGTGCATGTTGTACAAGTTGTATAATAAACATAACACAACCTGTCAATAATATGCAAGCCTCCCACACCAGTATAAATTTATGGTCTTTGGAAGAATGCCTTGGAAAGCTGGGTCTTCTGGTTCTTCTGGTTTTCTGACCCTCAAAATTCACAGACTTGCAATCAAGAATGATTCATAAGCAAACCCTTCACATCATAATTTAGAAACACTAGGGTAGCCCTTCAGATGGAGAGCTGTTTTAAAGTAAAATTGTGATAATACATTTTACCTACAAAATCAGCAAAGTATTCACTATGTTTAAACAAATCTGTATTTCTAGTATATGCTTATATATTAATATTTAGAAAAATAATTTTTTGTTTTCTGTAAATATAATCATTCAATAGAATAGATCAAAATTTATAATCACATTTTATTTGAATTGTTTAAATGTGAAAATGGGGTCATATAGATATTAATTATGTAGAATTTTGTGTTATAGTTTCTTGAGAACTTTTGAATATCTGAGGCTTTTTAATTATTTACATTTTAATTGACACAATATTTGTTCACAATTATGGGGTAGAGCAGGATAATTCAATGTGTATACAGAATGTGTTATAATCAAATGACTGTGGAGAACTTGGACTATTTGAGAAAAATAGATGACTTTAACAAGAAAAAGAGAATATATATTAATGTATTATCATTTGAACAAAATTGTGTGTAAATTATAAAAATCAGAAATTAAAAAAATTTAACATAAATACTAAGGCAGAAATTGGCAACTATGAAGGAATGGATATCTGAATAGAGAGAAATTAAATAAGTAACTTCTGATTTTTGTGATTAATTGTATACCTATTCCAGATACGTTTAAATTAGGGATTTTAACACATCTCTTTTTTTTTGACATTGGGGTTTGGATCCTATAGTGCTTAACCACTGAAAGACATCCCAACCCTTTTTATATTTTATTTTGAGACAGGTTCTCATTAGGTTGCAAACAGCCTTGATAAGTTGCTGAGGCTGGCTTTAAACTTTCAACCCTCCTGCCTCAAATTCCTCAGTCACAGGGATTACAGATTTGTGCCACTGTACCTGGGTTTTTTAGTGCATGTTTATAAAAAAAAAAATAATTCCAGTATCAAACATTCTTTTGAAAACTTTGAAAAAACAAATCAAAATTTTAAGCTCATTAAAAATGAGAAGGAATAAAAAGCCAATGCAAAATTACATTTTAAAAGACAATATAATAACATGTAAGAATCATTGCTTGCATTCTAAATTCTAGATATATTCAACAACAGGAAGCTGATGGTTTTATACATTAACAGATGCAAGGAATGTAACAATATTGTTTTGAAGGTACATGCAGGGGCTGTGGATATAGCTCAGTTGGTGGAATGCTTTCCTCGTGTGCACAATGCCCTGGCTTCAATCCCCAGCACCCCCCCAATATATATATGTTTATATATACATGTAGAAAAATGGCTGAAAATTATACATCATTTCATAATTAAAATGCCTTAGAAAATTAGGTTAAAAGAATAGAACATTTTGAGAATGCATAAAAAATACAACAGGATACCATATATTAGAAAAAAAAAGAAAGGACATTGTATCATACTAAGATGGTCATTATTGGAAAAAGTGAAATTTTATTTAAAATATTAAAGAAGGCCTATAAACATTGACAGAGATATAATTTTGTAGACAAGGAGACCAAATATTACAAATATGACTATTTTCCAAAGTACTCTGTATATTTAACATAACTAAAATCAAAATCCAGAAAAAAAATATATTCAGGTAAATATGATCATCTAATGTATGTGAAAGTCTACTCATTTTGGGGGATGAAATGAAATATAGCATATAACTCTGAAGGGAAAACAGTTACCACTAAATAAACAAGAGGTGTATGATGATCTTTACTGAAAACACCACTTCATCCCAGATGTGCTGATATGAATGTTAAAGGAAAATTCTTCATTAAAAAAAAAGAAGGTGATGTAAGTAAATAACTTGTAGCCTTGGAAAGGGAAGTGTTTCTTAATAATATTATTATAAAAGGAAGAAAATCATAAATTAATTCAGTAAATTTAAGAATTTCTGTGCATTTGTATGAATGAGAAGCCAAAGTGGAATGAAATATTTTCCAGAAATGCAACTCAAAAGAAATTCCAGAAGGAATATACACAATACATTAATGAGGAAAGGAAGTGGGAGAGGGTAGGAAATCTCTCAAACAAAACTTTAAATGAAAAAAAATATGGTCTGGGATTTACAAAAGATGAAGCATGAATAGCAAAGAAATATTATATGGCAGAGAAACTGACCTATTTGATAAACATTACAAAGTTGGACAAAACTAATTACTGACAAAGAAGTGGAACAAGAACACTTTCATTAACTGCTTAGTAACTGCTTATAAACCTGCAAATTAATGTAGCTGCTTTGGGAAATAATATGGTTTATTGAATACCATTGACATGTGCATATTTTATGACCCAGCAATCTCACTATTTGGTATGTAACCTAAAGATGATGTTCCACATGTGCTTTAGGAGACATGAAATCAGAATTTTCCTATCAGACCTGTTCATAATATCATACCACTGGAAACCACCCAAATGTCCATCAGCAGTGGAATAGACTGCAACTGCATGAATCAAATTAGATGAATTTCAAAGCATCAAGTTGACTGATAATCAAAGCCCCAAAAGAATATATAATTTCATTTCTATAAATTTAAAAAGCAGTTTGAAGATGGATAGTAAAACACTAAAGAAAGAGATTTAAGAGAACATAATTCAGAATGAATGGTTAATACTGGGTGAATGACATCTACAGAGAACAAATGAGTTCTTCTATATCATTATGTGTTGTGATATCTTGTGTTTGTTTTGTAATTATTATTTAATTGCACATATAAATTATATACACAGCAGTTATGTGTCCATTTCATAATTCAAAAAAATTCAGAATAAGTGCACTACTATTATTATATCAAATGCCCATACAAATGGAAGAGTGTGTGGAATTAAGAAGATACAGGACTGAATAATTAGTGCACCCCTTAGAGGCTTTGCAATCTTTGCATTTTTCACAAGGATATCATAATACCAACTCCATCGGATTTCCATGAAAACTAAACAAAATAATGAATGCAAAATGCCGACAGAATGCCTGACCATAGAGTCTCACGTTGAGAATCAGCATGAAGGCAATGAACTCTCCTTCTCTGACAGCAGTAACAGAAGAGACTCTGTGTTCACTGCAGAACTACTTCGTGGTAGGAGGAATTGTCAAATCGTGAATGAAAAATGCAGTGGAGTAACAGCTTCCAATAAATAACACTGTAAGAAAGCAGAGTTTCATCCTTCTCAAGCATGCATACACATAGGGAGAGGCGAGGCGTGTGATAGAGGCTGCTCTCTTCCCACTGAGACACTTTCACCCTTAGATGATCTGTCATTGTATGCAGAACACAGTGGCAGATTTATCCCGGAGATTCAGGTTGCTCCGTAATGGTTCAGGTGAAAGCATTTCAGTAGTGCCGTAAAAGTGGGAACTCATAAATGACGGAGTCTATTATTGGGTGACAAGCTCCAGCCCAGTGACTTTGTTTGTGACTTTGTGTAGATTCTGCAGAAAATACTTCCATTGTCATGAGCTTCAGGAGGAATAAAAACAATGCAATGATACACTGAACAGTAAATTTAACCCACAGATGATACTAAAAATCGCTTCATACAGAGTACAGGGAGGCTAAACACTTTAGCAAATTGTCATGAAATGGAATAATTACATAAACTGATTCAACTTCTAAATATGGAGGGAACTGGTGTGTTTTATGGTTTCCTTGATATTATCAAATTAACTACTGATTTTATATTCTGAGTAAAGTCACTGAATTTTTACTCTGTTCTCATTTTATGTTATAATCAGGACAGTGATTAATGGTGCAGGTCACTATGATTAAATCATTGACTAAAAGTGTGCTTGTGTGCCTGTGTGTGTGAAGAGTAAATACCTGTGACTAATATGTCAAAAGAATTTCTTGAGGTTGAGGAGGAAAATTAAAGTGGCATTTTGGTTCTTGTGACTGTCCCTTATTCTAGGAATCTTTCCATGTTCAATACTAGTGGGACCTGGTTTCCTTTTTAAGTTCCTATATTTAAATTTGGAATTACTTTTTTATTTTTAATGTTGCAGAAATAATGATGCTGGTTTTTATCCAATTATTAATTAATATTTACAGGTAACATTTGAATCTTTAGATGCAACCTGTAATATGCTCTAACCCTTTTCCTGTTAATAGTCTGTAGCCTTACCAATCATTGTTAACCTGAAATGTCCCAGAGATCTTTCATCTCCCATTTTCTGCAGCATGAAAGCAAAGAGCTGTAGTCTCACTTAAACTGAGAAGAAACATTTAAAATATTTTTGCTATAAGGATATGATTATTTTAGTTTAGTCTCTCCAAATGTTAATTAATTCATTTCAATACAAACAGGACTCAAAATCAAGGGCCAAGATATTCATGGAATATTAGCAGTCTTCCTTGATAACCCAGAAGCAATGCTCAGGCTCTGGCAGCCTTTATGCATACCTATTTCTGTGTTGAATCACATGTACATGGTAAAAACATCAAATATGGTGATGCAGAAAAAAATACAACCCATTGAGGAGGGCTTTTAAAGAAAATGGTAAAGAAGAAATTTATTAGGATCTAGGATCTCTTTCTTAGTCCTATTTACATTTTGTCCCACTTGAATCTAAAGCATTGAACAT
This sequence comes from Marmota marmota marmota, assembly GCF_001458135.2. NCBI lineage: Eukaryota > Metazoa > Chordata > Mammalia > Rodentia > Sciuridae > Marmota > Marmota marmota. The sequence goes on from NW_025999961.1 coordinate 8,745,823, forward strand.
ATAACAAGAAAAGATTTTTAATTTAGGTATGTCAATAAGGTGAAAACCCTTATATGAAAGAGAACAAGTAAAAAAAAAACAATTCACTGAAAGAAATGAAAGTAATAAAAATTTTAAATAGTCATTTATTTATTGAAGAAATTAAATATGTGATTAAATGACTTCAAAAGAATATTCTGTGCCTTTATCTGGTGAATTCTTGAAAAAAAATAAATGAAAAAATGTACATGAATTTTATGCAAATTTGGTCAGGAGCTGAAAAACAGAAGAAAAAGTGATCACTTTTTTTAAAAAAAATATGCAGTCTAAATCCTAATGCCAATGTTTTTAACAGTATATGTGAATGATAATGGATCATGACAATATTGAATGTACTTCATAAATGAAAAGATCCTTTGAAATTCAAAAGTTGGTCTAAGGAATTTCACCATGGTATCTTAATCAGGGGAAATTGTTAATTAATTAAATTAATTGTAAAATTAAATGCCAGTAAAAGCATTGGATGATTTTTAATTTATATTCTTAATATAATTAAGCATTGATAGAGAATAATTTCTATAACCTGAACAGAATGTTTCCAGAATCCAGAGGGAAAATCATACCACCATTGTTTTAGTCAACCTTTTTGCTGCTGTGACTGAAGGACCCAACCAGAACAAATGTAGAGGATGTAAGGTTTATTTTGGTGCTAGTGGTTTCAGAGATTTCAATCCACAGGTGGCTGGCTCCATTCCTCAAGACTCAAGATGAGGCAGGACATCATGATTGTGGCAGAAGAAACCAGATCACACTGTGATCAGCAAGCAGAATGAGAGCCTTCACTTACCAGATACAAATATATGCCCCCAAGCCATAACCAATTCCCACCTCCTCCAGCCACATCCTAACACTTCATATACTACTCAGTTAATCCCTATCAGGGGCTTAATTCACTGTGTTAAGACACTGACAACCCAATAAGTTTCTCCTCTGAACCTTCTTGCATTTTATCACACATGAACTTTTGGGGGACCCTTCATATCAAAATATAACAACCATGAAAACAAAGTTTGTAAAACTGTCTCTAAGCAAAGAAAGATGTCAGGAACCTTGTTCCTAAAAGACTTGTTTTCACAACTCAGGAACAATAAAATAAGGCAAAAAATGAATTCTAGCAAAAAAGTATTATTCATAAGTATAATATTGATGAAAATTCACATATCACCTAATCTATCGCTTAGTAGACATCATATTTATTGGACATAATCAAAAGTGCAAAAGTATTAGGGAAAAAGTATCATTAACATAGGCCAAGGAACTGAAGATGATATACAATCAATCAACTAATATACGAAAAACTTTTCATTATCACTAGCAATTACAGAAATGCAAATCAAAACCACTCTAAGATTTCATCTCACTCCAGTCAAAATGGCAGCTAGTATGAAGACAAACAACAATTAGTGTTGGTAATGATGTGAGAAAAAAGGTACACTCATACACTGCTGGTGGGGCTGCAAATTGGTGCAGCCAATAAGGAAAGCAGTACGGAGATTTATTGGAAAATTGGGAATGGAACCACCATTTGACCCAGCTATTCCTCTCCTTGCACTATACCCAAAGGACTTAAAAACAGCATACTACAGGGACACAGCCACATCAATGTTTATAACAGCACAATTCACAATAGCTAAACTGTGGAACCAATCTAGGTGCCCTTCAATAGATGAATGGATTAAAAAATGTGGCATATATACACAACTGAATATTGCTCAGCAATAAAAGAGAATAAAATCATGGCATTTTCAGGTAAATGGATGGAGTTAGTGAAGATAATGCTAAGTGAAGTAAGGCAATCCCAAAATACCAAATGTTAAATGTTTATCTGATATAAGTAGGCTGATTCAAATGGGATAGGGAGAGGGAGCATGGGAGGAATAGAGGAACTCTAGATAGGGCAAAGTTGTTGGAAGGGAAGGGAGCAGGAATAGGGTTAGAAATGATGGTGAAATGTGATGATCATTATTGTCCAAAGTACATGTATAAAGACACAAATTGGTGTGAATATACTTTGTATACAACCAGAGATATAAAAAATGGTGCTCTATATGTATAATAAGAATTGTAATGCATTCCACTGTCATATATAAATAATGAAAAAAAAGAAATTGAAAAAAAAAACAGTATTATCAAAAAAAAACAGATATGTTGACCAAACTATGCTATGTACATATGTGAGTTTACCAGTGAATTCTACCTTTTTGTATATCTATAAAATGCCCCTGTAGGGGCCAGTGTTATGGCTCAGTGGTAGAGTGCTTGCCTAACATGCATGAAGCACTGGATTCGATCCCTGGCACCACATAAAGATAACAAACAAACAAACAAACAAACAAATGAATAAATAAATAAAGGTGTTGTGTCTATCTACAACTAAAAATGAGTATATATTAAAATTCTTTTGTAACAAAAAATGAAAACAATAAATAAATAGTAGGAAGTTCCGTGGAGAAAAGGGAAATAGGGTAAGGGAAGATAAAGGGAAAGAGGCAGTAGGGACTGAAATGGAACAAATTATGCTCCACGAATATATGACTATGTCAAAATGAACCCCACGGTCATTATATCTATTATGCCCCAATTAAAACATTAAAAATCAAACATTCTCATACTAGGAATGTCAGTCTTCTGTACAAATTATTATAAATTTGGTTTTATATTTTTACAATTTTTTAATTTGTTGTAATTATTTATACATGACAGTGGAATGAATTTTGACACATTGTACACAAATGGGGCACAACTTCTCATTCCTCTGGCTGTACATGGTGCAGAGTCACTCCAGTAGTGTAATCATACATGTATATAGTGTAATAATGTCTGTCTCATTCCACCATCCTTCCCATCCCCAAAGCCCTTCCCTGCCCTTAATAAATGTCTAAATATGTAAATGTACACATATTCTCACATAACTATTATAAATATCAGTATATAAATGTATGTTAGTGTACCTATATACACACACATATATATACATATCTTCCTACTTCGTTGCTTATTTTAAATTTATCTGAGAGTAGTTGGATGTGTGTGTGTGTGTGTGTGTGTGTTATTAGAGAGACAGAATAAATATTCAGGCCACAATTGGGATAAACATTTGTAAAACATAATATATGAAGAAAAATATATAAATTGCTGCAAATCTATAAGCAATGACAGAAAAACTCAGAAGCAATGGACAAGATGCTTGGTGAGTCACTTAAATAGAAAGAATATAAGAATTGTCAATAAATGTATGAAACATTTCTAATTAATTATGAAAGAGCAAGTTACAGTCAGCATGAGAAAAATTAAATCCTAAAGAGAAAACACTATATACCCACTAGATTGCTAAACATAAAACGACCTACAATATTTTATACATTGCTGTGGAAGTAGAATGTAGTAGCTATTAAACATTGAAATTTGACATTATTTATGTGGACATCTATGACCTAACATTTTCATTCAACTGTATGTACCAAACATATATGTGTTCATCAAAAGCCAAAAGTGAAACATTTATAGCAGTATTATCTATACTTGCTCGAATCTGTCAAATATTCACTAATATAATGAACAAATCAATTGTGATATAAGAAAAAAAGGGAAACCAAATATCAATGTAAATTAATGAGCTATTTCTACAAGTAATAACTTCTATGAATCCTACTCAATATAAAGTTGGACTAAAGAAGAGAAGTGACTGGAGATATACTGGTAGAGTGTTTGTCTATCATGCAGAGAACCACAGGTTCAATCCCCAGTACAAAAATAAATAAATAAATACAAGAAAGAAAGAGTAGACACACACTCAAACACACAAAAAATATATAAACAAACCAACAAGTACCATGCTTCCAGGTAAAAATAACCTGAAGGAAAAAAGAAGAAAAATATGCTCTTAAAAAGTTGCATAACATCATCAACAAATACATTTCTATGCTCTTCTTAAATAGTAATAGAATAGTAAATAAAATGGATAATAAATAGTATAGGAATTGTGGGGTTCTAGAAATCTCAGTTGACTTTATTTTTTACTGATACAAGTTTTGAATTATTCAAGTTCAAGCTATTAAATATTCATAGTGCTTCATATTATAGAGTTATTGATTAATGTCTTTGGTAAAGAACACTATTATCTCTGATTACATCAAGGTCATTTTGAGGAACAGGACCAAGGCACAAAGTTTTACATATGAAATATGAGAAGCTAATACATAATTCATATTTAACAGATAACATAAAGGTTAACCCCTTGGAGAATCTGAAGATAATACGCATATTCTTCTGACAATTCTTTATACTGACAATTTGGAAAATGCCAGTGTTTTATTACTACCTATTCTTGTACTATGACATAAATGAATGCATACCTGCCTCACTATTCCTGTGGGGGGCAGGGGAAAGAACTACATTCTGGACAAAGATTTTACAAAATGAAATGAGCCAAAATACTTTTCCTCTGTACACTCATTGGAAATAGTCTGAGAATAATTTCTTTCACTATCTGAGAAAATTGGTACTTTAACATCCTACTTGATATTTGTTAATTTTTTTATGTTCACTGTGAAAAAATGAAGATATTGAAATCAACTCACATTTGGAATCAATTCACTTGAATAAATGAAATATATCGTCATTAACTTAATTTAGGATGGGACATTCTTCTTTAAGATTTCATTGGGCAATATTTGTTGGTACAATAGGAAAATAATTGCTTTCAGTTAAGCCTGAAATTATTCGTGCCTCTACCACATATTGTACTGTCATAACAAATGGATTTAATCTCTGTGTGTCAAGATTATTCTCATAATGTGTAAATGAAAACTGTGTTGACTGTACAATTTTGTGGAAGAATGAGATAATGCATTTAACATACTTTATCACTTTATAAATATAAGCTATTTTTTTGTGGAGGAAATAAATCTAAGATCCTGACTTTCAGAATTCTTTTCTATTTTTCTTACGACTGACTTGACCACTCCATGGCATTTATGTCAATAAATTTGACTTAGATTAGACTGTTAATATTTTTTTCCCAAAAAAATCTTGTTTTCTTCATTAACATTACCTTTTTAAACTGATGGAACAGATTTCTAGGTTTTTTTTTGTGTGTTTTCTTGCTACCTTTTTATCGCAATTCTTGTATGATTTAATAGTAAGACTTAATTTTGAATATAAAATCAATAAGTTTGCTCAGTGAAAGACAAGGAATCCTTTTCTCTCACAAAACTAATCCATCATCACTCCCCATTGACTATATCTTCAAAGTACAGTTTGAGTCAGATTATCATGAGCTACTTCCACTGCTAACATCCTTGTGTTAGCCACCATTGCTTATAGCCTACCTTATTTCAATAGCCTACCTTATTTCAATAGCCTACAAACAAGTGTCTCTAATTATATATCAAGGCTCATTCAACACATTCTAAAAATTCTTAAAAAAATAATTTTTATAATCATTTAAAAACTCAAACTAGACTATCATCCTTTTTTGGAAAAGGTCTCCAATTTATTTTCAATTCATTCATTTTAAAAGTGCTTTCCCAACAATTTGTAGATCCTACTCCATATGGACTCTTCAACTCCATCAACTTATTTTCTTCTGTTATGACTCTTCTTCAGTCAGTTTCACATAAGGTGATCTCTTTATCATTTTTTTAATATGGGAATGTATGTGGGTTTCCCAGTATCTTTTTCACATCTTTGATCATAAGATAATTTCTCAGTGAGGTTCTCCATGTCCATTTATTCAAACATTTCAAAGCTTCTATGTTCGGAAGAGATGCTCAATGCTTCAATTTTTGCCATAGAACCTATTACCATTTGGCACATGTACATTTTACTTCACTGTTTATTTATATTGTGTTTTCACTAAAATTTTAGTTACAAGAACAAAAATCTCAAGCAAATTTTTGGTTCAGTATCCCAAAAAGCGACTACATTTTCTGGCAATAAATACATGCTGAAGGAATAAATTAGGATAAGGTAGATTCACAGCAGATAAGCACTGTGATGTAATGTTTAAAAATACATGAATATTAAATTCATAGATATTCGATTTATTTTGTCTTCACCATTTATTACTACAACATTTAGTAATTAATGCTTCTTTATCAGAGTATTTAACTTATCACAAAATTGCTCCTGAAGCTGGAGTGTTTGAAATGGCTCTTTATCTTGCCTTTCACTTTGATCATTACTTCTCCAATATATTATGGACTGAAGCTAGAAGTAGTTTTTAAAACAAAACAAAACAGAAGCCTGGGGCTATAGCTCAGTGGTAGAGCACTTGCTTATCACATGTGAGGTGCTGGGTGTGATCCTCAGCACCATACAAAATAATTAATAAATAAATAAATAAAATAAAGGTATTATAAAGTGTTCCATCTACAACTAAAAAAATAAAAATTAAACAGAAACAGATATTGTTTAATCATATTTTAAAAGCACCCATTTTTTAAATGAAACGGAAATGAAATATATATTCCTAATTGTGATTATAAGAGTGATGGGAGATTTTTTTTTCCTGCTTGTCCACTTCACTAAGGCCATATCACCTATGGCATACTTCTATTTAGCAACACGGCTTGAATTCAAAATTTTCTAAGATTAATCCAGATATACTCTCCTTGGTCTAAAATTTTCATTATCTGCCTCTTTAAAATGGCTGAATTCTTAAGGTCTCTGCTTAAATATTTCTTCTTAAAAAAAAAAAAAAAGCCCTCTTTGAATTAGGCCTTCTTGACTTCAACCATTATTTCTTATTATAATTTCATAGTTGTATGTTTATGGTCCTTATCAAAATTTGCACAATCACTTAAGTTCTGCGGTTATTTTAAGTTTTCTATTCACTAGATTATATAAAAGTCTGGCCAATGCATGTCCTAATTATTGTGCTTCCAGTGCCTTGCTGAAAAGAGTAATCTCAGTAAACATGGGAGTAAATGAGTTTTGCACCTACCCTATCTCAGTACCTGTTTAGATAACCCCACACTGTAATGCATAATAACTTACATAGTGCCTTTCAGTGAAGGATGATTTTCTTTATACAGTGTATAAATAATGATCCAAAAATCATTTTCAAGAGGTGATGCTATTAAAACTAAACTACAGGGTGTGCTTAGAGAAGAGAATAAACGTTTTTTCTTCATTTATTCCATTTACTTGTACTTCCTTATTTTTATTTGGTCTAGAACTCTTCTGTTTATTAACAACAACATCAACAAACAGTTTAGAATGCTTGTTTCATTTCAAAACATGAAAAGACCTGACCAAAGTAGTCTAAGATACAATAGAGAACATAAGGGAGATGAACCAAACATCTGAGCTAAGTCCTAATTCCCCAATAGCCTATAACCCAATGCATATAAGTCTTTTTCAGCATTTTAATGCTATTTCATATTGTAATATTTTAAATATCAAAACATAGTTATCCATTGTTAAATATGTTGCCAATTAGGTTTTCATTATTTTTTTGTTATTTGAAATAATATCTACTGTGAACACATATTATTATCGCTTTGATACTGTGCTTTAGAGAAAGATAGTCTCCAGATACGAGGTTACTGCTATATCTTATTTTCAATGTATAAAAAAATCATAAGAATAACAACAATAACAAAACATCATGTGTCAACCACTCATCTAAAAATTAAAGGGTCAACTCAATTGAAGACTCCTGTGGATATTTACCAAATCTTTTTCTGTCTTCATAGAAGAAACAATGACTCAAAACATGGTAACCCAAAGGACTTAAAATCAGCATACTATAGTGAGGCAGCCATATCAATGTTTTTATAGCAGCTCAATTTACAATAGTGAAGCTGTGGAACCAACCCAGATGCCCTTCAATGGAGTAATGAATAAAGAACATGGTGTACCTATAGACAATGGAATTTCACTCAGCTGTTGGCAGCAGGAAATGAATTATGAGTCTTTGAACTGCCCAAAGACAGAGGCACAACTCCCTTGAGAATTTCTTGGCTCAAATGCACCAATCTAAAAGTGTCCAGTTGTATGGTGACACACTGTTCAAAGGGAAATTCCTTGCTAGCCAAATCACTTTATTGATTCATAAGCTTGGGCTCAAATGTCTGCTTCCTGGTGGTAGAAAATTATGGATGCAAGCTGATAAGTTCTATTTAGAATGCTTTTACCCTCACCTTTGGGATGTTTCTCTTGAAGAAGCTTTCTAAAAGTAAATCTTTCTGATATTTAAACCTATATAATAAATGTGATATGTTTGCTTGTGGTCAGGATTCCTCCACCAGATGCAGGCTGAACAAAGACCTGGCTTTTCCTCTACTTTTGTGTTTGTCTATTTCCTAATTCCCTCATCCACCAGTTCCTGTAGCCATGAATAAACTGTTGCATAGGACATGACAATCAGCCATAAAGAAGAATAAAATTATGGCCATTGCAAGTAAATGAATGGAATAAACCAATCCCAAAGAAACAAAGGCCAAATGTTATTTCTGATATGCAGATGCTGACTCACAATAGGCAGCAAGGAGGGGAGGAAGGAGGTGAAGTTCACTGGACAAAATGGGGAGAAGTTAGGAAGAATGGGAATGGGAAAGACAATAAGATGAATCAGACATTACTTTCCTATGTTCATATACGAACATAAAACCAGTGTAACTCCCCATAACATACAAGCATAAAAATGGAAAGTTATACTTCATGTATGTATGATATGTCAAAATACATTATATTGTCATGTGTAACCAATAAGAACAATTATTTTAAAAAAGGTAAACATATCACCTCTGTACTTATAATTTTGCCAAATGTGCCAATATCTACAGACAAAATTCAATAATGATTATATATTTTTAAATTGAAAATATGTGAATAGTGACCTCATGATTTTTGCTTCACATGACATTTACAATATCCATCCATGCTAATGCATTTAAATCATCCATTATTTTAATATTATTTAGTATTATATTATATAAAAATATCACAATGCAGTTCTACATTGTTCAATATTTTATCAGTTAGGTTTTTCTAGTTTTTTTTTTCTATTTCAAATAATAGCTGTTATGAACATGTATTGCATACATGGGTCAAAGTTGTTTTGGTATACAAACCTAAGAATGTAATTTTATCATCATGAGATTCATGGGATACCTCTCTTCTTTCATCAATGGCCTTGGTTACTAGTTTTTTTTTAATATTTATTTTTTTGTAGTTGAACACAATAACTATTTATTTATATGTGGTGCTGAGGATCGAACCCAAGCCCTTGCACATGCAAGGTGAGCACTCTACCACTGAGCCATAACCCCAGCCCCTTGGTTACTAGTTTTATGTAGCCTTTCATCAACTTCAGAAAGATGCAACTGATTATATGTGGCCTCAGAGTCCAGACAAAACTTCATTTTTTTTTTTTGCCTTGGAATTGCTTAGACAATATTGTGTGTACTGCTGTTGAGATTTTGGTTGGTTCATAGATTTGATACTTTGACATACTAGAGTAGGAATAATCCTTGAAAAATGAAACTTCTAGAACTGATGAATCAATATTTCCTGCATATTCCTCTATAGGAAATTATCTAGAGTATCCCATTACCTAACTTGGTTATGTGTTCTAGACTTTATTCTTTGTTTTCCTAACACAATCACTCTGTTCCTTACCCATGAAGCATTCACAAATCGTTCATCCAATGCCTGTTTTGGGTGGAAGGGACTAGGGACATTAACAGAATAGTGGAACATGCATATTTTTTTGCAAACTTTATTATATTGATTTATGTTCACACCAATAATTCATAAAATGTTCCCTTGTGACTAAGATTTGTGTAAATGACTGAAATTTATCTCGTTAGCTGATCTCTCTTTCTTGAACACTCCTCTTACTTGCAACTGCCTGGGCAGCCAAACAAGCATCTAAAACTTAATAAGTAGGGCTGGGGATGTGGCTCAAGTGGTAGCGCGCTCGCCTGGCATGCATGCGGCTCGGGTTCCATCCTCAGCACCACATACAAAACAAAGATGTTGTGTCAGCCAAAAACTAAAAAAAAAAAAAAAAAAAAAAAAAAAAAAAAAAAA
>NW_025999961.1:8756280-8792277 GCF_001458135.2 Marmota marmota marmota
TAAAAAAAAAAAAAAAAAAAAAAAGAATAATGAAAAATTCTCTCTCTCTTAAAAAAAAAACTTAACAAGTAAAACATTATTGTACTCTGGTAATCCTGCCTCTATACTTTTCATTCACTATTGTGTGCCATCATTTTTGAAGGATTCGATCATAGAGTAAGACCAGCTTTTTAAAATTTACATCATTGTAATCAATTGGAAAATCTATCTCTTCTTTAAATATACTGCAAATTTAACAATCATTTCTTACATGAAGTACATAGGTATATTTATATTGACATCTGTCTGGTAAATTTATCCATCCTTCATTCAATATTCTCCTCAAAGCAATGTAAGAGATATTTTACAATATAACTAAAGTCATGGAAGTTTTATTCATCCACTTGTAAAATTTCCAAAGTATACTCTTTACATTTATAGTAAAACAAAACATCTAATCTGACCCTAACTAGCCTCAGCTCTTGATGCTGCCCTAGGCTTGATTCCTTTGTTCCCGATCATTGTTCTGCTTCTTATGACACATAATCTTTGTGGTTAGTACTGGATGTTTGGGAAATACACTGGTATGGAATTTTTATTCTTTAGAGGTGACTTCCTGAGCCATCAATCAGTATTTCAGGATCATCTCATTTGCCTATTCAGTAATTATCATTAACTTGATACCATGTACTATTCATTTAACTTATTTTCCTAAGTACTTATTGTCAGACTCTACACCCCAGATAGATGAAGGTTGTTTTAATTCTTCTGGTGATAAGTGTAGGACAAGATAGCAGTAGTAGATCAGGAGCTTATAATACCCAGTTAGAAGTTGTTTGAAGAATGAATAAAAACCCTATAACCAGGTTACTCAAGCATGTTATGGCAACAAGTGAAACCAGGATACCAGTAACTCCAGTAGGTCAGGCAAGATTTCCTTTCAGTTATATTTTGGGGAAAATATTTTTCGTAATTTTCCATTTCACTAAAAAAAGGAACAAAAAATATTTTAGCAAAAGTATTTTCACAGTTTTATCATCAAGGGCATATACATGAGCTCCTACGTACAAATGTACTGATGCCCAAGACTTAACTTGTAGCTCAGTGGTAGAAATACTGCCTACCAGTTGTAAGGTCCTGGGTTCAAGTCTGTAATCTCAAGAAAAGAAAGACTCAATTGTTTTTATGTTAGGCTATTTTCATTCTTTGGTTTGAGGAGGAATAGACAGTCACATAAAAGTATGATTAGATAAAGGGGGTATTAATTAAGGGTAATAAATCTGTGGATGGGGGAAACAGCAAGACCTATTTTTTTTTTCAGATTCTTCTTGGCCTCTGTTTGAAACATTGCTTCCTTCTGGGAGTAATGAAAGATATATGTCATGTTATATTCACATAGTTCATAAATCACATGTCATGTATCATGTGATTCTAGAGGCCTTGGACAGACCTCTTGGACTTTGTAATTTTCTCAACTGCATTAATGAGATAGATCATATTTATTAAGAAATATAAGATATATACTATAGGTCATTTATAATAGTGAACTTAGTTAACGTTCTGTTTCATAAAGACTTACATTTTTTTTCCTGCCACTGAAAATCCAGTTTTCATAATAGAGAATAACCATTGGAATGGAAGTCAAAATATTTTCTTTTTTTTCATCAAAGTAACATGAAAGCAAAGACAATCTTGAATTTTTATTGAACTCTGGATTTTGAAAAAATGTAACTTCTTATATAAATCCAGTGTAGCTATTTCAAGAGTGATGTTATACTACATAGAGTTGAAGTAATTAACTTCAATCTAACACTATTTTGAAAAAAGAGTGTATCCCTGTGTAATCTTAAGGTCCACTGAGGTCTTTGAAACATAGTTTTTGTTTGTTTGTTTGTTTGTTTATTTTTTTGTGTGTGTGTATGAGCACAAGTGCACTCTTAAGTTTTTTTTTCTCATTCTGAGTGATTACGTAGCAAAATTTAAAAAACATTATGCTACACATATGCTTAAAATCTCATTTGTACTTTTAAATTAAATTACAAGAACAACCATGAAAACAGGAAAAATAATCCTTAGTTGCTAAATGTAAACAAAGTATACAAGGGCATAAATCTTGCAAGCACAAAAGTGGTAAAAAGGAGCAAGATTTAAAGGTTCAGGTACAAGAGAGATATATAGTAACAACTGCAGTAATCTCAAAAATTTATATCCCAAAATGTGCAGACTTGATCTTATTTTCAGTCAGTGTGTTCTGTATGGAAGATGAACATGCTCATGACAATGGAGTATGATTTAGAAAACTACATCCCGCACAGAGGAATATAAAATGTGATTATATACTGTACCACTGTGCAAAATTTTAAATAGAATTTAATCCATCACTTTGATATCTAGATGTATTTGTGAAACAATGGCATCACTTTTAAATTATGTGTAGTTTGTAAGTGCAAAAAATTAATAATGTCTTTTGTGTACATGCATTACTTTGGGAAAAAAATTACTAAGAACTATATTATCAGACCAAACAGACATTGAAAATTTGTGTGGCACAGGGCAATTTGTCACTTCATTTTAGTGGAATGTTCCATACTGAAAATGTCTAACTGCTCCAAAGAGGGGAAGTTGTGTGAATTTATTATCTGAGAAGAGAAAATTAATTGACACAGGCCTAAACTATAATGAAATTAGACTCAAGTGAAGTAACTGAGAACTCAGGAATCCTCTCTAGGATCTATGGAGTGACAAAATTATAAGGAAAAAGAAAAAAAGAAATATGTCATTTTTGAACAAAGTTCAGTTTTTCTAAAAGGAATACCACATAGAATAATTAATTATTCTTTATCAGAAAGCAAGTCTAACCTTTGTACAGATTAGAACATGCCACTTGATGTAAAAAGCCACATTTTGTTACTTTATTGGCTTTGTTAAAGTTGTTGTTTTAATATTTAATACTCCCACAGAAAGTATTACAATTACTACTGAATGGTGTTTTGTTTTTTTTTTCTTTCTTTTTTTAAAGAATCTATAGATCAGGGAAACGTGTAAATGTCTTCAGTGAAAAATTATTAAAGATGTTCAACATGGCAGGTCATGTTTTATGACCTGAGGATACAGTTGTCTCTTTGATATAATCATTTAACATTAAAGATAAAGTAAAAAAGAAAATTTGATAAGATAATTACCAGGAAATAAATTTGATACAAAAAATAAATAATTTCTAATAGCTGTATGTGCTTCAGAGATGATTTTTGTAAACAAAACAAAACAAAACAAAAAAACAGAGAAAAACAGCAATGCTAACACCATCGTAGAGTAATAAGTTTGCCATACCCTCATAAAAAGGATTTAGCCAATGTGGCTGAAGCACAGTAATATTTAGAAAACTATGGTGCAGTTTAAGGTTTGGGCTGCTGTAACAAAGATCATACACTGGGTGACTTACAAATCGCAGAAATTTACTTATCATAGTTTTAGAGGAGGACACAAAAGAATAAGGTGCCTCTTTGTCAGATTCTGGTGAGGGCCCTTTTGTGGCTTACTGACTTTCATGTTGTATGCTCACATGGGGAAAAGAATGAGCCAACTCTCTGGAATTTCTTTGATAAGGGCAGCAATCAAACTCATGAGGACTGTACCCTCAAGGTCTAGTTACCTCCAAAGAGACCAACCACCAAATGCTATTGAATCGGGATCTAGGATTTCAATACATAAATTTTGGAGAGACACAAATACTGACTCCCTAATTTTCTGCCCCAGTTTTCCTAACTTAATCTTCCCTCATGCAAAATACATTCATTCCATCTCAATAATCTCAAAGTATTAATTCATTCAATTTATATTCTAAAGTCTAATGTTCAACACCAAATGTAAATATCTCCTAAATCAGAAATGGGTATGATACAAGGTACAATCTATTCAGAATGTTAATTGCATACTGGCACAAGCAATTCAGGGTTGCTGACTTTCAATTTCCTGAATTAAACTGTTAAATTTGAGTTTCAAGGTCCACCAAAACTGAAAGCTATTTTTATCTAGGAATCATCTTTTCATACTATGACTTTTTTTTATTTTTTAAGTAATTAATACTTTCCTATATCATACCAGTACTTATAGGAATACTGCTGTGTTTCATTCATCTTTGTCTCCTATGAGATGAAATGAATATTGTAGGCTAGATAGTTGGTCAAATATCCTTATGTTTGGTTAAAAATGATAATACTTTAAAATAAAATTTAGGTTATAGTTTCTTGTTATATGAATGATGTTGTGGCCCCCTGTGCATTACATATGGAAACTTAAAGGTGGTACCTTAAAATTGACTACATACATATGTTTAACAATTTTTAATTGGAAAAAAATGTGCATATTTGTGGGATGCTATGTAATGTTTCAATTCACATATACATTGCACAGTGGTCCCATTAGGGTAAGTATATCTATATCATCAAACATTTATTACTACTTGGTCGTGAAAATATTCAAAATACTTTATTTTATACTTTTTTTGAAGAATGTATTATGTGTAATCACCCCGACTCATGACAGAATGTCAGAATTTATTTCTCCTATGTAACCATAACTTAGCACCTGTTGACCAAATTTTGCCTTTTCTCTCCCTCTGCTCTTCCACATCTTTAGTAACCACTGTCCTCCTTTTAGTTAAGATGAAATCAACTTTTTAAGATCACATGTACAGGAGAGTGATATAGTACTTGTCATTTTGCCTGATTCATTCAACTTAACCTTATGGAAAACAGTATAAAGTATCCCTAAAATATTAAAAATAAATATTGCCATATGGTCTAACTATACTTTATAATGCTACTGAATATTATATATCATAATTGTATATTATATATGACATATATACATACAATTTTATATCAGTCATCTTTCATTATTATTTTTAACAATTACTTTTATTTCCTCAACTGTTTATTCAAGTTGTCTAGTTTGTCATTGCCAGAAAAAAAAATAAAAAGCTCTCTCATTTACTATTTCATCTCATACTTTTTGGGATAATTTACCATAGTCACATATTATTTTTTAAGATTAATATTTATCTTCCAAAATCCCTGCATAAATATGTTTTAATGTTTCAATAGTATAATGAATGCATTTCTAAATTTTTATCAATAGTTATTCAGTGTATGTGTGTATGTGTGTGTGTGAGAGAGAGCCAGTATAACAATCTATGATTTATTGGCAGTCATTAGATATTCTAAGGACTTTATTTTAAGTATTTTTAATCTTTTTAACATAACAAGTGTACGCTTTGTTGTACTTTTAAGACTGTGGAGAGAAATTCATATAAATAATATAAATAAGTACATCAATTCTCATTGCAAGTTATGCATAAACCAGATATTTATTTGCATTGTATTGGAGGCAAGTGTTTTGAAAGAACTTTTAAAATCCGACCAGTGTTTGCCACAATAAGAACATATTCTTCCCTGTGACAATTCCACTCTTATTTTTTATTAGTTTTTGATGGTTCTTTATTTTGTTTATTTATAGCTGGTGCTGAGCTTCGAACCCAGTGCCTCACAAATGCTAGGCAAGCACTCTACCACTGAGCCAAAACTCCAGCCCCAATTCTACTTTTTAAAATATCTTGTACTTTGCAATAATTGAAGATATACATGTCTGGTCCACAACCTCCACAGTTTAGTATCACATCAATTTCCAAATACTTTCCCCTGGAACACTAACCCATCCAGACCTGGCTTTCTCAATGGTCCTATTGTCCAATTTTTAATTTTTCCTCTAATTATGACAAGATAATTTTTAGGACTCTGTTCTTTGTTCAGTTAACACATTCAAAATTGAAAAAAACTTAAGTGGTAAAGTGATGATTGGTGAAATTTCTTTTTTTTTTCTTTTATTGGTCCCTGACAAAATTCTGGTTGTCTATGTAATTTTCACACAGGCTTCTAGGTTATTTTTTGTCTGTTTCTTTGTTTGTCTTTGCATGTAATTGAGCTTTCCTAATTATTGTCAGTGGGTAGTTTAATTTAGTACAAGCTATTCCATCACAGCAAGATATGGAAATCTTATTATGGTGTGAGCTTATAATAAATTATTGAATTCATAATAAAATTTAACCCTTTCCATGAACTTATTATCCATATGGATTACTTCTTTTACAAAATTATACATGCATTACCTTGCCTGTTTTTCTATTAGGTTGATTATCTTCTTCCTCACAGATATTTTGGGGTAGGACTGTTATCTTCTTTGGTGGACCTTTGATGTTTACAAGTCTTACCTAGGGCATACTTTAAAAATTCATAATTTTCTGACTTTTGATGAACTACCCATTACAAATTGTGTTTTCTTATACTTGTTCATACATTTTCTATTAAGCAATATTTCGCTGCTCAAATATCAATGAGGCAATTTCCTGTATGACCAATCTAATCTCTTCTTACATTCTTTCTAATATACATAACATATACTTGATAATTTTATATCTCTACCAATTGCAGTGCATATAAACATACACCATATGCACATATTATAATTGTTGTTATGATATATTACCAGTGTTGTGAAATATATGTATATGTATGTATATGTACATACTTCTATGAATACCCTGTTTTAAAAATAGAGTCTTGTGGGGTGCGGTTGTGCATGCCTGCAATTGTAGTGGCTCAGGAGACTGAGGCAGCGGAATCAAAGCCAGCCTCAGCAACAGAACAGCACTAAGCAACTCAGTGAGACTGTCTCTAAATAAAATACAAAAAAAAGTCGGGGGATGTGACTCAGTGGCTGAGTGCCCCTGAGTTCAACCACTGGTACCAAAAAAATAAATAAAAATAATCTTGGATACTTCTCTGCAATATGCCCTTCATTATGAATCACCTTTTCATATAGATGTAGGTCTGATTTAGTGATTTTGTTTTATTTGTTTATATTATTTTTCTATCCTTTTTTCATCTTAATATATCATTACAGTTTACAGATTTTTAAACATTGGTGTTTGGTAACTAATGTGATGCTGGTTTTTATGTAGTGGTTCTTTCATTTTTCACACGTATTTCAGAATTTGTCCATCAAATTCTGAAAATACCATGTGATGAGACTTTGTGTGGTTATGCATATACCATTAGACTATTGGATTTGCCAAAGAGTAAACATGCTATGTATGTGCATGTAAATATGATTTACTTATCATGGCATGAATTTTTGTAGTTCTCTGTATGGAAGTCTTGAACATCTTTGTTATATTTATTCTTAAGTCTTGTTATTTTTTAATGTTGTTGTGAGTGGTTAATTTAAAGCATCTATTTTTAAAGTATTTATTTGTATTTTTTGGATATGTTATTTTCACAGATTGACTTATATATACTTTACATAGTGTAAATTTCTACTTTTAAGGTATACAGTGGTATAATTTACAACTGTATATATCTCAACCACCCACTGCCGCAGCCCGGCTGCAGCAAAATAACCGGGGGGTGACGAACAACTTGTGTACATTGATACTGCAGGAGTAGGAGCCGTTTATTGCAGGACAGGAGCAGTATTTATGCATTCCACACAGCTTATCTAAATAGCATAAACTAGATACATCAGTCAAAAAATAAGGAATCTCCACACTTAATGGCTCGCTTTTGTTACTTCTCAAACCACTCCCTCTGGCATTTTGCCAGGCACCATCCAGACTTGTTTACGAACTCTAACATTCCCCTGGCAAAATGCCAGGTGTTATTTTGACTTGTTTACAGACTCTAACAACCCACCACAGTTAAGGTGCAGGTTATTTCCATCTCTTCAGAAATACTACTTCATGCAAAATTATTGTCAATTCTCTCCACCCAATACCAGCCTTAACCACTGTTCTGATTTCTGTCTCTTTAGTTTTGTCTTTTCCAGACTATCATGCAAAGAAAATCACAGAACATGTAGCATTTTAAGTCTGATTTGTTTTACTTAGCAACTTACTTTAATACAAGTACATGGCCTGTTATATGTATCTGGAGTTTATGCTTTTTGGTTGTGAAGTAGTGTTGCATACTGTGGGCAGGACACAAAGAGTTTGTCTACTTATAAGTGATGGCTTTTGTTCCTGGATTTGTGCCAATATAATTTTTAAATATAGAATCAAACATCAGAGTTGTGGTAAGATGGACTGCTTTAAGGGGAGATAATTTCTTCTTTAAAAAGTCAATAAATTAAGGGCTACATCTAGGGACATAAGGGTATGTACATCAATTTAAGAAAGAGAAAACGAACCGCATTACCCATATTTTCTTAAAGAGGTGAATGTATAAGCAAATATACAAGTTGGGAGACTTTAAAGTAACTGAAATATATAAAATATAAATAAATTTAACATGGATGAATCATAAAATAAAAATCTAGAAAAAGGAGAAGATCACAACATCACATAAATCAAATCTGTGGATTCAGGGGTTGATGGGGAAGGTGATTTAGGGAAAGAAACAGAAATTGAGATTATAAAGAAGCATAAGGAGACTGAGTGGTGTGGAGAAAATGTTTAGATTCTTGATCATGGTGACCAGTTTCCTTGGTGTGTCCATATTTCCAATCTATGAGATTGAACATGGGAACTGTAATGCTAATATAATGGAACAATGTAGCAATAAAAAGAGTATATTTATACATGCAATAACATAGATTAATCTTCAAAACCTTATGCTAAATGAAAGAAGCAAGACAAAAAAGGATGTATATTATATGATTCTATGCATGTGAAAGGTTCAGCATAAGCAGATACATAGAGATAGAAAGTATATTAGCACTTCCCACAAACTGGGGGTCAGAACTGATAAATTTGTATTAGTTTAATTTGTACTAATGAAACTTATAAAATTAGGTCAAATTTTTCCATGATTCTTTGCACATAAAACCACTGAATTGTGTAATTTGTAAGGATGAGCTATATCTCAAAAATATGTTTTAAAAAATACAGCAATGGATTTTATCAACCTCTAAATGTGAATATTTACTAATAAGCCATGGATCTCACATATCTGTAACATGGAAAATAAATATGTGTGTGTATGTGTGTGTGTGTGTGTGTGTGTGTGTGTGTATATATATATATATATTGCCTATAGAGTATCAGTGCTTTTTGGAGTGTACTGGGGTCTTCAGACATCTCTTTTTGAGTGTGAACATTCTAAAATCAGTATTTTGAAAGGTCTGCAAACATCTAGAAATTCTTCCCTTAGTGTAGAAAAGGTAAGGTATGGTGGAGAATAAGTGTTTGTTGGAATATTTTAAGGTCAATCTAAAGAAGACCCTTAACATGTTTGGGCTATCATATCAAAGGGCCGTGGATTGGTTCACTTAAGCAACTGAAATTCATTTTCTCACAGTACTGGAGACTTGAAGCTCAAGATCAAGATACTTACAAGGTCAGTGCCTGGTGGGGCTCTTTCTTAATTGGCAATCAGCTTTTATCTTATAGTGTTCTGACATGAACTTTCCTTGATGTGTATGTGTAGAAAGACCAGTGCTGTATCATCCTTTTCTTAAAAAGGTGCTAATGTCATCATGTGAGCACCACCCCTGACCTTTGTCTAACCCTAATCACTCCCCTGACCCTATCTCCAAATACCATCATATTAACTATAAGGGTTCAATGATGAATTTTGATGGACAAAATGAAGTTCATAATAACTGCCTTCTGTGTAGGGTCAGAAGTTAACTCTAGAATCAGTGCAGTCATTATAAGGAAACTTAATTTACTAATATTTTAGTCAGTCTAACTCATCCTATGTTGGTGATGGACTACAAGAAATGGAAGTAAGAACTCCTCTCTCCGTGTAGTCTTTTTGCATTGTGACTTTGCGCCTTCTCCATCATGGATAAGAGACTATTTCCACATTATTTATTTTAGGAATAATATTTGACAGGATTGGACAATATACATGAAGGAATCAGGAATATGTTCATTTTGAGCTTGCCCACCACAAAGACTTCCAGTGTGCTTTTACAGTAATTCACCCTTATCCAGTTTCATTTTTTGTGGTTTCATTTACCTGTGTCTGTCCATGGTCTGAAAATATGCAATGGGATATTCCAGAAATCATCCACAAGTTTTAAAGAGAGTCATTTTGAATAGTGTGATGAAATCTTGTGTTGTCTGCTCTGTCTCTCCCAGAATATGCACTATCCCTTTGTGTAACCTATTCATACTGACTATGATATCTACCCTTCAGTGATTTAGTACCAGTCTTGGTTATCAGATTATTGTGGTATCACTGTGCTTGGATCTCAGCAACCCTTATTTACTTGATAAAAGGCTCAGATCATAAGAGTGATAATGCTGGCAATTCATATATGCCAAAGAGAAATTATAAAATATTTAGTTGAATTAAAAAGTTGAAAGCTTATTATACTTATGTATGTAGGATAAAAATATAGTACATATTATAGTTTCTGATTATGTTGAATTGACATGCAATTTTTCAACTATATGATAGTATAAAAATATATTCATAATCATTGTTTTTCACTTTCTGAAGTTTTCAATAAATTACATAAGATGTGCAAACTTTCTTAAAATATGTTTTTAGTTATATAATTCTGCCCAAGTATAGGCTAATATAAAGGTGCTTAGCATTTGTAAGAGAGGCTGGACTGAGTATAATGTTTATTAGGCTAACTGCATTAAATCACATTTGTCTAATGATACTTTCAATTTACGATGTTTTCATGAGGACATAAATCCATCAAAAGTCAAGAAGCGTCTACAAGGAATCTGGTACCATCTGTGATTTCAGGTATCCATTGAAAGTATTGAACATCATTCCGGACAGATAAGGAGGTACTAATATTACATTCCTTTTAAATTCCTGTCACCTCCATGAGCCCTGTGGAGAATAGTTGAAAACATTGCAGATTTCAGTGGTCTCAAATAAGACCTAGTTTGATCAAATTCTTTGTAGCTGGTCCTCAATTATATGTGTGTACATCAACCACATTTGCCTCATATCAGCAGAACTACCAAGGTAACACATAAAATCACAAGGAATAATAAAAGGGTACTGTTTTAAGCTGCTAAGTTCTGGTGCAGTTATTTAACAATACCTAATTAATGATGTATATATGTTTCATTTCTCCAAGATTGATTTTCTGGTCTGAATATTTCTTCCAGAATTCATTATTTAGACATTATATATCTAATAATTCAGAACTTCATTTGTTTACAACCATACTTAATATAGGTAACCAATAAAAAAATTACTGGGAAACTTACTGTATTTTAAATTCTTAGTAATATTGAGATATTATATTATATTATATTTTATATATAATATATGTAAGAAAAAAGAGTATCTAATTGTAAATTACATAGAATTTTCTTTTATTTTTTACTTTGGTTTCTATTTGACCCCTTCATGGTCCTTCATGTGTGTGTGTGCACACAGGCACATGCTCCTTTCTGGAACTTTCTATTTTCTTGATCCTTTTCCTCTTGTCCTCTCTAGTTTCCAGGTATGATTCTTGTCTTTAACATTGCTTAACACCAGTGAAGTAGAAGGAATTTTACATTTTTCTCATGTTTCAACTCATTGTGTTGTTTAGTGTCAACTAATGTTTAATTAAATTTTTAGAGACTTGGATATATTATTTTTTCAACTTTTAATACTTGAGACTACCAAAGATGGCTTTTGTTAACAGAATTTCTCTGTAATATTCTTACTTTACTATCATGTTATCAATCATAATAATAATTTCCCAATACTTTTCAGATATATTTTTCTCATTGATGTTCTAGCTCATTAAATACCTTTTCAGCTATATTCTCTCTACTTTCACCTTTTTTTTTTTGTCAGATATTCACTGATATTCTTGAGGGAAGAAGATTTGCTCTTAATTAACATTTCACTGAACAAAAATAAAATGAAGAGAGACAAAGCCAGAGAATCTTTTCTAAGCCATCTCTGGACCTGTGTTCTATACAATTAAGGGAGAAATATGGGAGATAAGTACAAAATACTTTACCTTCACAAAATATTCACACACATATATTCATATTGATACTTTACTGGTGTCACATCCTGGTGTTTTGAAAGGGCCAGTGCAATTGAGGGACTTCAATGTCTATACTTTAAATCAGAAATCTTAACTTCATTCAATCCGCTTCTCCTCTAACCTTCACAAAAACTTGGAGATAGACATATACAAATAACAGACTCCAAACTTGCCAGTCCTTGAAGTAGTCTCAGTTTCATTGCAAATGCTGAGCAAGTCTGTGTAGTCATCTTATCTCCATATCTCTGTGTAGCATGTTAGTCATCCATGTTAAATTGGTGAGAAATGTGAAGGCCTGGGGCACTTTGCAAACTTGTATCTGAAAACAATGAGCACATTCAATCCTTCATTTTCCTTTGTCAATAAGGATCATTTCCTTGTTGACATGTTACAAACAATGGGTGTTATTTGGCCATGTATTTTGGAGAAGAAAAATAAAGTGAACACAGAGATGAAAATTCCCTGTATTCAAGCCAATAAATGAGTATTAATATTCAAATTTATAACAATTTACCAGAACTGAGAAAAATAAACCCAAAGACTTTGGAGATACTCAGATTTAATAGATAACAAAATTATTTGCTAGAGATTAGAAACATTAATAACATTCAGTAGGGTGATCTGTTTTCTAATAGATTAAATCTATGCAAATACCAAATGCTGATGAAAAGAGTAAATTCAGGGCTATAATATTTTAGCTGAAAAGGTTCCTTGAATTTAGCATTTAAAAAACATACAATTTGAAATTATTCTTTTCTTTATGTTCATTTACATAAACACACAAATACACTTATCTGGAGAATACATGGATATAAATTCATATTTTTTTCTTTTTTCATTTTTTCTTTATTTTCAAATATTCACATTTAAGGAGAGTAATGGGAAGGATCAGTTGATTCTCCTAAAGTCTCTTCTCATTAAATATACATGTATATGGATCAATAAACTTCCCAGAGGATAGTTAAAGCAGTTTAAGAAATGAATAGCAACCAAGTCAGCAAAGATGGAAACATCGCTTAATGTAGGAATAGCTATGGAGTGAATACCAATAGGATACCTGGGAGAAGTCCTTATTTTGAATAATTACAATAATATTATATATATTATAATGTTATTGGAGGGACTCAACCTCTGAAGAAGGTAGAAGTGAATGGCAGATTATTTTCCCATATCTCCATCTGTCTATTAAAGTTCTTGATATCATTTGAGATGTTACTATAAATTAAACAATTATTTTTCAAGAATGCTAGAAATATTAATTGCATAGATTCAACCTCAGATTCATTCTAGCCAAGGTGTTATCAATTTTGTTAATCCTTTATAAAATTCAAGTTTGGCTATTGCAGTTCTATTTCTGTTTACTTTTCGGACTTTATTATGTCCTTTCTTCTGCTTACTTACTTTGAATGCACTTTTTATTCCTAGTTTATTAAATGGAAATTTATTTTTATTTTTGTGATGTTTTCTTATTTGATTTGTTTGCAGTTATAAATTTTCTGTATCAACTGCTTTATATGTATCCCTCAAGATTTGATTTTTTAAAATTTGGTCATCAATGGGAATAAACACTTTATTTTATTTAGTTACCTTTATGCAGTGCTGAGGATTAAACCCAGTGCCTCAAACATGCTTGGCAAGAGCTTTACCACTGAGCCCCAACCCTGGCCCTCCCATATGTTTTATCATGTTGCATTGTATTATCATCAAACTCAAAATAATTTATTTCTGATTTCATCTTTAATCACTCACTATTTAAGATAAAGTGATTTACTTTACATATATCTGTGATTTTTGTTTTCAAATTTTCATGCTATTGAATTTCAAGTTCAATCCATTTTTTAATTGGAATATGCAATTTGCACACTTTCAATTCTTTGACAATTTTCATGTTTTATTTTATATCCTTGCCCAGCTTGTTTGAGGCAGTGGGTTCAATCCTCATCAACACATAAAAATAAACAAATAAAATAAAGTTATTCTATCCATTTACAACTAAAAATATTTTTTAAAAATAAATAAAATAATATAATGTATTCTATGTTTAATACAATATAATGCAGTAATAAAATAATGGAAGGAAAGAACACATGTAATCTGTAGAAAGCAAATAGTAAATTTTTGTATATCCCCTAACAGTAAAAATATTAAATATAAATATAAATTGCACTCTTTTTTTTTTCTTTTTCTTCCTTTTGAGTACACGGATTGAACTCCTGGACATTTTTCCAGTGAGCTACATCTTCAGTACTTTTTTTTTCTTTTAAGTAAGGGCCTTGCCAATGTGATGAGGCTGGGTTTGAACTTGTGTTCTTCCTGCCTCAGCTTCCCTATTCACTGGAATTACAGGTATCTACCACTGCACTCAGAAATAAAATATAAAACTTGGCAGAAAGATAAAAAAAAAACAAAAAAACAAAAAACACCACACAATGTGATATACTGAGGTCCATCTTAAATTAAAAGTTACAAATAGGATGGGGAAAAAAAGATTAATAAAAAGATAATATCAATCTATCAAGAAAGATTTATTATTTTGTGGAATCTTATTTTATAAAAAAGAAGAAAAAATTTACAGAGAAAAATACATATTATTCAGCCACAGAAAGTAAGCATTATTATATGCTGTGACATGGATGAATCTTTAAAAACAGATGCGTAGGTGGAGGATGGCTGGCACGAAATGCCACATATTGTGTTATATAGGTTATACAAAATATTCAGAAATCATACTACAGGGACACAGCTGCATCAATGTTTATAGCACCACAATTCACAATAGCTAAACTGTGTAACAAACGTAGATGCCCTTCAGTAGATGAATGGATAAAAAATGTGGCATATATACACAATGGAATTTTACTCAGCAATAAAAAAAATCCTGGCATTTGCAGGTAAATGGATGCAGTTGGAGAAGATAATTCTAAGTGAAGTTAGCCAATCCAAAAACAACAAATGCTGAATGTTTTCTCTGATATAAGGTAACTGACTCATAGTGGGATAGGGAGGGGGAGCATGGGAGGAATAGACTAACTCTATATAGGGCAGAGGAGTGGGAGGGGAAGGAAGGAGACAGGGAGTTAGCAATCAATGATGGTGGAATGTGATGGACATCATTATCTGAAGTACATGTATGGAGACAAGCATTGGTGTGAACATATTTTATATACAATGAGAGATATGAAAAATTGTGCTCTCTATATGTGTAATCTGAACTGTAATACATTCCACTATCATTTATTTAAAAAAAACAATAAAAATATCCAGAATAGGCAGATTTATATAGATGAAACCAATTTGTTGACTTTATGGGCTGAGGGAACAAAGGCATAAGAAATAAAACATTAAGGGATGCAGGGTATTTTTGAGATAATCAAATATTTTGTTACAAAATAGTGGTGATAATTACCCAGCTCTGATAATCCATTAAGTGACACAAATTGTGCACATTAAACTAGTGAAAATGACAGACTTTATTTCATATGTATTTCATCACAATAAAACACATTTGTGCTGCCTTTTAACCTACGTAGTTAACTTTGTCATTTGTCTTTACTTTTTGTATGGATTTCAATTACTCTCTAGTGGTCTTTTATGTTAACCATAAGAACTCCTTGTACTATTTCTGATAAGTTGGGTTTACTAGCTGCAAATTTCTCCCAATCCATTTTTCCCTTGCTCTCTCTCTCACTCTTTGTTGGTAACTTTGCAATTTATTCTTAGTTTCTTTCTTTTCTTTTCCTTTCTTTCTCTCTCTCTCTCTCTCTCTCTCTCTCTCTCTCTCTTTCTTTCTTTCTCTCTTTTGTCTTTATATTTTAAGCCATTCATGAATAATTGCCCAATCCATTCTCCCTCCCTTTTTTTCCATCTCATTTAACTATCATTTGATTCTCAGCTTCTATGAGATCAACTTCTATAGATTCAACAAAAGATAAGATCCATGTTTTTCTTATTTTTCTATGTCTGCTTACTTTATTTAATGATCTCTGGTTTCATTCTTGGTTGTTAGAAAATTTTTGCTTCTTTTTGGTATGTGTCATCAGCTGTGCCTTGAGGAATTTGGTTTTACTCAAAACTTTTCAATCTGGCTTTGAAAGTACAGCAGGGAAATTGTTTTCTTTAAGCATTTGGACACTTCCATTATTTCAGCAGTAGATAACACTCTAGGTCCTGACTTGCAGTGAGTACTGTGTTGGTGCATAGTCATTGCTTCAGCACTAGAAAATGGTCCAAGCCCAGATTTGCTTCTAATTTGTAATCTCTGTGTTGTTCAGTATGAATGGGGGGAGACTTACAAAGGGTTGTCTGCCATTGTGTACCTCTTCTCAAAGCCAGGCTGAGCACAACTGTCTTGTCCAGTCATGGGTGTATAAGCCTGTGTTAATATGCTGCACAATTCTAGCACTTTCTGGGCATAGTCTCTTTGGAGGAACCAGTCTCAGACTTGTAGTCACCATTGTATGGCCTTGTCTGTCTCTTTTTTTTTCTCCCAAGTAGACAGTTACTTCTTTTTGTTTGCACTGCCTGTGATTAGGGGAGGAGAATGGGTTAAGCATTCCTGTGGCTACCCATGTATCAATGCTATGCCAAGCCAAGTCCATAGTCCACCAAGGCCAGCACAGCACTGAGGTAAGACCAAGGATCACACTGCTATGGGATCCCTACTGTTGAAGTGGATTAATGGCCCAAGACCACTGCAACAGCCACTAGTAATGCTGGTAAGAGTAAGAGTCTGATTGATTCTGATTACATGTATCTGCCTGGTACCAGGGCTTTTTTGAAAAGCTTAGTGTTATGTTCAGTGTTGTGAGAATGGGGGTAATTGGAATCTGCTTAATGACAAGATTTATAGACCCAGTATTGAATTCCAAAGCACAGTCCATATTTACTCTGACTCTTGCTGTCAGTGAATAGTCTTGCTCCATATTATAATCCCTGACCTTGGCATAGTGCTGGTAAAGGTAGTCACCTGAATGCCAAGGTTGACACTATGCTGGGTCGCACCTGAGATTCCTAGTACTATAGTACTTGGAAATTATCAGTTTACCCAGGGCCATGACACAGATAGCAGTGATGCAAGCTGAAATATAAAGTTGTTACACTAGGAGTAGGTTTGTGGTGCTAGTGCAGCCAGAAGGCTCCCTCTGAGCACTGGCCTGAGGAACATGGCTATGTTGCATAAGTATCAGTTTTGGTATCCTCAACTCTAGAAATCCTATTTGATTCTTTTTGCATGTGTATTTATTGCTATTCTAGATATCTTTGAGAATAGTTTCTATTGACTGTATTGCTTCCCCTTTTTGGTGGGCTACAAGTTTTGTTGTAAATCATAAAATGTTTGCTGGGCATGGTGGCACACGCCTGTATTCCCAGTGGCTGAGGCAGGAGGATTGTGAATTCAAAGTCAGCCTCAACAACTTAGTGAGGCCCTGTCTCTAAATTTTAAAAAAAAGTAACCAAAAGGTCTGGGCATGTGGCTCAGTGGTTAAGCAACTTTGAGTTCAATCTCTGGTATCAAAAATAAATAAATAAATAAATAATAAGATAAATTGTTTAAGCATGTTTTAAATAATAAAATGTAGCAATTCTCAGAATCTGATTTTTCCCCTAGCCTTGCACTTTATTGTACCTTTGAATGTTTAGCTCACATTTTAAATGTACACAGTTTGGAATCCACTTTACCCTCCTATATTCTCAGACAGCTTCCCCATTATTCCTCTTTACCACTTTCATTCTTTGTTCATTTATTGACTTCAATGGATGCATCCTGTAAAGTCTCTTTTCCCTGCAGCCAGTGAAGCCTCTGCGTGGTTCTTTCACACAGTGGTCACTTAAGAGATTACTTTACATTTCTCCAACCAGTTAATCTTCTAGCCTTTGCTGTGTATGTGTGTGTGTGTGTGTGTATGTACACACTTGCAAATTATATTCTTACAGACATTTTTCAAGCCCTAACTTTCACTTCCTATTCACCTATAGTCTTACAGTCTTCCAGAGATTAAAAATCAGGTATTCCCTGAGTGTTTGCAAAGTCTAGCTCTCTACATGCTTGTGTGTGGGCTTTCAGAATCTCAGGAATATTCCAGAGGTTTTCAAAGTATCCTGTAAACAACTAATTTTCAATTTGTTAATTTTGAGTTATTTGTTCAGGCTTTTGTTTACTCTAATAGTTATCATTCTCAGGCAGCTGTGTTGTTAAACAATTGCCACTATTTTATTTTTTTTTCTATTTTCTTTTTTAAAACTATCCTGAAGTTAGGGTTGTTTGCACAGAGCAAATCTGTGTCACATCAAAAATAAAAAAGCCAAAAGAATGGATATTTTCACACTAGCTGCCTGAGCTGGAGAGGTCAAATAATGACAATTCACTAGAACTCGGGCTTTTATTTATCTGTTTATTTTTAATATCCAAACCTGTTGTTCCCTTTTGGCAGCTGTCAGTTGGCTGGATTTTATAGCTATTGAAGTTGTGAAGCTATTGATTTTCAATAATAATGTGAATCTGGGGACAAGTGGAAGGTATTAAGACAAGTCACCTGTCACAATGCTTGCTGCTTTTACTGAGGTTCTGTGATTTTTCTTGAATAATAAACACCATTTGGTCTTTTGTAAGTTTTAGTTAAATGTAAAAAATTCAGAAAACATTGGTTTTAGTATTTTTTTTCTCCATGATCTCATTTTGTTTTCTTACAGAGCAATTGATTTCCAGATATCCTTATTGTACCATTTAAAAATTGTCTTTCGGAACCCATTTTAAGGAGTCTTCTTTCAGTTAAGATGAATTATGATCTTCCAAATACTAAAATGAATTGCAAGGCAATGCTTTATGATGTCATTTATAACAGATTGACAAACTTTATAAACTGCTCCATTTTGTCCCCTATAATTGACAGCCCTCTAACAACATCATGTAGTTGGATCTGGTCAGTGAAATGTAAACCTATGTCACATGTCACCCTCAGTTGTATTTGCAGGTTATTAGGAGATAATTTTGAGTCAGAAGTAGAGCTACCACTTATGTCTGAACTATTTTTAAAGTCAGAACTTAGTCTTATGGCATGCCTAAGGAAAACTGGCATAATTATTTGCAGAAAAATGTTTAATTTGACCAGTTTCTTAACTAGTGATGAAGAAATTTTATTCATATGTTGTTTTTCTAGGATAAAAATACTTATAGTTTTATATATACCTATACAAAAGGGAGTGATTCGGAATTTGCTGAACAGAAACACTCGCCCCCTGATGTTCATTATTTTGATCTTTTCTTACTTATAAAAGGCAAATTTGGGAGAGCATCTGTCAATACCTATCCACTGGAGAAATGCTGAATTACGTTGTATTTCTCAAGACCATAATAGCATCAGGGTTATAGGTGTGTTGATTTCACCCTACCAAAAGCAATACAATGCTTTTGTAGTGCAATGCTCAAACAATTTTACAAGATAACTAGGTCAGCTCAAAGTCAGCATTTCCAGTGATTCACTTTTGTTAAGATAATCTTCTTTTTCATTGATTCAAATTTCCATGGAAGGGATCAGATATTCTTTCAAGCATACAGTAATTATTCCTAAATTTGAACTTAATAGCCAAAACATTAATGAAGAAAGAGGTCACATTTGTGTATTTTAAAATGGTATTCTTGGATTTTCTATAGAATTATAAGAGTTTCACAATCTTAACAGAATTTATATAGTTTGGGGGGAGGACTTTTTCTTGAATAATTTCTAATAGTACTCCACCCCAAAAAATATATCCAGAGGAAATAATAAACTTATGAAACAACAGAATACTTAATGACTTTAAATGTCCTCTGTCAGGATATTGAATGCTGAATAATGAAATCTCTCTGTATTTTCATAACTCAAGAAGCCTCTGCAAAACAGTTGGAATATATTAAATACAAAATGCCAATGGGTAAAAAATAAGCAAAAACTACATGAAAACAGTTCTAATATATTTTAACTTTTAATAAAGATATATTAGTGAGGAAAAGGTAAGTGACATTAAAGTTCATCAATGTACAAAAATGTTTCTCTAGATGTAGACCTGTAAACATAGGTAAGTGAACTCTCATATTAAATGTTGAAACACCATAGTTCTCACATTCAAAATGATTGAATGATGGATAATAGGTTAATACCCTTAAAATAGTATTAATCATATAGTTTTCCTGGAATATACTGTTTTCTCTTTCTTTATAACAAATTAGTAGACAGGGTTGAAAACAACCTGAGATGAGCCTCTTGCAGTGCTTCATAGCACTTTGACCCTTGGGTTTCATATTGTTTTCCCAGAGATCATATTTACAGTAAGTCAAGAGCCATAACTAACACAATGAAAAGTCTTCTCAAACTTGACCTCAGGAGGAGGACGTTCTAGGTATACTGAGGAAAATTAATCTCAATTATTTATTGGCAAACATTTTCAACTATCAATTCTCACACCAATAACAACATACTCTCATTATTTTGAGCTAAAAAGTTAACAGGTAAAAAATTTCAAACAGGTATGGGGATGTGGCTCAAGTGGTAGCATGCTCACCTGGCACGCGCAGGGTGCTGGGTTCGATCCTCTGCACCACATAAAAATAAAAAAAAATATGTTGTGTCCACCTAAAACTAAAAAATAAATATTAAAAAAATTTCAAACATATCATATATTGCTTGTTATTCTTTGACTCTAGAGTTTAGCAACTGTTCTGTTTGAGACCTTCAGTAAGGAAATGACAAAACGAGTTAAGAATGCCAATGTATACTACAGGATAAAGCCTATGAAGGATAAAAAGAAGGGTGAAAAGCAGAAGTGAGTAGTAAATGCCTTTAGATATTAAAATCATATTAATCTTAATCTTCTTTAGCAAATACACCACCTCTGGTACAGCAGTTGTTATCTGGTGCAATTTATTTGATCCTGTGATCATATTTGAATCATGTTTCAGAACATTTTTTTCTGCAGTGGCAAGAAGGTAAACAAAGTGGAGATATAATGGATGGTACCATGCCTGAAGTCATAAGAACCCTGAGTACAGAACTGATGTTTGTCACTCAACCCACATTGTAATACTGTTTGTTGATTGAAGTGGGTAGGTTGATTTTAGAAAGTCCACTTAAAATTTCCTTCTATCATGCATTTTAGACTATACAATAAGGATATGAGCAAATGTCATTCTCGATTACACATTTGGAAACCCTGAAGGCTTGTTCAATAGATGACATTAGCCAATACTCCATTTATTTCCTAGATCCCATATGATCTGTTTGTAATTGGTTCAGGTGACAGAGATTGAGGTGATTATGTTTGCTTTGTTCTCCAGGGTTATTGCCCATTGCTTAAAGTTTCACGTTTTCCAGCAAGGCCACTGAGCTTTGTAAAACTGCCCTGATTGTGCTGAAGGATCCATTAGTCTTTGAAATTCAAAGACCCCATCTAGTGACTTCTGGTCTCGGCCTTCATAATTTTTGTTTCTGTCTCAATGCAATAGGTAAGGCCCTTTGCCAACTACCAAAGATACTATTTGCATATCACATTAGTTTTCCAACTATTGGTTAATGGTTTCCTGTACTTACCTGATTACTGTAATGCACTGATGAAATATAGTTAACAATAGTTAAATGAAACCAACAGATCCTATTATTCTTAAATATATGTATTCTAACTTCTACTGCTCAAATGCCTGAGTAATTATAACCATCTGAGTATTACCCTCCTGTAGAATATTATTAAAACACTCCAGATGATAATTCAAAAATTGGATCATAATCTTCTATCAGAGACTATCCATACACCACACACTTTATGAAGTATGTTTTCATCACCAAATGGTGTGATATGTATTCCCAAATACTCACTTACCAGCTACATCTTTGAACTACCCTTGGTACTAAAAATTTTAGCTCGGGTTGCATTGGTGAAATGAAGTTGATCAAATACTTTTACTTGAATGTGCAAATACATTATGATGAATTCAGTATAATTTGTTATAAAAAGATTTAAGAAAGCATATGGGAGTTGGGAATATTCTCATTTTATTGTGAAAGATAAAATAGCCAGGCACTGAAATCCTTTCCCTTGAAAATTAATAGCTGAAAGTTGTCCTGGAACGTTGACTTGCTGATAGAAGGTGCAGCTGGATTCAGCCCACTAGCATTCCTTACAGCTGAGCAGATGATTACCTAAAGGGAGATGCGCATCTCAATGGTTGTCACAATACATAATACATGTATTATTATTATAAATTTAACTGTTCAAATAATTTTTGTTATGTTTGTTTTGATGTCATTTAAAGGGGATTTTTAAAATGCAAATATTAAATAATTTTTAAAATATTAATGAATACAAAATAGGACAAAAGCCACAGGTAAAAATGTAATAGTATGTAATAGTATTAAGAATTTCTCCTTCATATGCCAACATTCAGTACACAATTCTTTCCCACAAAACTCATCACAATGATTATTTAACTTCTGTATATATATAAAAGTGTACATAATTCATATAGGTATGTATATATGTACAAATATGTGTATGAAGATTCCAAGGCAACTGGCAGGTAACCTCTTCTCACAAAAAGTAATGTTTGTTCCTGGAAAAGGAAAGAAGGAAGGAAATCTTTATGTAAGCATTAGATAATGGATCTGTTGATTTGAGGAGTTCTGCTAATTTCTGAGAAGTGAGTCTTTATCTAGGAAATGTGTGCACCATCACTCCTTTGTTTTATGGTTACAGATTGGAAGCGGATCTTTAATCTGTAGATTTATGAGGTATATGTGCTTGCCAAATGTCATGTAAGCTATACAATTATTGGGAGTATGATTAAAAATGCCTCATAAATTAGTTGTTTCTCTTTCTGTAAGGTAATTTGTGTACCCCATTAGTGATATCACCTACTCTGAAACAATGAATATATGCCCCATGTGGAAAGGAAAGATCTAAGAAAATCTGACTTATTATAATTATTTATACTTATATTGCAACAAAACTATGAATATTATCAAATAATAACCTTAATTTATAAAATTTTATTTGATAAATTCAATACTTTATGTTAGCCCTATAATTATTTCATGAATAACAAACTAGACAAATTCTTATGCTTTACACATATAAAATTTCTGCAGAAGCTTCACAATACTATCTTGTGGAAATACCTGGTTCATTTTTATTATTCTACAGTAGTTGATTACAGGAGACAATTCAGGGTTGTCAGGCTTGTAGAGTCTGTAGTCACTTCCATTAAACACACACACACACATACACACAACTATGTATGTGTATATATATATATATATATATATATAATTTTATCAATACGTCCCTGCCATATTAATTATGGACTTTGCATCTGAATGCTGACTGTGAAAGTCCTCAACCTCTGTTTTTCAAAATTGTCATGGATATTCTTGGTATTTAATATTTCATTATGATGTTTAGAATTGTCTTGACAACTGCCCAACAATAAAGCTTGCACTTTTAGAGAAATTCTATTGATTTTGTTTAATTTTTTTTTGGTTGTAGGTGGACACAACACCTTTTATTTTATTTATTTGTATGTGCTGATGAGGATCGAACCCAATACTCACAGTGTTAAGCAAGCGCTCTACTGCTGAGCCAAAACCTGAGCCCTCCGTTGATTTTTACAACAATTTTTTTTTTTAGTTGTAGATGGACACAATACTTTGATTTATTTATCTGTGATGTTGAAGATCGAACTCAGTGCTTCACATGTGCTAGGCAAGTGCTATACTGCTGAGCTACAACCCCAGCCCCCCTTCCACTGATTTTTAATTATATTTGAAGTTAATTTAAGACACTAAAATGGCAGCTATAACCAATTATAATTTCATACATAATTTTATAGAATTTTAAAGAATATATTCAATATTTTACTTTATGATTTTTGTACATCTTTCATTGTATTTTATTGGTTTCTCTTTCTAAATTACATGTAAATTCATACACATATTATTGGTGAATACTACTACTACTACAATATGCAGGAAATGATTTCTGTATATTAACTTTGCATCTATTAACCTTGACTAATTCATTTATTTACTCACTATTCCTAATAATTTGGTTTATTTTATACTTACAAAATTGTGGTATATGCAAGCAATATGTGTATTAATTTTCTTTCCAGTCTTTTATTTAGCTCTGATGCCATTTTCAATGGATAATATCTAGAGTAAATTATTGAAAATTGCACATTGAATAACAGTTAGCATATTTATCTATAATCATATGAACATTGATCTTTATAATACTGCTTAGGAGAAAGTAGTACTCTTACCAGTCTATGAGTGAGAAAATGAGTTTCAATGAATTACCCTCACACTCTAAAAGTCTAACTTCATATGTGAGCAAACTGGAACTAGAAAATCAGTTACTTTGTTGTAACTCTAGTGATTTTCTTTTTCCTTTTATTACACCATCTAATTTCAAATTCAATTAGAAGTATATTTTCTGCTGAAGCTTTAGGATAGGTTTCATTTCTATGTTCTGATTGTGCACCTTTGGCACTAATAAGGTTAATGGAAAATCAATTTCACTCCTACTAAGGACTACAACTAGAGTAACCACATTTGAATTTTCATTTCTTGAAATGTGTGCATGCTCACAACTGGCCTAAATTGTAATATATATATATTAGTGAAATTTTATGGAATATTAACTTTTTATCAGAAGATTCTCTAACACTAGAATTAAAGACTATTTGCCACAAAATTATATACTGCCAGTTTTATTCAAGTGACCTAAATATACTTTTAGCCCTCTATTTCAAAGTTTCTATGTCCAACCATGGAGGAATTTAATACTAAATGTCAAATTGCCTATCTAATTTTACTATATACAAAAAGAGCAATGAAATTTCATTTAGATGATATTTCTATGCTGTCATGTGATCGTGCTGAGCATATTTTTAACTACCTGCATGAGCCTGGTTAAGACATTTTTGATCCTTTATGGGGGAAATGATTATGAGACCATTTGGTGTTATTAAATTGAACTACATTTCTCTACTTGATGAATCTCACACTTGAGTTTTATTTTATTAAACCATAATTATTGGATTCTCTAATATTCATACAGGAGGAGCCTGTATCACATTTTGAGCTCAAAACTAAGCAGTAAGAAGATGAAGTATAATGGGACAGGAGGACTAAAATAGCTGTAGGAGTTCCTTTTCAAAAGTATCAATCCACATAATATCCAAAGTTATAGGCATAAAAATTAAATATGAATATCAATGCTTTATCATGTGTTAAAGAAAAAATATTCAACATTACTTCTTAAAGTACTATAAAGCAGATTTAACCAGGACCATCTTTGCAGGTATAGAGACCATGGTGTGGGATTTTGCAAAGGGAAAAAGAGAGGGGGCTCAACTCCAAATACACAATGAGCAGCTAGGACTTTATAGCCAATGAACAAAGTGGAGGCAAATAGATTAAAAAAAAAAAACTTACTAAAAAACAACATCAGGAGTAAAGATGATTCTGCGAGGGGAAGAAAAAAAAGTATAAGAATTCTTTATGAAGAAATGACAGGGTAATGAGTCACATCCCTAACCCTTTTATTTTTTTATTTCAAGACAGGGCCTCATTAAGTTGCTGAGGATCTCTCTGATATGACCAAGGCAGGAAGACTGCCTCGGTCTCTCAAGATGCTGACATTAGAGGCATGTGCTACTGTGCCTGGCTTAGAATGGGTAATTCAATATCAAGAGTGATCAGGATGGGAGGTCACTGCCAAACTGATTAACCAGTTTATATTTAAACAGGATTTTACAAAATAAGTGTACAGATAGGTACAGGAGATGGGTCAATAGCCTGAACAGCATTTGGTCAAAGAAGCATTATCACAAGTACACTGAAACTGACTTTCTAAGCCATCTAGTGGATTTTTTTTTAAACTTTCAAAACATTCTTACTCATGGAATAAAATTACCTTAAAATATGCACTCATTTTTTTTAGCATTTAAAATGGATGGTATGTGTTATGATTCACGTATTAGATCTAGGCTTTTTGTATATTGAGGTACCTGCAATAACAACAGTTTGGTAAGGTATATTTTATCATCAGACTCAAATAAATCATAGTCAATTGCCTATTCAGGTGCCAGACAGAATATAAGGAATTCAGAAGACTAAAGAAGGGAACCCTCACCTGCTCATCAGTTAACATATATGACTTAACACATATGATGTGAGCATTATTCTGTACAATGAAGATTACAAGAGTGAAAAAGAAAATTGGAGTGTTCACCTAAATGAATTTCCAAACTTTAAAAGGAGACAGAAATTACTCATCAATTCCTAAACAAGTCCATTTCTTTTTCTTCTTCTTTTTTTTTTCCGAGAGAGAGAATTTTTTAATATTTATTTTTTGGCAGACACAACATCTTTTTTTATTTGTATGTGGTGCTGAGGATCTAACCCAGCGCCACACGCAGGCCAGGCAAACGAGCTACCGCTTAAGCCACATCCCCAGCCCCCATTTCTTCTTGAATGCCAAGAAGACTGACATAA
This sequence comes from Marmota marmota marmota, assembly GCF_001458135.2. Taxonomy (NCBI): domain Eukaryota; kingdom Metazoa; phylum Chordata; class Mammalia; order Rodentia; family Sciuridae; genus Marmota; species Marmota marmota. The sequence goes on from NW_025999961.1 coordinate 8,782,800, forward strand.
AGTGACACGATGAAGAGGGACTGAGGAGAGGTTTTCCTTGAGCTGGTGCTGTCAGGAAAACAATGCCATTAACAATGGCAAGGGGACAGCTGTGAAGATATCTTCCAGAAGGAAGTTCCAAGTGGAAGGAATACAATGAGGAAAGAGAGGACCCTGGTGAAACACGCAGCTGACTGATGGAGAGCTCTGAAAGCCATATCGCCAGTGTGACCTTTCATGTAGTTGAAATGGTTCCCAGTGACCCTAACTCATTAAAAAAATAAAAATTAAAAATAAAAGAGGTTTATGGAACTCTAAATTTTCTATAGCTGTGCGGTAAGCAAATCACATCCTGTAAAAAGCTCCCTTATTTTGGGAACCCCTATAAACATGTACTCGGGACGTGATATAAGACCCATCTGTGAAAGCATCAAGAAATGTTCCATGTACTTGCTTGGGCAGCACATATACTAAAATTAGAATGATACAGAGAAGATTAATGTGGCCCCTGTGTGAGGGTGATGCCCAAATTTATGAAGCATCCCACATTAAAAAAAAAATAAAAAAAATGCTTCTTTTTATGAATCTCTGGTAGTTAAAGGAGAAGGAGATTTGGAATATCTTGTCATTCTTGAGGGAAATTGTGCAGAGAACGTAACAGAGCACACCTGTTATTACCATCTGGGCAGAATCATATTATTCATATTATTCATGGAACTATTTTGTCCATTTATTCTTACAACCTCTGTAATTAATATTGTTTTTCCTTTTGATAGCAAGGATGCTGGTTTACCTAGGCACTGTGACTTAGTGAGGATCAAGGAGGAGTCTTCATATAGAAATACAAATGAAAACTTGTTCTAATCCAAAGTGTGTGGTCTCTAACTTTACTCTATTTCTTCAAAATAAGTAGGGTGTGGAGGGAGAGAAGGTTTTCCTATCTCAAAAGCCTAGTGGTGTCTTTGGTCTAGTCAAATAAAATGTTTGATTTAATATTTTTGGAAATGTCTTCATTGTCAAGCTTTTTTTGGGGGGGAATTTAGATTTGACACTATCAATGTGATATTATCCAAAACAGAAGGTCCATGGACAGTTGAGAATAGTTCTACAATGTTTACTTGAAATCAAAATCAAAATGTTTTTGTCCCTGAGAATTGAAGTATCTGACATTTAAAGACCAATTTCTAAAGATCATTGCTCTATGTGTGCATGGATGTTTAAAATTTATGATAAATTCAATATTTTAAGAATTTTAATATTTTGAAAGTAATAAAATAAAATTAAAATATATTCTTTATCTAACCCAGGTCCAGAGAAATCCATAATCTCAATAATATCTTCATTACAAAGACAAACAGCCTAACCTACAATTGTTGTAATCCTCAATGGATTGAATATATGAAAAAACTTCTCAAATAATGGTTTAATATACTCAAAAGATGCACAAACAAAGCTGAAAAACAGCTATGGGGAAATAGTAAATTACATTGGTTCATATTTAATGCCAAACACTGGAATTTGAAATTGCTAATTAAAGACATCAGTGAATGTCAATACAGCAATATTTTAATGACTTCAAGATAATCCCACAGCAATCAATTTAGATCAGAATGAGTTTATTGTAAAGTGCCAAAGGTGGAAAAATGCTTCCTTTGCACGATAAAGCAACAATTTCTCAAATGAATAATGCCTAGTTGAAATTTGACTAGATAATTACTTAATTTGCATTTATTAAGGAAAAATAATAACTTAGAAGAAAGCTCTATGGGAAATGATCTAAGAGTTAATGGTTGTGCAATTTTACCTCAGCTTCTGGAAGCAAAAACACTTTAATGATAATAACAAACTAAAAGAACACCAACAAAGCAATAAGGGATTGATACCACAGGGGCAGATATAAATTTCATAGTTGATATTTGTAGAAGTTACCAGATCCTTATTAGAAAGATACTTTATTAGTCAGTTAAAGGAGAATATCAACTTCAGGTTCTATATTATATGCCTGCTTTTTTTTTATATTTACAAATAAAAATTGGCAGTTAAACAAAATGAAAGACCCTCCAAGAGTGCCTTCCATCTGAAGAGACCCGTACCCAAAGGACCAGCGAGACCACTAAGTTCGGATGCAAACAGCAAGAGGTTTATTCGAGTGCACAGGTACCCGGGGCGACAAGCTCTATGAGACTCGCGCGCCCTTGGCTTATTCTGAGGGGTTTATATAGAGCTTACAAGCAGAAGCGTGGATACAGAAGCGAGATGCATAGTTACAGGATCCCTATTGGAGGATTTAAATGAGGTGGGGGTTATAGTTCCTTCTGTTCTCGGAAATCAGATAAAGTTGTTGACTTGACTAGTTTCTGTTCCTTTCCGTTCCCTCTCTGACCAGATGTCTGCCTCTGCACATCCTGTTTTTGTAACGACCTTGAGCAAGCCCAACCGCTGAACTTGCTGACTCTGTTGCCCCTCTGACCTCCTTTGACAAACTATTTTTCAAGCCTTGTTTTATCTGGCACTACTAAGCTAAAGCTATAAGCAGCTGGGTTGGGGAGGGGGTCTTTCAAAAAGTCATGAATTTTGTTTATTTTCATTTTATTCAAAAAGAATAAAATATTCCTCCTTTATGATATTGAAAGGAAAAGGCCTGAAAAAATCATATTTAATTACAAAATCCCCTTTACTTAGAATAATTTGGTTTAATCTCTATAACAAGATTCTTTTGGACCATGCGGCCAGCAGTAGGAGATTCTTACAAACAAAGAACAACTAAAAACAAAGTAGCAAGTGTGACATGATTCTGAATTATGATGAGACTCTTTAACATCCATGGTTACAGGTTTACATAGTCTTTGGGACCACTGTTGATCAAAAAAAAAAAAAAAATCCCATTTCTCTTTACTCTTGTGGCACTTGCAGGTCTTAAACTTCTATGTCTGATTTTTTTTTCCTTTTGAATACAGATCTAGTGAGCAAATATCTGATCAAATCACTAAAAAAGCACTGTATATTACAAAATTCATTTCATTTTTCAGATGGAATATAGTGAGTGTTTGACTTTATCATACCATCAGGGATGCAACATAAAAAGAAAGACTTGGTTAAAACTGTTTCTCAAACCAAAATGTGTACACAAATTATATGTAGATCTTGTTAAAATGCAAATATGGAATGGTCTCTGATATTTTGCCTTTTTAGTAAATTCACAAGTAATAACAATACTACTACTGGTCACTGTCCACTTTTTGACTAACAAGTGGCTGGAAAGATAAACTCATGTATCTACTTGAGAAGTTTCAGAGTTGATGGAGATTGTCTTTTGAGAAAATTGCACAACTGCTTTAGCCTGACCACATTTAGATGATGGTGATCATGGTACATTTCTGGCTTGACTACACTCTCACCACACTTCACAGATGTCCTTCCTCCAAGCCATGAAAAGCCCTGTCCTAGTAAAGGGGCTTCTACATGTGTACAAACAAAGATGACAAGTTTCAGCAGATCTTTTTAACAAATCAAATAATAAATCACAAGTATAACTGTTTAGGGAACCGGATCATTGCATCATAGTGCACAGTAATGAAGTAATATGGAAATCATGGTTACTAAAAACAATATTAAATATGAGGTACCAGAAGGCCTTTATGCTAGTAGCATTTAAAGTGCCTTTACTCCTATGTTAAAAATTATAAGTCACACTAAATTAGTAATGCTCTCAAGAAGTACATCAAAGTTTCTAGACCTAAAGTGTTCCAAAACCCAAAGTGATTTAGTTCAATCCATCCTTACCATAATTTTACATAGTTAAATAGTGAATTAACTACTACCACGTCTCTAGTCAGTCTTTATTAACTCTTAGTTTGAATAATGTACAGTTTCCAAAACTCTCCACTCTCTCTGATGAAGGCATTAGGATCCATATAGCCTTTCCCTTGAGACAGATCAAAGACAAGAACATTAGGCTATCTAGTGTTTCTGTTGATAGTTAGGCAAATGAGATAAGTTTGCCAAGATTGATATCTTAAGCCTTAGAACCTTTATTTTTTTAATTTTTCTATTAAATATATAATCATACGTATTACATATTACAAAATATAAAATATGCTATAATATTTTTTATGGAAAACACCTGTTACATATACTTAATATTATATAATTAAATTGTATAATAGTATAAATTGTTGGATTAAAATAAAATGTTCAATAGATTTTTTTAAATTTATGAATTTATTCCAATTTGTTATATATGAGAGCAGAATGCATTTCAATTCCTAGTACATATATAGAGCACAATTTTTCATGTCTCTGGTTGTACACAAAGTAGAGTCACACCATTCGTGTTTTTATATATGTACTTGGGATAATTACCATCTTTTCTACTTCTCTGTCCTGTCTCTTTCTTTCCCTCCCCCTTGCCCTTCCTAAAGTTCCTACATTCCTCCCATGCTCCCCACTGCAACCCTCCACCCCCAGTACGTCCCAATCCACATTATGGATCAGCATCCTCATATCAAAGAAAACATTTGGCATTTGAATTTTTGGGATTGACTTACTTCACTTAGCATAATATTCTCCAACTCCATCCACTTACCTGCAAATGCCGTGATTCTATTCTCTTTTAATGTTGAGTAATTTTCCATTGTGTGTGTGTGTATGTGTGTGTGTGTGTGTATATATATATATATATATATATATATATATATATATATATATATATATATATATATCACAGTTTCTTTATCCATTCATCTACTGAAGGACATCTAGGTTTTGTCCACAATTTAGTTATTGTGAATTATTCTGTTGTAAACATTGATGTGGCTGCATTACTATATTATGCTGTTTTTCAGTTCTTTGGGTATAAATTGAGGAGTGAGATAGTAGGGTCAAATGGTGGTTCCAGTTCAAGTTTTCCAAGGAATCCCCATACTGCTTTCTATATTGTCTGCACCAATTTGTAGTCCCACCAGCAATGCAAGAGTGTGTGCCTTTTTCCCCACATCCTCACCAACATTTACTGTTGTTTGTATTTTTAATAGCTGCCATTCTGACTGGAGTGAGATAAAATCTTAGAGTAGTTTTGATTTGCATTTTTCTAATTGCTAGAGGTGTTGAACATTTTTTCATATAAATGTTGATTGATTGTATATCATCTTCTGAGAAGTGTCTGTACAGTTCTTTGGCCCATTTGTTGATTGGGTTATTTGTTTTTTGGTGCTTAGCTTTTTGATTTCTTTATATATCCTAGAGAGTATTACTCTATCTGATATGTGTGAGTGGTAAAATTTTGCTCCCAAAATATGGGCTCTCTATTCACCTCACCGATTGTTTCTTTTGCTGAGAAAAAAAAAAAAAAAAAAAAAAAACTTTTTTAGTTTTAGTTCATCTCATTTATTGATTCTTGATTTTAATTCTTATGCTTTAGGACTCTTATTCAGAAATAAGGGTACTAATCTGACATAATGGAGATTTGGGTCTACTTTTTCTTGTGTTAGGTGCAGGGTCTCTGTTTTAATTCCTAGCTCCTTGATTCACTTTGAGTTGAGTTTTGTGCATAGTATGAGATAGAAGTTTAATTCCATTTTGTTATATGTGGATTTCCATTTTTCCCAGCACCATTTGTTGAAGACACTATCTTTTCTCCAATATATGTTTTTGGCACCTTTGTCTAATATAAGATAACTGTAATTATGCAGGTTTGTCCCTGTGTCCTCTATTCCATACCACTGGTCTACAAATCTATTTTGGTGCCAATACCATGCTGTTTTTGTTACTATTGCTCTGCATTGTAGTTTAAGAATTGTTATAGTGAAGCCACCTACTTCACTCTTCTTGCTAAAGATTGCTGTATGTATTCTGAGTCTCTTATCTTTCCAGATGAATTTCATGACTGCTTTTTCTATTTCTATGAGGAATGTCATTGGGATTTTTATTGTAATTGCATTATATATGTATAGTGCTTTTGGTTTTATGGTCATTTGACAATATTAATTCTGGCTATCCCAAAATATGAGGGTTTGGGTTGAATAAATCTGCTGAGATACAAATTGATTTCCCCCTATATGTAATTTGATTCCTTTCTTTTGTGGCTTTTAAATTTTTCTCATTTTTCTGTATGCTAGGCCTTTTCATTATAATGTGCCTTTGTGTTGATCTGTTGTGATTTTGTACATTTGATGTCCTGTAAGCCTCTTGTATTTGGTTTTTCAAATCATTCTTCATGTTTGGAAATTTTTTCTGATATTATTTATTAATTAGAATGTTCATTCCTTTGGTGTGGAACTCTATTTATGACTTCCTCTCTCTCAATAATTTTTAAGTTTGGTCTTTTTATGTTATCCCATAATTATTGAATGTTCTTCACTATGTAGTCAACATTCTTTTCAAGAATATATATTCTGTATTCATTGTCTGAGGTTGTGTCTTCCAAGTGATCAAATCTCTTGATGATGCTTTCAATTGAGCTTTTAATTTGGTTCATTGTTTCTTTCATTTCAAGAATTTCTGTTTTTTTTTTCAGAACCTCTAGCTCCTTATTGAAGTAACCTTTTGCTTTCTATATTTGCTTATGTAGCTCTCTATCAAAATGATATTTTTCTGCCTGTATTTGCTCTCTTATACTATCCTTTAATTCACAGAATATTTTAATTGTGTGCATTCTGAACTTCTTCTCTGTTATTTCTTCTATTGTGCTGGCCATGAATTCTAACAATGTAATGTCTTAGTTTCATTTTGTTGTTGTTGTTATTGTTCATGTGTCTTCCCTTACAGAACTAAGGGTCTGCATTACCATTTTTACCCTATAGACTTATAATGTCACTGTAGGTTTCCAATATCACTTATTTAAGGAAAACAATGTGAAAAGATCTCAAAACAAACACTATAAAACCTGAAACCGAATAGCTGCTTTTAAGATGTTAACAGTTTTGTCAAAATATACAGAAATGGGAAGTTCAATTATTATCTACATTATGAACAGTAGGTTTGCAAAAGGGCCTACACTTTCTGATGGTGGACAATGAACCATTGGTGAGGCATAGGAAGAGATGTTGAGGGGGTAGGAGGTGAGGATATTAGATTATAGAAAGCATGAGAGAGGAATCTAAAGAAGTTTGATAATAGCAGGAGAAGACAGAGAAAGTGATTTTGGGGAGACAAGTAAGTGGGAAGACAGTAGAGAAAAAAAAATCTTAAGAAAAGTAAAATTAGGAGATAACAGAATATACAACACCTCTATAATATACTGTTCAGACATCCCAGTGCTCAGTAGCCTAATTCATGAAAGGAACTTGGCTTCACAAATATTGTGGATGTACTGGTGGGAGGAGAGAGAGACAGAGAAAGAGAGAGAGAGGGAGAGAGAGAACAAACTTGAAGGAAGACACAAGGAATTTTTTTGTTGTAGATCAGTGTCTTTCCAGCTTTTGTTTTCATCCAGTAGGTAGGATTGTGTGTTGTCTGCTGGAATCTCCACCCTCATGATGGTGACGGTTATTAGGGTGGGAGGGTTGATCCAAGGATCTCCTTTGGTGCCTGCTCCTGTGATGTGGGGACCTGAGCTTATTTCTTTATATTGCCTATAGACCTCACAGTTCCTGGTCTCTAATTTAGTCTCTAAACTGTATCTCAATCACTCACTCCCTTTTTACTTCCCAATCAGGAACCTTTCTCTCTAGAGGTCTTGTGGGCTGCACTCTGGGAGCTGTGCATCTGTCACGGAGATCTATTTCATATTGGGCAGCTCAGGACACAGTTTTGCAAGCTATGGGCTGGTCATGTAGCCACAGGCACTGTTCCATGTTAGGGAGTACAAGGGAGAGTGGAGAAAGGAGAGTTCAGAACTTTCGGTACATTGATATTGCTTCTAAACTCCAGCCAGTGTTCCAAGCTTGGAGTTGCCCCAACTAAAGATGGTGATGAAGATGTCCCAAGATGGAGGTGGGTGCTTTCAGTGATGGCCTGTCAGGGATCTGATGGTGCCTAGATATGGCATTGAGTGGTGTGTTCAGAGATGCAGCTCTGCAGTGTGCAATATTGTGGCTGGTGGTTGTCTACAGATCCAATACAGTGTCACCAAGTGCAGGCTACCACATATAGGGAGCCATTCAGTAGTTGCAGTGCCCCAAGATGAAGATAATTAGAGGAGCCCCAAGTTGGTAGTTGGGGGTCAACATGATAATGGAGGCCAAGTTCCAGTGCATGGACAGCAGCCAGGATTCCTGTGCAGGTGGATGGCCAGGAGTCCTGTGAATTTGCTAATGCCAGTTATCCTAATCAGTCACCTGGAGGACCTGTGTGGAGACGTGGCTGGGGTCCTGTGCTGATGCTGAGGCCTGGAAATCTGCACAGCACACACAGCCTTGTTTTCTGCATGGGAGCAGCTGTCAGGGGTACTCTAATATCTTGCAGAGAAACAGTATTCTTGATACTTGAATTCCAGGTCCCAGAATGACCCAGAGTGCAGCCTCCCTCTAGCCCACCATCTTGGATTTCTCCTTGAATACATTCTTTTTTAAGAATAAATGACTTACAACTTTGGTACACAAATCTCTGTAACAAATTCCAAGCAACACTTCTATATATGGACATGGCCTACCTCAATTCTTTCCATGTTGACCACCCTGCACACATTCTGCAAAGTGGATGTCAAAATGTCAGATTTATCTGCTTCTGCACAGGCTGAATACACTGAGTCCTGTACAACATAGTTTCATCCCGTTTTACTTTCTTTGCTTTCTACAATTTTCATATCTTTTATAAGTATTCTTTCTATACAATTCATATTTTATTAATAAAATTGGCTACCATCAAAGTAAAGTAAGTATAGAGTAATAAAATCATTTTGGGGTGTTAGAGTCTGTAAACAAGTCAAAACACCTGGCATTTTGCCAGGGGAATGTTAGAGTTCATAAACAAGTCTGGATGGTGCCTGGCAAAATGCCAGAGGGAGTGGTTTGAGAAGTAACAAAAGAGAGCCATTAAGTGTGGAGATTCCTTATTGGTTGACTGATGTATCTAGTTTATGCTAATTAGATAAAGCTGTGTGGAATGTATAAATACTGCTCCTGTCCTGCAATAAACGGCTTCCACTCCTGCTGTATCAACGTACACAAGTTATTCGTCACCCCCCCTGATTATTCTGCTGCACCTGGACTGCGGCAGATGGTGGCCCGTACCGGGAGCCCCAGGACACTTGGGGGTAAGTGACGAAAAAAAGCTGCCCGTCCATAGATAGGACGGGAGGAAAAATGACCATTTCGAGAAAATGGAGAAGATCGATACAGTATGTTTGTGTCTTGTTTTGTCTCAGTGTATTGTATTGTCTTTGTGATGAAAATATGGAAGGGGTGAGAAGTAAATTACTAAGGGAAGAAGGCACCCCAGTGGAACCAAGAATAGTTAGGGCATGTGTTGATAAAAGCCCAGGAACTCTAGTCAGAAAGAAAAAGAAAGTTCAGAAGAAGAAGGATTATCAGGAAAAAAGTTGCAGCAAAAGGCTATTACT
>NW_025999961.1:8793689-8799219 GCF_001458135.2 Marmota marmota marmota
TATATATATATAAAATTTAAGAAATATTAATATGCATAAAAACAAAAAAATTAAAACCAAAAGAAATAATGAACCCACTGTAAGTCAAAGACAGAAAACATTGTCAATACAACTAGAGGAAAATAAGTACAGATCACTTTCACAGGAACAAAATGATTACCTATTAAGCAGAACAATTACTGTGACTTTTACTCCCATATGCTCCTTATATTAAATAAATGTAAGTCAAAAACTTGAAATCTGTTAACAGTTGAATAATTGTTCCTATTCAGTTGGGTTTTGTGATTTTGAAATAGTTCTCTATGAGAGCTCAAGAGGGCATGACACAATAACATACACTAATTATTTAGCTTGATTGAGGAGAAAAAAAAAACGTTAAGTGTTAATTTATGAGTTTAAGATGGGAAAATGTGTGTGTGTGTTTCTGAAAGATTATTCTTTTGTTTCTTAATATATTGAAAGTGTTTATAAAATATTGTACACATTTTGTTAGCCATAGTTTGGGTAATAGGGTTATGCATACATTTCTAAAATGTTCCTGTCCCAATTTCTAGGATAGGTTATTTGACTAAAATAAAAATGTACATTTACATGTACTCTTCATTACAAAGTTACTATTCCTACAGTTTATCATTAAAATATACTAAACATATATCACATGATTCACTTGTCATATTTTCACAGAAAACACATAATAAACCAAACTTTCCATTAATATGAGTTCAGGTAAATAAGTTTACACATGGTACAGAGCCTATTAAGGTAGAAAAAAACTAAAATTAGGGAAATTCATGATGACATGTAATGACCTACAATGTCTAGCTATAAAGGAATTATGGTTACAAAAATATATTAGATAAAATAATCCTTTATTAACGTTTATATTTGAGTTTTATATATTTTCTATTGTCTTTTAATATTTTCTGTCAGAAATCTAGTCTTACAACTTCACGTCATGAATATATTCTTAGATCAAATTAAATAGTTAATTAAATATGTTTAAATTTAACCATACTTTTCCAAAATGCACAGTACATTAATGGTATTTACAGTCAATTACTTATTATAATGTGTATAATACACTGTAGTATATTGTATTTTGGAAATAGTCGTATACAAAACTTTGCTTATATTCACTTTAATCCATTCTTGAGATCATCATATTTATATGTATAATTCAAAAGATATGCCCTTTCTCACATGTGCTCTCTCTGAAGAAAATTTTCTACATAATTTGTTAAGGTCTGTAAACAAGTCTGGATGGCGCCTGGCATTTTGCCAGAGGGAGTGGTTTGTGAAGTAATGCCAGCGAGCCATTAAGTGTGGAGATTCCTTATTGGTTGACTGCTGTATCTATTTTATGTTAATTAGATAAGCTGTGTGGAATGTATATATACCCCCCCTATCCTACAATAAACGGCTCCCACTCCTGCTGTATCAATGTACACAAGTTGCTCGTCACCCCCTGGTTATTTTGCTGCAGCCGGACTGCGGCAGAACTTTAATATAGTTCTTCTCTAACAAATTCCACATTTCTGTTTACTTGTAAAAATCTTTTTTCCAATTCATTCTTAGAAATATTTTCATTGTGTATAAAGTTTCTCATAAATATCTTGAAATACTGTTTTAATTTTAATTTGTATAGTTTCCAATAGCAAGTGTATGATAATTCTTCTGTTTTGTTGTTTCCTTTCCGAATGTAATATGTCATATAATCTGGCTGCCTTCAGGATATACTCTTGGTCTTTGATATTTAGCATTTTGAATGTTTCATGTCTATGTGTGTTTGTAAAGTATATTTATATTTATTGGAAATCTCAGAATTCTTGAAATTTATGATTTGATCTCTTATTTAATTCTCAACATTATCTCTTCAACTATTTCTTTTACTATTCTTTCTAATTTTTCCTTTGTTGTTTTTGATTACATGTACAATAGCCATTGATTGGCTTTCTGTTCTCTGTTCTGTATGTACTCTCACACCAGAAACTGGCTCTCTACATTCTTGCTAATCTACAACTTATAAACTTCTATTAGTTAGCAATAGATGCTTTCTAGCTTTGTGGGAGAGGTAGGAGTTTCTTTGTTATTTTATTCTCACCTGAATCCTAGACAGAATTTTTGCCCTTGGGTTTCAGGGGTGGGGCCTTCTTGATGATTTTGCTCTGTGAGCATTGGAAAACCTCTAGTGGTGGAGCATTTGTATGTCCTGTTTTTGAGTTATGTCATTGATTATTTGTTTGGATCTCCTAGATCTATTATAGTCTTCTTGTTGCCCTCACAGCAAGATTCTGGATGACTTTTTCCCAGTTGCTCAATAATTATTTCACATAGGAGAACACTCCAAGGAGGACTCTCTGCCTTTCCTACTGTGGCAACACACATTTACATTCCTGAACTACAAAGGTTGCTTCACATTCCTGAACCACAAAAGTTGCTCCACATTCCTGAACCACAAAGGTTGCTTTCTCTGGTTCTTAGAATGTCCCCAAACTTTCTTGTGATAATCTGATAGAGACTAACAGAGAAAACCTGTACATGGATGCAAACTTTTCTGATGCCTGTTGTTCCCAAATCTATGCCCTCATGAAAGCTCACCCCTAATGTTTAGGTTTATTGAGGTGAATCAATCTTATTCACAGGCAGATGGACCCTATCTTCCTCATACACCCTATGGCAGGTAAGATGGTGTCTGTGTCCCTATCTGTAGGCATTTTTTATGCCCTTTATTAGATTTGGATCAAGTTAGCAAACTTGTGTTCCCAGGTGTAAGACATGTGTAAGACATGATTTGATTTGATGTTTTTGACTATTAAGATTTTTCTTATTATTGACACTGGAGTTTTTTCAGATTTCGGCACCTTAAGCAGAATATAAAAGAATTTTCATAGGCGAATTTTTTAATTAAGATATGTAACTAGTAGAGATTGGGAATATGTATGTGGCAGGAGAGAAAGGTGATACTTGATCATGTATGGAAATATCACACTAAACCAATCAATATATATCATTGCATATTATATATTATTACATAATTATCAATGTGTTGCATATTGATATAAAATTATTAGTATGTATAATTATTAATATATAGTTAAATATTCTAACTATGCATGATTAATACATGTAAAATTTTTAAAATAAAGTGCAGTTTAATTTCACCTGAAAATGCTTCATTATGAGTAAAATAGGCTCAAGAGAAAAATGCAAATAAATGGGTCTCTACTGTCTAATAATAAATAAGTTTTTATTTATATAATCATATCCTAAATATTTGAGGGAGCTTAAATATAGGCTTTTTAAAAAAGGGTGATATAGCCAGGTGCTATGGCACGCACATGTAGTCTGGCTTCTTGGGAGACAAATGCAGAAGGATTATTTGAGGACCAAAGTTGAAACCCTGACTGGCTAATAAAGCAAGACTCCATCCTATCCCACCAAAAAGAATAATGAAGTAAGAACATTTATATTTTAATTAATTTTATTATTTCCCAAATGCTCTAAAACCACCTTACCATGATACTTTGTGTAAGTAAAGTGCTAACAATGTCAAGAACTTTTTAAAAATGTTACAAAATTTACTCCTATATTATATGAACCTAAATAGAAATAAAAAAACATATACTAAGGACAAAATATCCTAAGCAAATATGCACAGAAAATAATTTTCAAAAATATATAACCACTACCAGATTTACCTCCATGTTTCTCTCTATATGTTACTTCATTAATAACTGAATAATTCTATATATATAATAAAAATGTCTCATGAATTTTTATTTACCAATACATAATATGTGTTATATGTTAAAATATTGTTCATCCATTTGGGACACAATGTGTCAATTAAGTCATTCCATAGGGCTGAGGTTGTGGCTCAGTGGTAGAGTGCTTGCCTAGCATGGGTAAGGTGCTGGGTTTGATTATTAGCACCACATTAAAATAAATAAATAAAATTTAAAAAGGTGTTGTGTTCATCTACAACCAAAAAACATTTTAAAAAGTCATCCCTTAAAGTGCAAGGTTGTTTGTAATTAAAATTAAAGAATCATGTCATGAATAAGAAATACAGAAGGTACTCAAAGGAAACACAATCTCAGCAGGTTGGAGACAGAAAACATGCTTCTTTGATAACATCAAATATGTGAATATGAGTGGATCCTTATTCATAAATCAGTGTAGAAGAAGGAATTTGAAACAGACCTTAAAAATGTGAGAAATGTAGGGCAGCTCACATGCTTTAAGTGATTTGTTACACATTCAGCTATGTAGATAATATAATTGGACAAATTTATACAGCTAACATTAAACATTTGCAAAATATGGAATATAATTTTGAGTGGCTGCATGTAATTTGGAAGCAATAACATGCTTTTTGTTTTGGATGCCTCTGGTTCTTCCATTCTACAGACTACTGCCAAGCTCATTATCAAAAGATTGTAATGGGTTTCTGTTACTTAGAACATGCTTTTAAACTCAATTTCTAGTATCTCAATATATTCCAGTTAAAGTGAATGTATTTAAATTTGTTTCATGTGGAGGGTCTTTAATACCTCTTTCTTAAAATCCTGAATCTATCCCAGGAAAAAAAAAATCACTAGCCCTCCTAAGTGGCTTGGTGTCCTCACAACTGAGGAAATTAGGGGCACTGTTTCCTGGAAAAGTCATCATTTCTGTTGGTGTCTTTTTGCAAATTCTCATATACTAAAATTCTTCTTTGTGTTCAATTTGAAAAAAATTAGTGATAAAAAAGACTCATGGAATTTAAAGAGCAATTTTATTAATAATATAAGCTAAGGTGGATGAGTTTGATATGAAGTACAAATGTATCTGCTAATGCAATCACAGAATTAGGCTGATTTGCTGTCCACCTAAGGTAAGAGATCTGCACATGTAAGGTAGTAATGATGGAGTGCGAACTGGTACTTCCTGAACAAAACAGCCACCAAGAGGGGTAAACGAAAAGTGCAGGCCTGCCCAAATGCCCAGTTTTTCATTCCAGACTTGCAAATTAGACAAATTATTCCACTTGTATAGAAGAGAAATAATGGAGGAAACGACCTACAGTGGCTTGGAGAAATAAATAATTTTAATGACAATTAAGATTTTTGGAAAAAGTTGTTCTTTATTTGTATAGATTTGTCACCTCTTAGAATATAATTTGTGGAAATCTACTCTCCACTTAAACACCTTCACTTTCTTGTTTAAGAAACCTCTATGATCTTGGTCATCATTTCTTCTTGAAAGCTACCAATATTGGCAACAAATGGTAACAACCAGCCAATTCTCACATTCACATCTCAAAACAAATTGAACTATTTCCATTTCCTGTTAATACCATCCTAATGCTCTTTTCTACACTATTCAATGTATGTTAATATTGATGGTTTTCTTCACTGGCTTTCAAAACTCTATTGATTCTTGAAAGCTCAGATTTTGTAGTTCACTCTAGAAGAATAATTATCTGATTACCCATTACCCGGCATATTATGTTTTTTTTTTTTTTTTTTTTTTTTTTTTTTTTTTTTTA
>NW_025999961.1:8800885-8811286 GCF_001458135.2 Marmota marmota marmota
ATATATATATATATATATATATATATATATATATATAGGCACACTCATTTTAGTAGATTTTTGAGAATAGTTTAGAATTTAATGATTTGTAGATATTTACCATATACCATAACAATGCATATATATATATATATATATATATATAATTAATGAATCAATATTAATAAATTATAATTACCTGACATCTATACTTTAATCAGAGTTTTTTATCTAACATCCTTTTTATTACAATTATTATTCAGGACTCCTTATGCAACTCTTTATGGCAATCTTTCTAAATTTTTCTTAATTTTAGTGACCTTGACTTTTTCAAGTATAGCTACTCAGATATGTTTTAGGACACCCCACTCTTTGAATTTATCTATTTTCCCGTTAATTAGACGGAGTCACAAGTTTAAGGAAGGAAATTTGTAGATGTGAAGTATAATATTCATCATGTCATATCAAAAGTACACAAAATCAATATGCTTTATGATGATTTTTTTTTTGTACCAGGGATTGAACTCACGGGCATTTGCCCACTGAGCCACACCCTCAGCCCTATTTTGTATTTTATTTAGAGACAGTGTCTCATTAAGTTGTTAAGCACCTCATGGTTGCTGAAGCTGGCTTTGAACTCATTATCTTTCTGCCTCAGCTTCCCTAGCCACTGGGATTACAGGCATGCACTTCAGCCTCTGGTCCCTTATCATTATTAATGTAGACCACAATCATGTTGCTGAAACAGGGTTAATAAAACTTCTTCCCCATAGAGTCTTTTGCCCATTCTCCATAATACACAGTGGAAAGAAGTTTCTTTTGAGGCAACCCAAACAAAACACAGAGTTATATTCTCCATCCCTGAGGTCAGAGTACCATATCAATATAAATTAATTTCTTCCAAATAGAAGTTCTTTTTTTATTTATGTGAGCATGAACTGATGAATATTTATCTTAACTGTAGGTTACAAGTCGGTGTTACTTTATTTTTTTCATTTTTGGCCATTAGACGTTCTTTCAGTTTCCTCCTGTAACTCCTTGAAATAGTCACACCATTGTGCACAATTCATGCATGTTGAGGGGGCAGATGTTGTTCATTTTCTTACTTTATGAATCTTCAGGATGTTCCGGGTGTGTGTGTAGTTTTAAATTCATCAAAAAGATACATCTTTCCATTTATTTATGTTTTATATAATTTCTATCATAGACTTGAATGTTTCTGTGTACAGGTCCTGTACATGTTTAGGCAATTTTGTACCATAAATACTCCATTACTTTAGTGTTATTGCAAATCATGTGGTGTTCTTAATTTTAAATTACAAATTCTCATGGCTGATATATAGAAAACTATTTATATGTGGATAAATATTTATTTGTTCTTACCAAATTTGTATATGTTATTCACATATTTTTTCTTGTTTATTGAATTACTTTTAACTTTCAGTATGATTCTTAGTAAAAGTATGTCTCCAGTCTTTATCATTAAACATTCAATTTTTTATCATTAGTTGTGATGATAGAAGCAAGTTACTTTATAGACATTCTTCATTAGATGGAGAAAACTTCCTTGTAGTCTTATTTTTTTCCTCAGTATTTATTGTGTCTGTGTTGAATTTTGTAAAATATTTTTTTCTGTATTACATTATTTTCTTCTTTAGATTTTGTTATGTAAAATTAATTGATTTTTGAATGTTAAACCAACAGCTACATTGGTGAAATAAATAGCACTTACTTGTAGTAATCCCTGTCATGCACTGTTGGAATTCATTCAAATACATTTTCCTAAGTGTTTTTACAACTATATACATGTGGAATATTGATCTTTAGCCCTTCTTTATTTTGTTATCTTTATATGGTTTCGAAATTCAGATATTACTGCCCTCACAGAATGATAGTTAAGGTTTGTTTTGCTTCAATTTTCAGGAAAAGTTTGGAGAGAGAGTTAATTATGTCATTCTTAAATATCTAACAGGCTTTACCAGTGAAATGCTCTGGCCCCAGATTTTTTTTTTATTCTGTACTTTATAAATCATTGACTTGGTGTCCTTAATATACTCACTTAAGTATTATGCACACATATCTACATTTGTTTCAATCTTGGTAGCAGTTTATCACAAAAATTTTGTTACCCATTTTGTAGATATAAAGTTTCATATAGTATTTATTATTTTTAACATGCTTGAGAAGCAGTATTTCTGAAATTAGTAAATATGCATTGTCTCCTCTTTGGCTAGAAGTTGTTACATTTAATTGATCTTTTAAAATAACTATGTTTTTTTAATTTTTTTATTTTTTGTATTGTTCTTCTGTTTTTAATTCCATTGTTTTGTGATAGATTTTTTATTAGTTATTTTCTACATTTTATTGTAGGGTTAAATAAACCTATTTCTCTAGGATCCTTAAATAAAATATATTTTATTTTGAAACTTTTTGAACTCTAATATATGTATTTAATAATATGAATTTTACTCTAGCGCTATTCTCATTGTCTTTCACAAATTTTTATAAGTTGTACTTTCATTTAGTTAAATATATATTTTAAAATATCTGGAGATTTTTTGACCCATGTGTTATTTAGAATAATGTTATTTAATTTCCATTTTTTTGAGATTTTCTATCTATCATTCACCTTTTGATTTTTAATTTATTTCCGTTGTAACCTGAGAACATACTTCATATAATTTCCAGACTAGTTTTTATCAGTGTTTTATGAGCCATAGTATGCACAGAATATTCTATATGAGCTACAGTAGAAGATGTATTTTTCTGTTGTTAGAGGCTGCATGGTCTAAATTTCAATCAGATTGTTTTTGATAGTGTTTTTCACCATCATTATTGCTCTGCCTGATAAATCTGTCAATTTCTGAAACAGTTTTAGTTAAGTATCAAAGAGAATGATGGTGTCTTTATACTTCAATTTAGTTCTATTATATTTTGTGAGTCAGATATTTTTATCTTCTGTTATTGCTTACATATACCTTATACATTGTTACCTCCTATTGGTCAGTTTATCTTTTCTATCATATGATACTCCACTTTGTTTGTGATAACATTTCTTGCTTTAAAATTTGCTGTATGTAAATTTATTATTCCTATTCCAGGGTTCTTATATGAAGATAAAAACATGTATTAGTCAGTATTCTTCAGAGAAATAGAAATAATAAGATAAATCTAACCTATAAGATATATTATATATAATTATACATAGTATTTATTATAATCCATTTATCTATCTATCTACCTATTT
Organism: Marmota marmota marmota; assembly: GCF_001458135.2. Classification (NCBI taxonomy): domain Eukaryota; kingdom Metazoa; phylum Chordata; class Mammalia; order Rodentia; family Sciuridae; genus Marmota; species Marmota marmota. Next base: position 8,804,112 of record NW_025999961.1, read on the forward strand.
ATCTATTGCCACAGTCTGGCTGGGCACAAATCACGAGCCTCTGACGCAGGAACAAGCTTTATTTCTGAACTCCACCAGCACACTCCACACGCTCCCTGGAACTCCCCAGATCACCACATGGCTCCTCCAGGAACCACCAACCAGAAATCCCCCCTCCGGCACTTCCCCAACCAATGGGAACTCTCAACCAATGGGAACTCTCTGGGCATCCCCTCGAGAACTCCAAAGTAGAGTGAGAACTCCAAAGTACCAGGCGGAGGTGGACAGCAGGGGTCTAATATTACAATTGAATACACAGCTTAACATAACCATTATCATCTCAATGGCTTGCTGGTGTCACCTCTCAACCACTCTGTTCTGGCAAAAATGCCATGTGTCATTCTGACTGGGCTATAGCTCTCAGCAATCTATGGAAGAAAAGACAGAGAAAGAGAAAAAGTGATACTTAATAAAATCTTCATGGTGATAAAACAGGCTGGAGACACATATAAAAGGAATATTTGATGCAATAGTCTCAATTACAAAGACACTCTGCAGACCATTCATTTTTACTTGGGGGATTTTTTTTTGTTGTTGTTTTTGCCTAAGACCTTAAAGAGATTGAGTGAGATCTACCCAAATCATTAAATATAATCTTAACTTAAAATGTATAGTTTAAAACATTAATTTTTTATGTAAAAATACTTTCACATCAACATCCAGGCTCGCACTTGAGCAAACATCCAGATACTATATCCTAGCCAAGTTGACCAAGAAATTCATCACCACAGCATGTTATATCTTTCCCCATTTCTTTATCAATAATACACATATATTACTATTTAAGGTGAGATTCTCAGACACAGCTTATAGGTGAGTGTTTCTTTATAAACTCATAAAATTTACCATATCATGGTAGTATTCATATTTAAAATGGCCATTAATATAGAGGTGTAAATAGCCACTATGTTTTTGTTTTGTATTTGTTGCATTTCTTGTTCATTTTCTTTTTCATCTTTGAAGGATTATTTTTTTCTGATTATAGAATTCTGGGTTAGTGGATTTCTTTTCAACATTAAATATTTCTCTCTACTTATTATATATAAATGATTTCACATATACTTCTAATCTGTTTATGGTAACTGAAATAAGTTTACTGTATGTTGTCTTACTATTGAAATTTAATCCTGTGTTGCTCTATCCAGATGGTTACTAAGGCTACTTTCAACATAAATAGCACACATAGGTTTAGAAGAGAGGAATAATGCCACAGATTCCTATAGTTTCAGAGGTCTACTTTGGATAATTTCTTCTTCCAACCCGGGCAAATTTCATTGCTGTGGCTTTAGAGGTTGTATTCTCAAGTTGACCATTTTCATTAGAGGGGCCATTAGGAAGCCAATCAAAATTTATGGTAGGGATACTCTCTGGTGAATTCAGGCCCCTCTTACCAAGTAAGTAAGGGGAAAATCCTCCATCCTAATTAAGATCAGCCTACCTTATCAGATAGAGTTAGAGATGCTGGTATGTAATAGGTGAAGGAAAACAGGGCATGCAGTTTATCCACTGGTTATTTCTGGTACCAACAGGACCCATTCCATTTTATTGGTAAATAGTATTGAATAATAAAAAAGAAACGATAATTCAGGGATAAAGAGGGACCTAATCCCAAAGAGATGCTAGCTCAGGGTGAAAAAAAAAGGATGATGAGTGTGAGTTGCATGTTCAAGATCAACATCAACAGAGTAGACAGTTCATTAAACTTACTCAGAATATTTTTATAGGAAAGACACCTGGAACAACTCTTTCAAACAGGAATAACCTAAGAACGAAACAGATATGAGAGGCATAATTTGTAGACCGTGGAGCATTTGTGTTTCTCTGCTTAGATTCTCCTGTTAGGACAGACATGCCCATTCCTCCAACTGACCACCCTGCAACTTGCTCTGGGAGGTGCCCATAGCTGCTGTGGCTCACAGGCCTGAACTTCTCACCTCCATCTGAGATGTCTCTGTTGCAGTCTCATCATATGTGATGTTGTGCATCTGCCCAAATCTTTTCTTTTTCATTTCTCACTGGTGTATCGTGTAAGAATACTCCCTAATAAGTCTTTTGTTTCCCATTTTTGGTCTCACTCCATGCTTCTAAGATATTTTGGAGGAAACTAAACTCCACTAATGGTTAGCCTCTCATTCTGAGTGCTCACACACCACTTCAAATTATTTCTAATATTTCTTTTATTATATAAACTATTTGGTAAAAAATGATGCTTACCTTTGGAAAAAAGTGTGTTTTCTCAGAATTACCTCAATTTTTCTTATGCTCTACTTCTGCATTGTTGATGCATATTTTTTTCAGTAACCTAAAATATAATTATGTATAAGTAAACAGAATTGCAAAGTGTAATACAATTAAGCAATTTTTTTTAAAAAAATACTATTTAGTTGGACACAATACCTTTATTTTGTTTATTTATATTTATGTGGTGCTTGGGATTGAACCCTGGGCCTCACACGTGCTAGGAGAGTGCTCTACCTCTCAGCCACAACCTCAGCCCAATTAAGCCATTTTTAAGTAACATAAAATATGATGAGTAACTCTTACTGATCAGAGCAGTCAGTAAAATTACTTTTAGTTCCATTTTCGATTTCCTTGTCTCTCTTGGCCATTTATGTTTTAGCCATAATTTTCTTCATGAAATAGTAATATTGACTGCTTTCTCCAGCCACGCCTCCTGCTCCTGCAATTCATAAGCCACATTTAAAAGTATTGACCACTCCCTCCTTCTTAATAGTATTCTTGGATCTTGGCCTTCTTGACATCAATCTGTTCAGTTGTTTTGCATCTTCTTTCAATTATTTTAACTCACTTCTCTGTTTATCTTTTACTATCAGTCTCTTAAACGCTGGTGTTTCTAAGTTTCTGTCTCCTTCTTGAAAAAATGAAATAATCTATGAAAACCTAGGAATTTATTGTGAATAATTGAAAACACAATCAAGAATAAGAATAGGTTTTCGGGGTTCATATAGGTATATATTCTTTCATTTCATAGATTTTTTTATAATTATCATACAACACCTTGACATAATCACAAAAATGGAATGATCCAGCTCTAAATCAGTGCCCAGCACATCCTTGTTCCACTGCTCTCCCCATTTATAATCTACTTTTATTTTTAGTTAGTGTCTTGTGGATACATCTGATGCAGGACCCACAGTGGCACATACATGAATGCACATACAAAATTTTGGCAGACTTCATTCACAATTATTCTCTTTGCCCCTCCCTTATTCTTCATCCTTAATTCCCTACATCTACTCTACTGATCCTTCCTATATTTTGAATAAATTCCCTTTCTCCACTTTTGTTCCTTTTCTCACTTTGCTATTATTTTTTTAAATTTTTTATCCCTCCCTCCTTATTTTGGATTACCTTCTACATTTTAGAGAAAACAGATGACCTTTGACTTTGGGGTTCTGTCTTATTTTACCGAACATAGTCATCACTAATTCATTTATTGGCAAGTGCCATAATGTCATTCTTCTTCAAAGCTGAGTAATATTACATCATGTATGTGTACCACAATTTCTTTATCAACTCATCTATTGAAAGGCACCTAAATTTGTTCCATAGATTGACTATTACAATACAGATTGTAACCATAAACTGTATGCTTTGGCATACACCCATAATCTCAGCTACTTGGGAGGCTGAAGCAGAAGGATCACAAATTATAGACCAAACTGGATAACTTAGTGAGACCCTGTTAAAAATTTTAAAAATTAAAAAATAAATAAATAAAGAGGACTAGAGATGTTGGAGTTGTAGCTCAGTAGTAGAGTGCTTGTGTTCAATCACCAGAACTACACATACATACATACACACACACACACACACACACACACAAAACATATATCTTTCTACTTATCTATCTAATGAAATTGTAGATATAAATTAATTAAATAAATAAAAGCCTGATAGTTATATAGGAATGTTAACCTTAAAATTAAAAACTAATTCCATTATACCAATGTGTGAAAAAGATACTGAATTATTCATAGTAGGACTTATTATAGAGAGTTTATTTGAATTTAAAACTTGAAAACCTCATGAAAAAGCACTGCTCATATTTCGAAAGAAGAAGAAAACCAACATAAAGAGAAAATACGGAAAGAAAACTGTTTATTTTAAATTCTGAGAAACATTATTTTGAAACAAGAATTTTAAAGAATCAAGTCTGCAAACAGGCTCTTAAATGTTCATAAACTTAGAACTATTTTTATATACTGTATCTTTTTATGTTGTGGAACAGGGTTCACTGAGCCATACAACATAATAAAAGGAAATGATTTAAAAGTCAATGTTTAACTTGAAATAAATTTTATATTCACATTGAAGTGATTATAGACATACATCTATACAACTGTTAAATAATTTAATGTAGTTTTATAATGCCTGATTAAAAAATGTCAACAACTACAAATGAGACATTAGAAACAATAAGAGATTATATATATTCTAATGCTCATCCTTGAAAGCAGGAGGTACACAGTGTAAAACATCATCTATATTTTAATATTAATTTTATAATCTCATTTTCTAAAAAATTCAGGTCTAAACATTAGGTCTAAGTTTAGGTCTAATCATCTTGTTTCTAAGCATTAATGTTTCTGATACAATATTTACCTGAAATTTTTCTAATGTTTAAGGGTGGAAATATATTGAGAAATAATACTAGAGGGCATAAAGCAGTAGATATGAAAATAAGTATGTTTAAGAAGAAATCAAATCAGCAGAGCTTGGTTATTGGTTGAGGAGAAATGGAAAAAGGCAGAGATAGAGTTACAAGGTAAGACCTAGGAAAGCTGGTGTTAAATAAACTAGCCTATGAACAGCAAGAAGAACGCAGATTTTTAAGGAAAGAAGATAACGCTGAGATTTAAACACATTGACTTCAAGACATTTGGGACATGTTCAAGTGATGATGCAAATTCTGACATTGTAGACTGGGTTTTAAAAGAGTTGTCACAAATGCAAGAAAGGGATTCTGCATCTTAAGATACAGCCACATGACTGTGTGGTATTGCCCAAAGAAACTGAGTAGAAAAGAGAGGAAGAAGTAATGCTCCAACCTCAGGGACATCCATATGGAAAAGCCTGTCAGTAGATTTGCAACATATTTGAAAAATGGAAAGCAGTCCAGCATAGCTAAAGGTGAACTTCAAATTACAACTCTTAAATGGGAAGTTACGGTTTCCAACTTCAGAGAAATTGATATCCTGAACAGCTTGGGTTAATGAGTTATTTTGTAGAAAGATTAATATTGGACTGAGAAATCATTATCTACATAATTTCCACCTTGAAAAAGAAAGTAGTTCTTTCTTTTTTGAAAAAAGAATGAAAATTGACTAAGTATGGTATTGCAATTGAGTGGTTCCCACCAAAGCTGATGAAATAAGAATTTTTTGACTAAAGATCATTGCACTCCAGGAAGAATTTATTTTTCAGTTATTTTTTGAATTTTATTTTATTTCTTGCTTTCTTAAGATTACATCCAATAGCCTTTATTTCAAGATAGTTAACATAGATATCATAGAAAATATTTTGTCTGTTGTGTTTTATAATAACCTATATTATATAACACTTAAAAGTATTACAGAGAAGCATGAATAGTGTGTTACATCACTTTTTTTTTTAAATTTTTTTTTGGTCTATTATCTCACATACTGCTTTTAAACTAGGCTATACTTCTCGAAACTTGGAAATTCAGCATTGTTAAAAGTTCCATAGTTTTGGTTGCTCTATTTTTTTTCTTTCCTATCTTACACATGTAATTTGGTTTATCTCTCAATAGTTCAAATATAATTTAACTTATCAAATTAATGTTTCAAAATGTAAAAAGAAGGAAATAAATTAAGAAAGGCCAGTTCTTTGAATTAAACAAAATTAACTCTTTGGGAGAGATCATAAATCTTTCATACTGGCTGAATAAAAAGTGCTTAATTCTGTTAATTTGTAGACATAATTGAAAATAATGCTTATTTGGGGGCACAGTATTACATTTTCAGAGAAATAAAACTTTTGTGAAATAAGATTTCCTAATTTAACTTTCCAATTTTAAAATTTTCTAGTATTCTCTTTTTTTGTTTTTGGATAATAGTCTCTCTTTTTTTTTTGCATGCTTTTGTTATAATTTTAGATGATATTTTAAAAATAAACCACCAGAGTCAATTGGTTCAGTAGGTATTAAGTCTCAGGAAAAGGCAATAACTGGGTACCAAAATCTCTTGAGGACCTACTATTTCTCTTTTCATTTCCATTTGTTTTCATTATTAGCAATTTTATAACAATGCATTTTTTTCCCTTTCTAAATTCAATGTAAATAGGGTGAAACATCTCAGAGACTGAATAGAGAAAATCTGAGGATGTTAGTTTGATATATTCTCAAAGCTTCCCTGATTCCCTCCACCAATTCAGGGCAAGGGATGCACAGGGCAAACCTAATCCTGGGCCAGTCCACGTTGTGCACCTAATAAAGACACCACAGAAAAAGGAGACTCCACATTATCTGAGTGGTTCCCAACGAAGCTGATTAATATGAACATAACAAATGGATCTTTAGGTATAGACTCCCCACTCTGCTGTCTCTAAAAGGTTCAGCCTTATTACATTAGAAGTTGAAATAAACTCGCTTCACAACTTGGCTTATTTTCTCTTACTTTTCTCTCTGATATTCTCCTATGTTTCTTTAAATCTCAATCCATCAGTTGCTTTTTGTTTCATTCCCTGATTGTAAACCATGTACTGACAGTGCTTTACATCTCAGTATTTACCCCATTATTATTCAGTAGCTCCCCTTGTTATAAAATGACATGCAGTTTATATTATAGTAAATTATTTACCATTTATTCTTCATTGACTCTCCTTGGTGCTTCATAAAGCATGTCCTATTTATTTCATTTTTCTATTTCCTAAACTTAAAGTTTGTTAGAATAAACATTAGAGGAATTAAAGGATGTGTGAAAAAACACATACTGATTCCTATTTTTTACAAAAAATTAAGTAAGCATAGTTATGTCAGATTCACCAGTACTTAATAGAATATTTTTTCACACATAGTAAACCAAAAAGAATTTCACTAAAATTGAGTTAAGTAATTTTGTTAGATAAATACTAATATATATATATATATATAT